>NC_091684.1:70360606-70663636 GCF_041296265.1 Equus caballus
TTTGGAAAGAAGCGTGCACGTTGTGCCTTGCAGCTCTAGGCAATGTTGCACACCCAGAGCAGAAGTCCTACTTCAGCCAGATCAGGCCTGCAAAGAGACTGCGTTTCACAGGCCTTTGGAAGAGATGTTCCCGGTAGGCTGTAAGATCACTGTGCAGAGCGAGTTGTTTGTTAGCTTCCCAAAGAGCTGGAAGCAAGATGCTGCGGGGCCCAACTCGCCCTTTGGAAAGAAGCCTGCACGTTGTGCCTTTCAGCTCTAGGGCAATGTAGCACACCCAGAGCAGAAGTCCTACTTCAGCCAGATCAGGCCTGCAAAGAAACTGCGTTTCACAGGCCTTTGGAAGAGATGTTCCCGGTAGGCTGTAAGAGCACTGTGCAGAGCGAGTTGTTTCTTAGCTTCCCAAAGAGCTGGAAGCAAGATGCTGTGGGGCCCAACTCGCCCTTTGGAAAGAAGCCTGCACGTTGTCCCTTTCAGCTCTAGGCAATGTAGCACACCTAGAGCAGAAGTCCTACTTCAGCCAGATCAGGCCTGCAAAGAAACTGCGTTTCACAGGCCTTTGGAAGAGATGTTCCCGGTAGGCTGTAAGAGCACTGTGCAGAGCGAGTTGTTTCTTAGCTTCCCAAAGAGCTGGAAGCAAGATGCTGTGGGGCCCAACTCGCCCTTTGGAAAGAAGCCTGCACGTTGTGCCTTTCAGCTCTAGGGCAATGTAGCACAACCAGAGCAGACGTTCTACTTCAGCGACATCAGGCCTGCAAAGAAACTGCTTTTCACGTGCCTTTGGAAGATTGTTCCCGGTAGGCTGTAAGAGCACTGTGCAGAGCGAGTTGTTTGTTAGCTTCCCAAAGAGCTGGAAGCAAGATGCTGTGGGGCCCAACTCGCCCTTTGGAAAGAAGCCTGCACGTTTTCCCTTTCAGCTCTAGGCAATGTAGCACACCCAGAGCAGAAGTCCTACTTCAGCCAGATGAGGCCTGCAAAGAAACTGCGTTTCACAGGCCTTTGGAAGAGATGTTCCCGGTAGGCTGTAAGAGCACTGTGCAGAGCGAGTTGTTTCTTACTTCCCAAAGAGCTGGAAGCAAGATGCTGTGGGGCCCAACTCGCCCTTTGGAAAGAAGCCTGCACGTTGTGCCTTTCAGCTCTAGGGCAATGTAGCACACCCAGAACAGGAGTCCTACTTCAGCCAGATCAGGCCTGCCAAGAAACTGCGTTTCACAGGCCTTTGGAAGAGATGTTCCCGGTAGGCTGTAAGAGCACTGTGCAGAGCGAGTTGTTTCTGAGCTTCCCAAAGAGCTGGAAGCAAGATGCTGTGGGGCCCAACTCGCCCTTTGGAAAGTAGCCTGCACGGTGTGCCTTTCAGCTCTAGGGCAATGCAGCACACCCAGAGCAGGAGTCCTACTTCAGCCAGATCAGGCCTGCAAAGAAACTGCGTTTCACAGGCCTTTGGAAGAGATGTTCCCGGTAGGCTGTAAGAGCACTGTGCAGAGCGAGTTGTTTCTTAGCTTCCCAAAGAGCTGGAAGCAAGATGCTGTGGGGCCCAACTCGCCCTTTGGAAAGAAGCCTGCACGTTGTGCCTTTCAGCTCTAGGGCAATGTAGCACACCCAGAGCAGAAGTCCTACTTCAGCCAGATCAGGCCTGCAAAGAAACTGCGTTTCACAGGCCTTTGGAAGAGATGTTCCCGGTAGGCTGTAAGAGCACTGTGCAGAGCGATTTGTTTGTTAGCTTCACAAAGAGCTGGAAGCAAGATGCTGTGGGGCCCAACTCGCCCTTTGGAAAGAAGCCTGCACGTTGTGCCTTTCAGCTCTAGGGCAATGTAGCACACCCAGAGCAGGAGTCCTACTTGAGCCAGGTCAGGCCTGCAAAGAAACTGCGTTTCACAGGCCTTTGGAAGAGATGTTCCCGGTAGGCTGTAAGAGCACTGTGCAGAGCGAGTTTTTTCTTAGATTCCCAAAGAGCTGGAAGCAAGATGCTTTGGGGCGTATCTCCGTCTTTGGAAATGATTCAGCACTTTGTGCCTTTCAGCTCTAGGGCAATGTAGCACACCCAGAGCAGAAGTTCTACTTCAGCCAGATCAGGCCTGCAAGGAAACCTGCATTTCACAGGACTGTGTAAGAGATGTTCTCGGTAGGCTGTAAGAGCTCTGTGCACAGCGAGTTTTTTCTTAGCTTCCCAAATCGCTGGAAGCAAGATTCTTTAGGGTCTCTCTCCAGGTGGATACAAGGTAGGGCCTTGTGCATGGAAGTTCTAGGGCAATGCAGCACACCCAGAGCAGAAGTTCTACTTCAGCGAGATCAGGCCTGCAAAGAAACTGCGTTTCACAGGCCTTTGGAAGAGATGTTCCCGGTAGGCTGTAAGAGCACTGTGCAGAGCGAGTTGTTTCTTAGCTTCCCAAAGAGCTGGAAGCAAGATGCTGTGGGGCCCAACTCGCCCTTTGGAAAGAAGCCTGCACGTTGTGCCTTTCAGCTCTAGGGCAATGTAGCACAACCAGAGCAGACGTTCTACTTCAGCGACATCAGGCCTGCAAAGAAACTGCTTTTCACGTGCCTTTGGAAGATTGTTCCCGGTAGGCTGTAAGAGCACTGTGCAGAGCGAGTTGTTTGTTAGCTTCCCAAAGAGCTGGAAGCAAGATGCTGTGGGGCCCAACTCGCCCTTTGGAAAGAAGCCTGCACGTTTTCCCTTTCAGCTCTAGGCAATGTAGCACACCCAGAGCAGAAGTCCTACTTCAGCCAGATGAGGCCTGCAAAGAAACTGCGTTTCACAGGCCTTTGGAAGAGATGTTCCCGGTAGGCTGTAAGAGCACTGTGCAGAGCGAGTTGTTTCTTACTTCCCAAAGAGCTGGAAGCAAGATGCTGTGGGGCCCAACTCGCCCTTTGGAAAGAAGCCTGCACGTTGTGCCTTTCAGCTCTAGGGCAATGTAGCACACCCAGAACAGGAGTCCTACTTCAGCCAGATCAGGCCTGCCAAGAAACTGCGTTTCACAGGCCTTTGGAAGAGATGTTCCCGGTAGGCTGTAAGAGCACTGTGCAGAGCGAGTTGTTTCTGAGCTTCCCAAAGAGCTGGAAGCAAGATGCTGTGGGGCCCAACTCGCCCTTTGGAAAGTAGCCTGCACGGTGTGCCTTTCAGCTCTAGGGCAATGCAGCACACCCAGAGCAGGAGTCCTACTTCAGCCAGATCAGGCCTGCAAAGAAACTGCGTTTCACAGGCCTTTGGAAGAGATGTTCCCGGTAGGCTGTAAGAGCACTGTGCAGAGCGAGTTGTTTCTTAGCTTCCCAAAGAGCTGGAAGCAAGATGCTGTGGGGCCCAACTCGCCCTTTGGAAAGAAGCCTGCACGTTGTGCCTTTCAGCTCTAGGGCAATGTAGCACACCCAGAGCAGAAGTCCTACTTCAGCCAGATCAGGCCTGCAAAGAAACTGCGTTTCACAGGCCTTTGGAAGAGATGTTCCCGGTAGGCTGTAAGAGCACTGTGCAGAGCGATTTGTTTGTTAGCTTCACAAAGAGCTGGAAGCAAGATGCTGTGGGGCCCAACTCGCCCTTTGGAAAGAAGCCTGCACGTTGTGCCTTTCAGCTCTAGGGCAATGTAGCACACCCAGAGCAGGAGTCCTACTTGAGCCAGGTCAGGCCTGCAAAGAAACTGCGTTTCACAGGCCTTTGGAAGAGATGTTCCCGGTAGGCTGTAAGAGCACTGTGCAGAGCGAGTTTTTTCTTAGATTCCCAAAGAGCTGGAAGCAAGATGCTTTGGGGCGTATCTCCGTCTTTGGAAATGATTCAGCACTTTGTGCCTTTCAGCTCTAGGGCAATGTAGCACACCCAGAGCAGAAGTTCTACTTCAGCCAGATCAGGCCTGCAAGGAAACCTGCGTTTCACAGGACTGTGTAAGAGATGTTCTCGGTAGGCTGTAAGAGCTCTGTGCACAGCGAGTTTTTTCTTAGCTTCCCAAATCGCTGGAAGCAAGATTCTTTAGGGTCTCTCTCCAGGTGGATACAAGGTAGGGCCTTGTGCATGGAAGTTCTAGGGCAATGCAGCACACCCAGAGCAGAAGTTCTACTTCAGCGAGATCAGGCCTGCAAAGAAACTGCGTTTCACAGGCCTTTGGAAGAGATGTTCCCGGTAGGCTGTAAGAGCACTGTGCAGAGCGAGTTGTTTGTTAGCTTCACAAAGAGCTGGAAGCAAGATGCTGTGGGGCCCAACTCGCCCTTTGGAAAGAAGGCTGCACGTTGTGCCTTTCAGCTCTAGGTCAATGAAGCACACACAGAGCAGAAGTTCTACTTCAGCGAGATCAGGTCTGCGAGGAAACTGCTTTTCACATGCCTTTGGAAGAGATGTTCCCGGTAGGCTGTAAGAGCACTGTGCAGAGCGAGTTGTTTCTTAGCTTCCCAAACAGCTGGAAGCAAGATGCTGTGGGGCCCAACTCGCCCTTTGGAAAGTAGCCTGCACGTTGTGCCTTTCAGGTCTAGGGCAATGTAGCACACCCAGAGCAGGAGTCCTACTTCAGCCAGATCAGGCCTGCAAAGAGACTGCGTTTCACAGGCATTTGGAAGAGATGTTCCCGGTAGGCTGTAAGAGCACTGTGCAGAGCGAGTTGTTTCTTAGCTTCCCAAAGAGCTGGAAGCAAGATGCTGTGGGGCCCAACTCGCCCTTTGAAAGAAGCCTGCACGTTGTGCCTTTCAGCTCTAGGGCAATGTAGCACACCCAGATCAGACGTCCTACTTCAGCCAGATCAGGCCTGCAAAGAAACTGCGTTTCACAGGCCTTTGGAAGAGATGTTCCCGGTAGGCTGTAAGAGCACTGTGCAGAGCGAGTTGTTTCTTAGCTTCCCAAAGAGCTGGAAGCAAGATGCTGTGGGGCCCAACTCGCCCTTTGGAAAGAAGCCTGCACGTTTTCCCTTTCAGCTCTATGCAATGTAGCACACCCAGAGCAGAAGTCCTACTTCAGCCAGATCAGGCCTGCAAAGAAACTGCGTTTCACAGGCCTTTGGAAGAGATGCTCCCGGTAGGCTGTAAGAGCACTGTGCAGAGCAAGTTGTTTCTTAGCTTCCCAAAGAGCTGGAAGCAAGATGCTGTGGGGCCCAACTCGCCCTTTGGAAAGAAGCCTGCACGTTGTGCCTTGCAGCTCTAGGCAATGTTGCACACCCAGAGCAGAAGTCCTACTTCAGCCAGATCAGGCCTGCAAAGGGACTGCGTTTCACAGGCCTTTGGAAGAGATGTTCCCGGTAGGCTGTAAGAGCACTGTGCAGAGCGAGTTGTTTCTTAGCTTCCCAAAGAGCTGGAAGCAAGATGCTGTGGGGCCCAGCTCGCCCTTTGGAAAGAAGCCGACACGTTGTGCCTTTCAGCTCTAGGGCAATGTAGCACACCCAGAGTAGAAGTCCTACTTCAGCCAGATCAGGCCTGCAAAGAAACTGCGTTTCACAGGCCTTTGGAAGAGATGTTCCCGGTAGGCTGTAAGAGCACTGTGCAGAGCGAGTTGTTTCTTAGCTTCCCAAAGAGCTGGAAGCAAGATGCTGTGGGGCCCAACTCGCCCTTTGGAAAGAAGCCTGCACGTTGTGCCTTTCAGCTCTAGGGCAATGTAGCACACCCAGAGCAGAAGTCCTACTTCAGCCAGATCAGGCCTGCAAAGAAACTGCGTTTCACAGGCCTTTGGAAGAGATGTTCCCGGTAGGCTGTAAGAGCACTGTGCAGAGCGAGTTGTTTCTTAGCTTCCCAAAGAGCTGGAAGCAAGATGCTGTGGGGCCCAACTCGCCCTTTGGAAAGAAGCCTGCACGTTTTCCCTTTCAGCTCTAGGCAATGTAGCACACCCAGAGCAGAAGTCCTACTTCAGCCAGATCAGGCCTGAAAAGAAACTGCGTTTCACAGGCCTTTGGAAGAGATGTTCCCGGTAGGCTGTAAGAGCACTGTGCAGAGCGAGTTGTTTCTTAGCTTCCCAAAGAGCTGGAAGCAAGATGCTGTGGGGCCCAACTCGCCCTTTGGAAAGAAGCCTGCAGGTTGTGCCTTTCAGCTCTAGGCAATGTAGCACACCTAGAGCAGAAGTCCTACTTCAGCCAGATCAGGCCTGCAAAGAAACTGCGTTTCACAGGCCTTTGGAAGAGATGTTCCCGGTAGGCAGTAAGAGCACTGTGCAGAGCGAGTTGTTTCTTAGCTTCCCAAAGAGCTGGAAGCAAGATGCTGCGGGGCCCAACTCGCCCTTTGGAAAGAAGCCTGCACGTTGTGCCTTTCAGCTCTAGGGCAATGTAGCACACCCAGAGCAGAAGTCCTACTTCAGCCAGATCAGGCCTGCAAAGAAACTGCGTTTCACAGGCCTTTGGAAGAGATGTTCCCGGTAGGCTGTAAGAGCACTGTGCAGAGCGAGTTGTTTCTTAGCTTCCCAAAGAGCTGGAAGCAAGATGCTGTGGGGCCCAACTCGCCCTTTGGAAAGAAGCCTGCACGTTGTGCCTTTCAGCTCTAGGCAATGTAGCACACCTAGAGCAGAAGTCCTACTTCAGCCAGATCAGGCCTGCAAAGAAACTGCGTTTCACAGGCCTTTGGAAGAGATGTTCCCGGTAGGCTGTAAGAGCACTGTGCAGAGCGAGTTGTTTCTGAGCTTCCCAAAGAGCTGGAAGCAAGATGCTGTGGGGCCCAACTCGCCCTTTGGAAAGAAGCCTGCACGTTGTGCCTTTCAGCTCTAGGGCAATGTAGCACAACCAGAGCAGACGTTCTACTTCAGCGACATCAGGCCTGCAAAGAAACTGCTTTTCACGTGCCTTTGGAAGATTGTTCCCGGTAGGCTGTAAGAGCACTGTGCAGAGCGAGTTGTTTCTTAGCTTCCCAAAGAGCTGGAAGCAAGATGCTGTGGGGCCCAACTCGCCCTTTGGAAAGAAGCCTGCACGTTTTCCCTTTCAGCTCTAGGCAATGTAGCACACCCAGAGCAGAAGTCCTACTTCAGCCAGATCAGGCCTGCAAAGGAACTGCGTTTCACAGGCCTTTGGAAGAGATGTTCCCGGTAGGCTGTAAGAGCACTGTGCAGAGCGAGTTGTTTCTTAGCTTCCCAAACAGCTGGAAGCAAGATGCTGTGGGGCCCAATTCGCTCTTTGGAAAGAAGCGTGCACGTTGTGCCTTGCAGCTCTAGGCAATGTTGCACATCCAGAGCAGAAGTCCTACTTCAGCCAGATCAGGCCTGCAAAGAGACTGCGTTTCACAGGCCTTTGGAAGAGATGTTCCCGGTAGGCTGTAAGAGCACTGTGCAGAGCGAGTTGTTTCTTAGCTTCCCAAAGAGCTGGAAGCAAGATGCTGTGGGGCCCAACTCGCCCTTTGGAAAGAAGCCTGCACGTTGTGCCTTTCAGCTCTAGGGCAATGTAGCACACCCAGAGCAGAAGTCCTACTTCAGCCAGATCAGGCCTGAAAAGAATCTGCGTTTCACAGGCCTTTGGAAGAGATGTTCCCGGTAGGCTGTAAGAGCACTGTGCAGAGCGAGTTGTTTCTTAGCTTCCCAAAGAGCTGGAAGCAAGATGCTGTGGGGCCCAACTCGCCCTTTGGAAAGAAGCCTGCACGTTGTGCCTTTCAGCTCTAGGCAATGTAGCACACCTAGAGCAGAAGTCCTACTTCAGCCAGATCAGGCCTGCAAAGAAACTGCGTTTCACAGGCCTTTGGAAGAGATGTTCCCGGCAGGCAGTAAGAGCACTGTGCAGAGCGAGTTGTTTCTTAGCTTCCCAAAGAGCTGGAAGCAAGATGCTGTGGGGCCCAACTCGCCCTATGGAAAGAAGCCTGCACGTTGTGCCTTTCAGCTCTAGGGCAATGTAGCACAACCAGAGCAGACGTTCTACTTCAGCGACATCAGGCCTGCAAAGAAACTGCTTTTCACGGGCCTTTGGAAGATTGTTCCCGGTAGGCTGTAAGAGCACTGTGCAGAGCGAGTTGTTTCTTAGCTTCCCAAAGAGCTGGAAGCAAGATGCTGTGGGGCCCAACTCGCCCTTTGGAAAGAAGCCTGCACGTTGTGCCTTTCAGCTCTAGGGCAATGTAGCACACCCAGAGCAGAAGTCCTACTTCAGCCAGATCAGGCCTGCAAAGAAACTGCGTTTCACAGGCCTTTGGAAGAGATGTTCCCGGTAGGCTGTAAGAGCACTGTGCAGAGCGAGTTGTTTGTTAGCTTCACAAAGAGCTGGAAGCAAGATGCTGTGGGGCCCAACTCACCCTTTGGAAAGAGGCCTGCACGTTGTGCCTTTCAGCTCTAGGGCAATGTAGCACACCCAGAGCAGGAGTCCTACTTGAGCCAGGTCAGGCCTGCAAAGAAACTGCGTTTCACAGGCCTTTGGAAGAGATGTTCCCGGTAGGCTGTAAGAGCACTGTGCAGAGCGAGTTGTTTCTTAGCTTCCCAAAGAGCTGGAAGCAAGATGCTGTGGGGCCCAACTCGCCCTTTGGAAAGAAGCCTGCACGTTTTCCCTCTCAGCTCTAGGCAATGTAGCACACCCAGAGCAGAAGTCCTACTTCAGCCAGATCAGGCCTGAAAAGAAACTGCGTTTCACAGGCCTTTGGAAGAGATGTTCCCGGTAGGCTGTAAGAGCACTGTGCAGAGCGAGTTGTTTCTTAGCTTCCCAAAGAGCTGGAAGAAAGATGCTGTGGGGCCCAATTCGCCCTTTGGAAAGAAGCGTGCACGTTGTGCCTTGCAGCTCTAGGCAATGTTGCACACCCAGAGCAGAAGTCCTACTTCAGCCAGATCAGGCCTGCAAAGAGACTGTGTTTCACAGGCCTTTGGAAGAGATGTTCCCGGTAGGCTGTAAGAGCACTGTGCAGAGCGAGTTGTTTCTTAGCTTCCCAAAGAGCTGGAAGCAAGATGCTGCGGGGCCCAGCTCGCCCTTTGGAAAGAAGCCTGCACGTTGTGCCTTTCAGCTCTAGGGCAATGTAGCACACCCAGAGCAGAAGTCCTACTTCAGCCAGATCAGGCCTGCAAAGAAACTGCGTTTCACAGGCCTTTGGAAGAGATGTTCCCGGTAGGCTGTAAGAGCACTGTGCAGAGCGAGTTGTTTCTTAGCTTCCCAAGGAGCTGGAAGCAAGATGCTGTGGGGCCCAACTCGCCCTTTGGAAAGAAGCCTGCACGATGTGCCTTTCAGCTCTAGGCAATGTAGCACACCTAGAGGAGAAGTCCTACTTCAGCCAGATCAGGCCTGCAAAGAAACTGCGTTTCACAGGCCTTTGGAAGAGATGTTCCCGGTAGGCTGTAAGAGCACTGTGCAGAGCGAGTTGTTTCTTAGCTTCCCAAAGAGCTGGAAGCAAGATGCTGTGGGGCCCAACTCGCCCTTTGGAAAGAAGCCTGCACGGTGTGCCTTTCAGCTCTAGGGCAATGTAGCACAACCAGAGCAGACGTTCTACTTCAGCGACATCAGGCCTGCAACGAAACTGCTTTTCACGTGCCTTTGGAAGATTGTTCCCGGTAGGCTGTAAGAGCACTGTGCAGAGCGAGTTGTTTCTGAGCTTCCCAAAGAGCTGGAAGCAAGATGCTGTGGGTCCCAACTCGCCCTTTGGAAAGAAGCCTGCACGTTTTCCCTTTCAGCTCTAGGCAATGTAGCACACCCAGAGCAGAAGTCCTACTTCAGCCAGATCAGGCCTGCAAAGGAACTGCGTTTCACAGGCCTTTGGAAGAGATGTTCCCGGTAGGCTGTAAGAGCACTGTGCAGAGCCAGTTGTTTCTTAGCTTCCCAAAGAGCTGGAAGCAAGATGCTGTGGGGCCCAACTCGCCCTTTGGAAAGAAGCCTGCACGTTGTGCCTTTCAGCTCTAGGGCAATGTAGCACAACCAGAGCAGACGTTCTATTTCAGCGACATCAGGCCTGCAAAGAAACTGCTTTTCACGGGCCTTTGGAAGATTGTTCCCGGTAGGCTGTAAGAGCACTGTGCAGAGCGAGTTGTTTCTTAGCTTCCCAAAGAGCTGGAAGCAAGATGCTGTGGGGCCCAACTCGCCCTTTGGAAAGAAGCCTGCACGTTGTGCCTTTCAGCTCTAGGGCAATGTAGCACACCCAGAGCAGAAGTCCTACTTCAGCCAGATCAGGCCTGCAAAGAAACTGCGTTTCACAGGCCTTCGGAAGAGATGTTCCCGGTAGGCTGTAAGAGCACTGTGCAGAGCGAGTTGTTTGTTAGCTTCACAAAGAGCTGGAAGCAAGATGCTGTGGGGCCCAACTCGCCCTTTGGAAAGAGGCCTGCACGTTGTGCCTTTCAGCTCTAGGGCAATGTAGCACACCCAGAGCAGGAGTCCTACTTGAGCCAGGTCAGGCCTGCAAAGAAACTGCGTTTCACAGGCCTTTGGAAGAGATGTTCCCGGTAGGCTGTAAGAGCACTGTGAAGAGCGAGTTGTTTCTTAGCTTCCCAAAGAGCTGGAAGCAAGATGCTGTGGGGCCCAACTCGCCCTTTGGAAAGAAGCCTGCACGTTTTTCCTTTCAGCTCTAGGCAATGTAGCACACCCAGAGCAGAAGTCCTACTTCAGCCAGATCAGGCCTGAAAAGAAACTGCGTTTCACAGGCCTTTGGAAGAGATGTTCCCGGTAGGCTGTAGGGGCACTGTGCAGAGCGAGTTGTTTCTTAGCTTCCCAAAGAGCTGGAAGCAAGATGCTGTGGGTCCAATTCGCCCTTTGGAAAGAAGCGTGCACGTTGTGCCTTGCAGCTCTAGGCAATGTTGCACACCCAGAGCAGAAGTCCTACTTCAGCCAGATCAGGCCTGCAAAGAGACTGCGTTTCACAGGCCTTTGGAAGAGATGTTCCCGGTAGGCTGTAAGAGCACTGTGCAGAGCGAGTTGTTTCTTAGCTTCCCAAAGAGCTGGAAGCAAGATGCTGCGGGGCCCAACTCGCCCTTTGGAAAGAAGCCTGCACGTTGTGCCTTTCAGCTCTAGGGCAATGTAGCACACCCAGAGC
Organism: Equus caballus; assembly: GCF_041296265.1. Classification (NCBI taxonomy): domain Eukaryota; kingdom Metazoa; phylum Chordata; class Mammalia; order Perissodactyla; family Equidae; genus Equus; species Equus caballus. Next base: position 70,371,467 of record NC_091684.1, read on the forward strand.
AGAAGTCCTACTTCAGCCAGATCAGGCCTGCAAAGAAACTGCGTTTCACAGGCCTTTGGAAGAGATGTTCCCGGTAGGCTGTAAGAGCACTGTGCAGAGCGAGTTGTTTCTTAGCTTCCCAAAGAGCTGGAAGCAAGATGCTGTGGGGCCCAACTCGCCCTTTGGAAAGAAGCCTGCACGTTGTGCCTTTCAGCTCTAGGCAATGCAGCACACCTAGAGCAGAAGTCCTACTTCAGCCAGATCAGGCCTGCAAAGAAACTGCGTTTCACAGGCCTTTGGAACAGATGTTCCCGGTAGGCTGTAAGAGCACTGTGCAGAGCGAGTTGTTTCTTAGCTTCCCAAAGAGCTGGAAGCAAGATGCTGTGGGGCCCAACTCGCCCTTTGGAAAGAAGCCTGCACGTTGTGCCTTTCAGCTCTAGGGCAATGTAGCACAACCAGAGCAGACGTTCTACTTCAGCGACATCAGGCCTGCAACGAAACTGCTTTTCACGTGCCTTTGGAAGATTGTTCCCCTTAGGCTGTAAGAGCACTGTGCAGAGCGAGTTGTTTCTGAGCTTCCCAAAGAGCTGGAAGCAAGATGCTGTGGGGCCCAACTCGCCCTTTGGAAAGAAGCCTGCACGTTTTCCCTTTCAGCTCTAGGCAATGTAGCACACCCAGAGCAGAAGTCCTACTTCAGCCAGATCAGGCCTGCAAAGGAACTGCGTTTCACAGGCCTTTGGAAGAGATGTTCCCGGTAGGCTGTAAGAGCACTGTGCAGAGCGAGTTGTTTCTTAGCTTCCCAAAGAGCTGGAAGCAAGATGCTGTGGGGCCCAATTCGCCCTTTGGAAAGAAGCGTGCACGTTGTGCCTTGCAGCTCTAGGCAATGTTGCACATCCAGAGCAGAAGTCCTACTTCAGCCAGATCAGGCCTGCAAAGAGACTGCGTTTCACAGGCCTTTGGAAGAGATGTTCCCGGTAGGCTGTAAGAGCACTGTGCAGAGCGAGTTGTTTCTTAGCTTCCCAAAGAGCTGGAAGCAAGATGCTGCAGGGCCCAACTCGCCCTTTGGAAAGAAGCCTGCACGTTGTGCCTTTCAGCTCTAGGGCAATGTAGCACAACCAGAGCAGACGTTCTACTTCAGCGACATCAGGCCTGCAAAGAAACTGCTTTTCACGGGCCTTTGGAAGATTGTTCCCGGTAGGCTGTAAGAGCACTGTGCAGAGCGAGTTGTTTCTTAGCTTCCCAAAGAGCTGGAAGCAAGATGCTGTGGGGCCCAACTCGCCCTTTGGAAAGAAGCCTGCACGTTGTGCCTTTCATCTCTAGGGCAATGTAGCACACCCAGAGCAGAAGTCCTACTTGAGCCAGGTTAGGCCTGCAAAGAAACTGCGTTTCACAGGCCTTTGGAAGAGATGTTCCCGGTAGGCTGTAAGAGCACTGTGCAGAGCGAGTTGTTTCTTAGCTTCCCAAACAGCTGGAAGCAAGATGCTGTGGGGCCCAACTCGCCCTTTGGAAAGAAGCCTGCACGTTGTGCCTTTCAGCTCTAGGGCAATGTAGCACACCCAGAGCAGAAGTCCTACTTCAGCCAGATCAGGCCTGCAAAGAAACTGCGTTTGACAGGCCTTTGGAAGAGATGTTCCCGGTAGGCTGTAAGAGCACTGTGCAGAGCGAGTTGTTTCTTAGCTTCCCAAAGAGCTGGAAGCAAGATGCTGTGGGGCCCAACTCGCCCTTTGGAAAGAAGCCTGCAAGTTGTGCCTTTCAGCTCAAGGGCAATGTAGCACACCCAGAGCAGAAGTGCTACTTCAGCCAGATCAGGCCTGCAAAGAAACTGCGTTTCACAGGCCTTTGGAAGAGATGTTCCCGGTAGGCTGTAAGAGCACTGTGCAGAGCGAGTTGTTTCTGAGCTTCCCAAAGAGCTGGAAGCAAGATGCTGTGGGGCCCAACTCGCCCTTTGGAAAGAAGCCTGCACGTTGTGCCTTTCAGGTCTAGGGCAATGTAGCACACCCTGAGCAGGACTTCTACTTCAGCCAGATCAGGCCTGCAAAGAAACTGCGTTTCACAGGCCTTTGGAAGAGATGTTCCCGGTAGGCTGTAAGAGCACTGTGCAGAGCGAGTTGTTTCTTAGCTTCCCAAAGAGCTGGAAGCAAGATGCTGTGGGGCCCAACTCGCCCTTTGGAAAGAAGCCTGCAAGTTGTGCCTTTCAGCTCAAGGGCAATGTAGCACACCCAGAGCAGAAGTCCTACTTCAGCCAGATCAGGCCTGCAAGGAAACTGCGTTTCACAGGCCTTTGGAAGAGATGTTCCCGGTAGGCTGTAAGAGCACTGTGCAGAGCGAGTTGTTTCTTAGCTTCCGAAAGAGCTGGAAGCAAGATGCTGTGGGTCCCAATTCGCCCTTTGGAAAGAAGCCTGCACGTTGTGCCTTTCAGCTCTAAGACCATGTAGCACACCCAGAGCAGGAGTCCTACTTCAGCCAGGTCAGGCCTGCAAAGCAACTGCGTTTCAAAGGCCTTTGGAAGAGATGTTCCCGGTAGGCTGTAAGAGCACTGTGCAGAGCGAGTTGTTTCTTAGCTTCCCAAATAGCTGGAAGCAAGATTCTTTAGGGCCTCTCTCCAGGTGGATACAAGGTAGGGCCTTGTGCATGGAAGTTCTAGGGCAATGCAGCACACCCAGAGCAGAAGTTCTACTTCAGCGAGATCAGGCCTGCAAAGAAACTGCGTTTCACAGGCCTTTGGATGAGATGTTCCCGGTAGGCTGTAAGAGCACTGTGCAGAGCGAGTTGTTTGTTAGCTTCACAAAGAGCTGGAAGCAAGATGCTGTGGGGCCCAACTCGCCGTTTGGAAAGAAGCCTGCACGTTGTGCCTTTCAGCTCTAGGGCAATGTAGCACACCCAGAGCAGGAGTCCTACTTGAGCCAGGTCAGGCCTGCAAAGAAACTGCGTTTCACAGGCCTTTGGAAGAGATGTTCCCGGTAGGCTGTAAGAGTACTGTGCAGAGCGAGTTGTTTCTTAGCTTCCCAAAGAGCTGGAAGCAAGATGCTGTGGGGCCCAACTCGCCCTTTGGAAAGAAGCCTGCACGTTTTCCCTTTCAGCTCTAGGCAATGTAGCACACCCAGAGCAGAAGTCCTACTTCAGCCAGATCAGGCCTGCAAAGAAACTGCGTTTCACAGGCCTTTGGAAGAGATGCTCCCGGTAGGCTGTAAGAGCACTGTGCAGAGCGAGTTGTTTCTTAGCTTCCCAAAGAGCTGGAAGCAAGATGCTGTGGGGCCCAACTCGCCCTTTGGAAAGAAGCCTGCACGTTGTGCCTTGCAGCTCTAGGCAATGTTGCACACCCAGAGCAGAAGTCCTACTTCAGCCAGATCAGGCCTGCAAAGGGACTGCGTTTCACAGGCCTTTGGAAGAGATGTTCCCGGTAGGCTGTAAGAGCACTGTGCAGAGCGAGTTGTTTCTTAGCTTCCCAAAGAGCTGGAAGCAAGATGCTGTGGGGCCCAGCTCGCCCTTTGGAAAGAAGCCGACACGTTGTGCCTTTCAGCTCTAGGGCAATGTAGCACACCCAGAGTAGAAGTCCTACTTCAGCCAGATCAGGCCTGCAAAGAAACTGCGTTTCACAGGCCTTTGGAAGAGATGTTCCCGGTAGGCTGTAGGAGCACTGTGCAGAGCGAGTTGTTTCTTAGCTTCCCAAAGAGCTGGAAGCAAGATGCTGTGGGGCCCAACTCGCCCTTTGGAAAGAAGCCTGCACGTTGTGCCTTTCAGCTCTAGGGCAATGTAGCACACCCAGAGCAGAAGTCCTACTTCAGCCAGATCAGGCCTGCAAAGAAACTGCGTTTCACAGGCCTTTGGAAGAGATGTTCCCGGTAGGCTGTAAGAGCACTGTGCAGAGCGAGTTGTTTCTTAGCTTCCCAAAGAGCTGGAAGCAAGATGCTGTGGGGCCCAACTCGCCCTTTGGAAAGAAGCCTGCACGTTTTCCCTTTCAGCTCTAGGCAATGTAGCACACCCAGAGCAGAAGTCCTACTTCAGCCAGATCAGGCCTGAAAAGAAACTGCGTTTCACAGGCCTTTGGAAGAGATGTTCCCGGTAGGCTGTAAGAGCACTGTGCAGAGCGAGTTGTTTCTTAGCTTCCCAAAGAGCTGGAAGCAAGATGCTGTGGGGCCCAATTCGCCCTTTGGAAAGAAGCGTGCACGTTGTGCCTTGCAGCTCTAGGCAATGTTGCACATCCAGAGCAGAAGTCCTACTTCAGCCAGATCAGGCCTGCAAAGAGACTGCGTTTCACAGGCCTTTGGAAGAGATCTTCCCGGTAGGCTGTAAGAGCACTGTGCAGAGCGAGTTGTTTCTTAGCTTCCCAAAGAGCTGGAAGCAAGATGCTGCAGGGCCCAACTCGCCCTTTGGAAAGAAGCCTGCACGTTGTGCCTTTCAGCTCTAGGGCAATGTAGCACAACCAGAGCAGACGTTCTACTTCAGCGACATCAGGCCTGCAAAGAAACTGCTTTTCACGGGCCTTTGGAAGATTGTTCCCGGTAGGCTGTAAGAGCACTGTGCAGAGCGAGTTGTTTCTTAGCTTCCCAAAGAGCTGGAAGCAAGATGCTGTGGGGCCCAACTCGCCCTTTGGAAAGAAGCCTGCACGTTGTGCCTTTCATCTCTAGGGCAATGTAGCACACCCAGAGCAGAAGTCCTACTTGAGCCAGGTTAGGCCTGCAAAGAAACTGCGTTTCACAGGCCTTTGGAAGAGATGTTCCCGGTAGGCTGTAAGAGCACTGTGCAGAGCGAGTTGTTTCTTAGCTTCCCAAAGAGCTGGAAGCAAGATGCTGTGGGGCCCAACTCGCCCTTTGGAAAGAAGCCTGCAAGTGGTGCCTTTCAGCTCAAGGGCAATGTAGCACACCCAGAGCAGAAGTGCTACTTCAGCCAGATCAGGCCTGCAAAGAAACTGCGTTTCACAGGCCTTTGGAAGACATGTTCCCGGTAGGCTGTAAGAGCACTGTGCAGAGCGAGTTGTTTCTGAGCTTCCCAAAGAGCTGGAAGCAAGATGCTGTGGGGCCCAACTCGCCCTTTGGAAAGAAGCCTGCACGTTGTGCCTTTCAGGTCTAGGGCAATGTAGCACACCCAGAGCAGGACTTCTACTTCAGCCAGATCAGGCCTGCAAAGAAACTGCGTTTCACAGGCCTTTGGAAGAGATGTTCCCGGTAGGCTGTAAGAGCACTGTGCACAGCGAGTTGTTTCTTAGCTTCCCAAAGAGCTGGAAGCAAGATGCTGTGGGGCCCAACTCGCCCTTTGGAAAGAAGCCTGCAAGTTGTGCCTTTCAGCTCAAGGGCAATGTAGCACACCCAGAGCAGAAGTCCTACTTCAGCCAGATCAGGCCTGCAAGGAAACTGCGTTTCACAGGCCTTTGGAAGAGATGTTCCCGGTAGGCTGTAAGAGCACTGTGCAGAGCGAGTTGTTTCTTAGCTTCCGAAAGAGCTGGAAGCAAGATGCTGTGGGTCCCAATTCGCCCTTTGGAAAGAAGCCTGCACGTTGTGCCTTTCAGCTCTAAGACCATGTAGCACACCCAGAGCAGGAGTCCTACTTCAGCCAGGTCAGGCCTGCAAAGCAACTGCGTTTCACAGGCCTTTGGAAGAGATGTTCCCGGTAGGCTGTAAGAGCACTGTGCAGAGCGAGTTGTTTCTTAGCTTCCCAAATAGCTGGAAGCAAGATTCTTTAGGGCCTCTCTCCAGGTGGATACAAGGTAGGGCCTTGTGCATGGAAGTTCTAGGGCAATGCAGCACACCCAGAGCAGAAGTTCTACTTCAGCGAGATCAGGCCTGCAAAGAAACTGCGTTTCACAGGCCTTTGGAAGAGATGTTCCCGGTAGGCTGTAAGAGCACTGTGCAGAGCGAGTTGTTTGTTAGCTTCACAAAGAGCTGGAAGCAAGATGCTGTGGGGCCCAACTCGCCCTTTGGAAAGAAGCCTGCACGTTGTGCCTTTCAGCTCTAGGGCAATGTAGCACACCCAGAGCAGGAGTCCTACTTGAGCCAGGTCAGGCCTGCAAAGAAACTGCGTTTCACAGGCCTTTGGAAGAGATGTTCCCGGTAGGCTGTAAGAGCACTGTGCAGAGCGAGTTGTTTCTTAGCTTCCCAAAGAGCTGGAAGCAAGATGCTGTGGGGCCCAACTCGCCCTTTGGAAAGAAGCCTGCACGTTTTCCCTTTCAGCTCTAGGCAATGTAGCACACCCAGAGCTGAAGTCCTACTTCAGCCAGATCAGGCCTGCAAAGAAACTGCGTTTCACAGGCCTTTGGAAGAGATGTTCCCGGTAGGCTGTAAGAGCACTGTGCAGAGCGAGTTGTTTCTTAGCTTCCCAAAGAGCTGGAAGCAAGATGCTGTGGGGCCCAATTCGCCCTTTGGAAAGAAGCGTGCACGTTGTGCCTTGCAGCTCTAGGCAATGTTGCACACCCAGAGCAGAAGTCCTACTTCAGCCAGATCAGGCCTGCAAAGAGACTGCGTTTCACAGGCCTTTGGAAGAGATGTTCCCGGTAGGCTGTAAGATCACTGTGCAGAGCGAGTTGTTTGTTAGCTTCCCAAAGAGCTGGAAGCAAGATGCTGCGGGGCCCAACTCGCCCTTTGGAAAGAAGCCTGCACGTTGTGCCTTTCAGCTCTAGGGCAATGTAGCACACCCAGAGCAGAAGTCCTACTTCAGCCAGATCAGGCCTGCAAAGAAACTGCGTTTCACAGGCCTTTGGAAGAGATGTTCCCGGTAGGCTGTAAGAGCACTGTGCAGAGCGAGTTGTTTCTTAGCTTCCCAAAGAGCTGGAAGCAAGATGCTGTGGGGCCCAACTCGCCCTTTGGAAAGAAGCCTGCACGTTGTCCCTTTCAGCTCTAGGCAATGTAGCACACCTAGAGCAGAAGTCCTACTTCAGCCAGATCAGGCCTGCAAAGAAACTGCGTTTCACAGGCCTTTGGAAGAGATGTTCCCGGTAGGCTGTAAGAGCACTGTGCAGAGCGAGTTGTTTCTTAGCTTCCCAAAGAGCTGGAAGCAAGATGCTGTGGGGCCCAACTCGCCCTTTGGAAAGAAGCCTGCACGTTGTGCCTTTCAGCTCTAGGGCAATGTAGCACAACCAGAGCAGACGTTCTACTTCAGCGACATCAGGCCTGCAAAGAAACTGCTTTTCACGTGCCTTTGGAAGATTGTTCCCGGTAGGCTGTAAGAGCACTGTGCAGAGCGAGTTGTTTCTTAGCTTCCCAAAGAGCTGGAAGCAAGATGCTGTGGGGCCCAACTCGCCCTTTGGAAAGAAGCCTGCACGTTTTCCCTTTCAGCTCTAGGCAATGTAGCACACCCAGAGCAGAAGTCCTACTTCAGCCAGATGAGGCCTGCAAAGAAACTGCGTTTCACAGGCCTTTGGAAGAGATGTTCCCGGTAGGCTGTAAGAGCACTGTGCAGAGCGAGTTGTTTCTTACTTCCCAAAGAGCTGGAAGCAAGATGCTGTGGGGCCCAACTCGCCCTTTGTAAAGAAGCCTGCACGTTGTGCCTTTCAGCTCTAGGGCAATGTAGCACACCAAGAACAGGAGTCCTACTTCAGCCAGATCAGGCCTGCCAAGAAACTGCGTTTCACAGGCCTTTGGAAGAGATGTTCCCGGTAGGCTGTAAGAGCACTGTGCAGAGCGAGTTGTTTCTGAGCTTCCCAAAGAGCTGGAAGCAAGATGCTGTGGGGCCCAATTCGCCCTTTGGAAAGAAGCGTGCACGTTGTGCCTTGCAGCTCTAGGCAATGTTGCACATCCAGAGCAGAAGTCCTACTTCAGCCAGATCAGGCCTGCAAAGCAACTGCGTTTCACAGGCCTTTGGAAGAGATGTTCCCGGTAGGCTGTAAGAGCACTGTGCAGAGCGAGTTGTTTCTTAGCTTCCCAAAGAGCTGGAAGCAAGATGCTGCAGGGCCCAACTCGCCCTTTGGAAAGAAGCCTGCACGTTGTGCCTTTCAGCTCTAGGGCAATGTAGCACAACCAGAGCAGACGTTCTACTTCAGCGACATCAGGCCTGCAAAGAAACTGCTTTTCACGGGCCTTTGGAAGATTGTTCCCGGTAGGCTGTAAGAGCACTGTGCAGAGCGAGTTGTTTCTTAGCTTCCCAAAGAGCTGGAAGCAAGATGCTGTGGGGCCCAACTCGCCCTTTGGAAAGAAGCCTGCACGTTGTGCCTTTCATCTCTAGGGCAATGTAGCACACCCAGAGCAGAAGTCCTACTTGAGCCAGGTTAGGCCTGCAAAGAAACTGCGTTTCACAGGCCTTTGGAAGAGATGTTCCCGGTAGGCTGTAAGAGCACTGTGCAGAGCGAGTTGTTTCTTAGCTTCCCAAAGAGCTGGAAGCAAGATGCTGTGGGGCCCAACTCGCCCTTTGGAAAGAAGCCTGCACGTTGTGCCTTTCAGCTCTAGGGCAATGTAGCACACCCAGAGCAGAAGTCCTACTTCAGCCAGATCAGGCCTGCAAAGAAACTGCGTTTGACAGGCCTTTGGAAGAGATGTTCCCGGTAGGCTGTAAGAGCACTGTGCAGAGCGAGTTGTTTCTTAGCTTCCCAAAGAGCTGGAAGCAAGATGCTGTGGGGCCCAACTCGCCCTTTGGAAAGAAGCCTGCAAGTTGTGCCTTTCACCTCAAGGGCAATGTAGCACACCCAGAGCAGAAGTGCTACTTCAGCCAGATCAGGCCTGCAAAGAAACTGCGTTTCACAGGCCTTTGGAAGAGATGTTCCCGGTAGGCTGTAAGAGCACTGTGCAGAGCGAGTTGTTTCTTAGCTTCCCAAAGAGCTGGAAGCAAGATGCTGTGGGGCCCAACTCGCCCTTTGGAAAGAAGCCTGCACGTTGTGCCTTTCAGGTCTAGGGCAATGTAGCACACCCAGAGCAGGACTTCTACTTCAGCCAGATCAGGCCTGCAAAGAAACTGCGTTTCACAGGCCTTTGGAAGAGATGTTCCCGGTAGGCTGTAAGAGCACTGTGCAGAGCGAGTTGTTTCTTAGCTTCCCAAAGAGCTGGAAGCAAGATGCTGTGGGGCCCAACTCGCCCTTTGGAAAGAAGCCTGCAAGTTGTGCCTTTCAGCTCAAGGGCAATGTAGCACACCCAGAGCAGAAGTCCTACTTCAGCCAGATCAGGCCTGCAAGGAAACTGCGTTTCACAGGCCTTTGGAAGAGATGTTCCCGGTAGGCTGTAAGAGCACTGTGCAGAGCGAGTTGTTTCTTAGCTTCCGAAAGAGCTGGAAGCAAGATGCTGTGGGTCCCAATTCGCCCTTTGGAAAGAAGCCTGCACGTTGTGCCTTTCAGCTCTAAGACCATGTAGCACACCCAGAGCAGGAGTCCTACTTCAGCCAGGTCAGGCCTGCAAAGCAACTGCGTTTCACAGGCCTTTGGAAGAGATGTTCCCGGTAGGCTGTAAGAGCACTGTGCAGAGCGAGTTGTTTCTTAGCTTCCCAAATAGCTGGAAGCAAGATTCTTTAGGGCCTCTCTCCAGGTGGATACAAGGTAGGGCCTTGTGCATGGAAGTTCTAGGGCAATGCAGCACACCCAGAGCAGAAGTTCTACTTCAGCGAGATCAGGCCTGCAAAGAAACTGCGTTTCACAGGCCTTTGGATGAGATGTTCCCGGTAGGCTGTAAGAGCACTGTGCAGAGCGAGTTGTTTGTTAGCTTCACAAAGAGCTGGAAGCAAGATGCTGTGGGGCCCAACTCGCCCTTTGGAAAGAAGCCTGCACGTTGTGCCTTTCAGCTCTAGGGCCATGTAGCACACCCAGAGCAGGAGTCCTACTTGAGCCAGGTCAGGCCTGCAAAGAAACTGCGTTTCACAGGCCTTTGGAAGAGATGTTCCCGGTAGGCTGTAAGAGCACTGTGCAGAGCGAGTTGTTTCTTAGCTTCCCAAAGAGCTGGAAGCAAGATGCTGTGGGGCCCAACTCGCCCTTTGGAAAGAAGCCTGCACGTTTTCCCTTTCAGCTCTAGGCAATGTAGCACACCCAGAGCAGAAGTCCTACTTCAGCCAGATCAGGCCTGCAAAGAAACTGCGTTTCACAGGCCTTTGGAAGAGATGTTCCCGGTAGGCTGTAAGAGCACTGTGCAGAGCGAGTTGTTTCTTAGCTTCCCAAAGAGCTGGAAGCAAGATGCTGTGGGGCCCAATTCGCCCTTTGGAAAGAAGCGTGCACGTTGTGCCTTGCAGCTCTAGGCAATGTTGCACACCCAGAGCAGAAGTCCTACTTCAGCCAGATCAGGCCTGCAAAGAGACTGCGTTTCACAGGCCTTTGGAAGAGATGTTCCCGGTAGGCTGTAAGATCACTGTGCAGAGCGAGTTGTTTGTTAGCTTCCCAAAGAGCTGGAAGCAAGATGCTGCGGGGCCCAACTCGCCCTTTGGAAAGAAGCCTGCACGTTGTGCCTTTCAGCTCTAGGGCAATGTAGCACACCCAGAGCAGAAGTCCTACTTCAGGCAGATCAGGCCTGCAAAGAAACTGCGTTTCACAGGCCTTTGGAAGAGATGTTCCCGGTAGGCTGTAAGAGCACTGTGCAGAGCGAGTTGTTTCTTAGCTTCCCAAAGAGCTGGAAGCAAGATGCTGTGGGGCCCAACTCGCCCTTTGGAAAGAAGCCTGCACGTTGTCCCTTTCAGCTCTAGGCAATGTAGCACACCTAGAGCAGAAGTCCTACTTCAGCCAGATCAGGCCTGCAAAGAAACTGCGTTTCACAGGCCTTTGGAAGAGATGTTCCCGGTAGGCTGTAAGAGCACTGTGCAGAGCGAGTTGTTTCTTAGCTTCCCAAAGAGCTGGAAGCAAGATGCTGTGGGGCCCAACTCGCCCTTTGGAAAGAAGCCTGCACGTTGTGCCTTTCAGCTCTAGGGCAATGTAGCACAACCAGAGCAGACGTTCTACTTCAGCGACATCAGGCCTGCAAAGAAACTGCTTTTCACGTGCCTTTGGAAGATTGTTCCCGGTAGGCTGTAAGAGCACTGTGCAGAGCGAGTTGTTTCTTAGCTTCCCCAAGAGCTGGAAGCAAGATGCTGTGGGGCCCAACTCGCCCTTTGGAAAGAAGCCTGCACGTTTTCCCTTTCAGCTCTAGGCAATGTAGCACACCCAGAGCAGAAGTCCTACTTCAGCCAGATGAGGCCTGCAAAGAAACTGCGTTTCACAGGCCTTTGGAAGAGATGTTCCCGGTAGGCTGTAAGAGCACTGTGCAGAGCGAGTTGTTTCTTACTTCCCAAAGAGCTGGAAGCAAGATGCTGTGGGGCCCAACTCGCCCTTTGGAAAGAAGCCTGCACGTTGTGCCTTTCAGCTCTAGGGCAATGTAGCACACCCAGAACAGGAGTCCTACTTCAGCCAGATCAGGCCTGCCAAGAAACTGCGTTTCACAGGCCTTTGGAAGAGATGTTCCCGGTAGGCTGTAAGAGCACTGTGCAGAGCGAGTTGTTTCTGAGCTTCCCAAAGAGCTGGAAGCAAGATGCTGTGGGGCCCAACTCGCCCTTTGGAAAGTAGCCTGCACGGTGTGCCTTTCAGCTCTAGGGCAATGCAGCACACCCAGAGCAGGAGTCCTACTTCAGCCAGATCAGGCCTGCAAAGAAACTGCGTTTCACAGGCCTTTGGAAGAGATGTTCCCGGTAGGCTGTAAGAGCACTGTGCAGAGCGAGTTGTTTCTTAGCTTCCCAAAGAGCTGGAAGCAAGATGCTGTGGGGCCCAACTCGCCCTTTGGAAAGAAGCCTGCACGTTGTGCCTTTCAGCTCTAGGGAAATGTAGCACACCCAGAGCAGAAGTCCTACTTCAGCCAGATCAGGCCTGCAAAGAAACTGCGTTTCACAGGCCTTTGGAAGAGATGTTCCCGGTAGGCTGTAAGAGCACTGTGCAGAGCGATTTGTTTGTTAGCTTCACAAAGAGCTGGAAGCAAGATGCTGTGGGGCCCAACTCGCCCTTTGGAAAGAAGCCTGCACGTTGTGCCTTTCAGCTCTAGGGCAATGTAGCACACCCAGAGCAGGAGTCCTACTTGAGCCAGGTCAGGCCTGCAAAGAAACTGCGTTTCACAGGCCTTTGGAAGAGATGTTCCCGGTAGGCTGTAAGAGCACTGTGCAGAGCGAGTTGTTTCTTAGATTCCCAAAGAGCTTTAAGCAAGATGCTTTGGGGCGTATCTCCGTCTTTGGAAATGATTCAGCACTTTGTGCCTTTCAGCTCTAGGGCAATGTAGCACACCCAGAGCAGAAGTTCTACTTCAGCCAGATCAGGCCTGCAAGGAAACCTGCGTTTCACAGGACTGTGTAAGAGATGTTCTCGGTAGGCTGTAAGAGCTCTGTGCACAGCGAGTTTTTTCTTAGCATCCCAAATCGCTGGAAGCAAGATTCTTTAGGGCCTCTCTCCAGGTGGATACAAGGTAGGGCCTTGTGCATGGAAGTTCTAGGGCAATGCAGCACACCCAGAGCAGAAGTTCTACTTCAGCGAGATCAGGCCTGCAAAGAAACTGCGTTTCACAGGCCTTTGGAAGAGATGTTCCCGGTAGGCTGTAAGAGCACTGTGCAGAGCGAGTTGTTTGTTAGCTTCACAAAGAGCTGGAAGCAAGATGCTGTGGGGCCCAACTCGCCCTTTGGAAAGAAGCCTGCACGTTGTGCCTTTCAGCTCTAGGTCAATGAAGCACACACAGAGCAGAAGTTCTACTTCAGCGAGATCAGGTCTGCGAGGAAACTGCTTTTCACATGCCTTTGGAAGAGATGTTCCCGGTAGGCTGTAAGAGCACTGTGCAGAGCGAGTTGTTTCTTAGCTTCCCAAACAGCTGGAAGCAAGATGCTGTGGGGCCCAACTCGCCCTTTGGAAAGTAGCCTGCACGTTGTGCCTTTCAGGTCTAGGGCAATGTAGCACACCCAGAGCAGGAGTCCTACTTCAGCCAGATCAGGCCTGCAAAGAGACTGCGTTTCACAGGCATTTGGAAGAGATGTTCCCGGTAGGCTGTAAGAGCACTGTGCAGAGCGAGTTGTTTCTTAGCTTCCCAAAGAGCTGGAAGCAAGATGCTGTGGGGCCCAACTCGCCCTTTGAAAGAAGCCTGCACGTTGTGCCTTTCAGCTCTAGGGCAATGTAGCACACCCAGATCAGACGTCCTACTTCAGCCAGATCAGGCCTGCAAAGAAACTGCGTTTCACAGGCCTTTGGAAGAGATGTTCCCGGTAGGCTGTAAGAGCACTGTGCAGAGCGAGTTGTTTCTTAGCTTCCCAAAGAGCTGGAAGCAAGATGCTGTGGGGCCCAACTCGCCCTTTGGAAAGAAGCCTGCACGTTTTCCCTTTCAGCTCTATGCAATGTAGCACACCCAGAGCAGAAGTCCTACTTCAGCCAGATCAGGCCTGCAAAGAAACTGCGTTTCACAGGCCTTTGGAAGAGATGCTCCCGGTAGGCTGTAAGAGCACTGTGCAGAGCAAGTTGTTTCTTAGCTTCCCAAAGAGCTGGAAGCAAGATGCTGTGGGGCCCAACTCGCCCTTTGGAAAGAAGCCTGCACGTTGTGCCTTGCAGCTCTAGGCAATGTTGCACACCCAGAGCAGAAGTCCTACTTCAGCCAGATCAGGCCTGCAAAGGGACTGCGTTTCACAGGCCTTTGGAAGAGATGTTCCCGGTAGGCTGTAAGAGCACTGTGCAGAGCGAGTTGTTTCTTAGCTTCCCAAAGAGCTGGAAGCAAGATGCTGTGGGGCCCAGCTCGCCCTTTGGAAAGAAGCCGACACGTTGTGCCTTTCAGCTCTAGGGCAATGTAGCACACCCAGAGTAGAAGTCCTACTTCAGCCAGATCAGGCCTGCAAAGAAACTGCGTTTCACAGGCCTTTGGAAGAGATGTTCCCGGTAGGCTGTAAGAGCACTGTGCAGAGCGAGTTGTTTCTTAGCTTCCCAAAGAGCTGGAAGCAAGATGCTGTGGGGCCCAACTCGCCCTTTGGAAAGAAGCCTGCACGTTGTGCCTTTCAGCTCTAGGGCAATGTAGCACACCCAGAGCAGAAGTCCTACTTCAGCCAGATCAGGCCTGCAAAGAAACTGCGTTTCACAGGCCTTTGGAAGAGATGTTCCCGGTAGGCTGTAAGAGCACTGTGCAGAGCGAGTTGTTTCTTAGCTTCCCAAAGAGCTGGAAGCAAGATGCTGTGGGGCCCAACTCGCCCTTTGGAAAGAAGCCTGCACGTTTTCCCTTTCAGCTCTAGGCAATGTAGCACACCCAGAGCAGAAGTCCTACTTCAGCCAGATCAGGCCTGAAAAGAAACTGCGTTTCACAGGCCTTTGGAAGAGATGTTCCCGGTAGGCTGTAAGAGCACTGTGCAGAGCGAGTTGTTTCTTAGCTTCCCAAAGAGCTGGAAGCAAGATGCTGTGGGGCCCAATTCGCCCTTTGGAAAGAAGCGTGCACGTTGTGCCTTGCAGCTCTAGGCAATGTTGCACACCCAGAGCAGAAGTCCTACTTCAGCCAGATCAGGCCTGCAAAGAGACTGCGTTTCACAGGCCTTTGGAAGAGATGTTCCCGGTAGGCTGTAAGATCACTGTGCAGAGCGAGTTGTTTGTTAGCTTCCCAAAGAGCTGGAAGCAAGATGCTGCGGGGCCCAACTCGCCCTTTGGAAAGAAGCCTGCACGTTGTGCCTTTCAGCTCTAGGGCAATGTAGCACACCCAGAGCAGAAGTCCTACTTCAGCCAGATCAGGCCTGCAAAGAAACTGCGTTTCACAGGCCTTTGGAAGAGATGTTCCCGGTAGGCTGTAAGAGCACTGTGCAGAGCGAGTTGTTTCTTAGCTTCCCAAAGAGCTGGAAGCAAGATGCTGTGGGGCCCAACTCGCCCTTTGGAAAGAAGCCTGCACGTTGTCCCTTTCAGCTCTAGGCAATGTAGCACACCTAGAGCAGAAGTCCTACTTCAGCAAGATCAGGCCTGCAAAGAAACTGCGTTTCACAGGCCTTTGGAAGAGATGTTCCCGGTAGGCTGTAAGAGCACTGTGCAGAGCGAGTTGTTTCTTAGCTTCCCAAAGAGCTGGAAGCAAGATGCTGTGGGGCCCAACTCGCCCTTTGGAAAGAAGCCTGCACGTTGTGCCTTTCAGCTCTAGGGCAATGTAGCACAACCAGAGCAGACGTTCTACTTCAGCGACATCAGGCCTGCAAAGAAACTGCTTTTCACGTGCCTTTGGAAGATTGTTCCCGGTAGGCTGTAAGAGCACTGTGCAGAGCGAGTTGTTTCTTAGCTTCCCAAAGAGCTGGAAGCAAGATGCTGTGGGGCCCAACTCGCCCTTTGGAAAGAAGCCTGCACGTTTTCCCTTTCAGCTCAAGGCAATGTAGCACACCCAGAGCAGAAGTCCTACTTCAGCCAGATGAGGCCTGCAAAGAAACTGCGTTTCACAGGCCTTTGGAAGAGATGTTCCCGGTAGGCTGTAAGAGCACTGTGCAGAGCGAGTTGTTTCTTACTTCCCAAAGAGCTGGAAGCAAGATGCTGTGGGGCCCAACTCGCCCTTTGTAAAGAAGCCTGCACGTTGTGCCTTTCAGCTCTAGGGCAATGTAGCACACCCAGAACAGGAGTCCTACTTCAGCCAGATCAGGCCTGCCAAGAAACTGCGTTTCACAGGCCTTTGGAAGAGATGTTCCCGGTAGGCTGTAAGAGCACTGTGCAGAGCGAGTTGTTTCTGAGCTTCATAAAGAGCTGGAAGCAAGATGCTGTGGGGCCCAATTCGCCCTTTGGAAAGAAGCGTGCACGTTGTGCCTTGCAGCTCTAGGCAATGTTGCACATCCAGAGCAGAAGTCCGACTTCAGCCAGATCAGGCCTGCAAAGAGACTGCGTTTCACAGGCCTTTGGAAGAGATGTTCCCGGTAGGCTGTAAGAGCACTGTGCAGAGCGAGTTGTTTCTTAGCTTCCCAAAGAGCTGGAAGCAAGATGCTGCAGGGCCCAACTCGCCCTTTGGAAAGAAGCCTGCACGTTGTGCCTTTCAGCTCTAGGGCAATGTAGCACAACCAGAGCAGACGTTCTACTTCAGCGACATCAGGCCTGCAAAGAAACTGCTTTTCACGGGCCTTTGGAAGATTGTTCCCGGTAGGCTGTAAGAGCACTGTGCAGAGCGAGTTGTTTCTTAGCTTCCCAAAGAGCTGGAAGCAAGATGCTGTGGGGCCCAACTCGCCCTTTGGAAAGAAGCCTGCACGTTGTGCCTTTCATCTCTAGGGCAATGTAGCACACCCAGAGCAGAAGTCCTACTTGAGCCAGGTTAGGCCTGCAAAGAAACTGCGTTTCACAGGCCTTTGGAAGAGATGTTCCCGGTAGGCTGTAAGAGCACTGTGCAGAGCGAGTTGTTTCTTAGCTTCCCAAAGAGCTGGAAGCAAGATGCTGCGGGGCCCAACTCGCCCTTTGGAAAGAAGCCTGCACGTTGTGCCTTTCAGCTCTAGGGCAATGTAGCACACCCAGAGCAGAAGTCCTACTTCAGCCAGATCAGGCCTGCAAAGAAACTGCGTTTGACAGGCCTTTGGAAGAGATGTTCCCGGTAGGCTGTAAGAGCACTGTGCAGAGCGAGTTGTTTCTTAGCTTCCCAAAGAGCTGGAAGCAAGATGCTGTGGGGCCCAACTCGCCCTTTGGAAAGAAGCCTGCAAGTTGTGCCTTTCAGCTCAAGGGCAATGTAGCACACCCAGAGCAGAAGTGCTACTTCAGCCAGATCAGGCCTGCAAAGAAACTGCGTTTCACAGGCCTTTGGAAGAGATGTTCCCGGTAGGCTGTAAGAGCACTGTGCAGAGCGAGTTGTTTCTGAGCTTCCCAAAGAGCTGGAAGCAAGATGCTGTGGGGCCCAACTCGCCCTTTGGAAAGAAGCCTGCACGTTGTGCCTTTCAGGTCTAGGGCAATGTAGCACACCCAGAGCAGGACTTCTACTTCAGCCAGATCAGGCCTGCAAAGAAACTGCGTTTCACAGGCCTTTGGAAGAGATGTTCCCGGTAGGCTGTAAGAGCACTGTGCAGAGCGAGTTGTTTCTTAGCTTCCCAAAGAGCTGGAAGCAAGATGCTGTGGGGCCCAACTCGCCCTTTGGAAAGAAGCCTGCAAGTTGTGCCTTTCAGCTCAAGGGCAATGTAGCACACCCAGAGCAGAAGTCCTACTTCAGCCAGATCTGGCCTGCAAGGAAACTGCGTTTCACAGGCCTTTGGAAGAGATGTTCCCGGTAGGCTGTAAGAGCACTGTGCAGAGCGAGTTGTTTCTTAGCTTCCGAAAGAGCTGGAAGCAAGATGCTGTGGGTCCCAATTCGCCCTTTGGAAAGAAGCCTGCACGTTGTGCCTTTCAGCTCTAAGACCATGTAGCACACCCAGAGCAGGAGTCCTACTTCAGCCAGGTCAGGCCTGCAAAGCAACTGCGTTTCACAGGCCTTTGGAAGAGATGTTCCCGGTAGGCTGTAAGAGCACTGTGCAGAGCGAGTTGTTTCTTAGCTTCCCAAATAGCTGGAAGCAAGATTCTTTAGGGCCTCTCTCCAGGTGGATACAAGGTAGGGCCTTGTGCATGGAAGTTCTAGGGCAATGCAGCACACCCAGAGCAGAAGTTCTACTTCAGCGAGATCAGGCCTGCAAAGAAACTGCGTTTCACAGGCCTTTGGATGAGATGTTCCCGGTAGGCTGTAAGAGCACTGTGCAGAGCGAGTTGTTTGTTAGCTTCACAAAGAGCTGGAAGCAAGATGCTGTGGGGCCCAACTCGCCCTTTGGAAAGAAGCCTGCACGTTGTGCCTTTCAGCTCTAGGGCAATGTAGCACACCCAGAGCAGGAGTCCTACTTGAGCCAGGTCAGGCCTGCAAAGAAACTGCGTTTCACAGGCCTTTGGAAGAGATGTTCCCGGTAGGCTGTAAGAGCACTGTGCAGAGCGAGTTGTTTCTTAGCTTCCCAAAGAGCTGGAAGCAAGATGCTGTGGGGCCCAACTCGCCCTTTGGAAAGAAGCCTGCACGTTTTCCCTTTCAGCTCTAGGCAATGTAGCACACCCAGAGCAGAAGTCCTACTTCAGCCAGATCAGGCCTGCAAAGAAACTGCGTTTCACAGGCCTTTGGAAGAGATGTTCCCGGTAGGCTGTAAGAGCACTGTGCAGAGCGAGTTGTTTCTTAGCTTCCCAAAGAGCTGGAAGCAAGATGCTGTGGGGCCCAATTCGCCCTTTGGAAAGAAGCGTGCACGTTGTGCCTTGCAGCTCTAGGCAATGTTGCACACCCAGAGCAGAAGTCCTACTTCAGCCAGATCAGGCCTGCAAAGAGACTGCGTTTCACAGGCCTTTGGAAGAGATGTTCCCGGTAGGCTGTAAGATCACTGTGCAGAGCGAGTTGTTTGTTAGCTTCCCAAAGAGCTGGAAGCAAGATGCTGCGGGGCCCAACTCGCCCTTTGGAAAGAAGCCTGCACGTTGTGCCTTTCAGCTCTAGGGCAATGTAGCACACCCAGAGCAGAAGTCCTACTTCAGCCAGATCAGGCCTGCAAAGAAACTGCGTTTCACAGGCCTTTGGAAGAGATGTTCCCGGTAGGCTGTAAGAGCACTGTGCAGAGCGAGTTGTTTCTTAGCTTCCCAAAGAGCTGGAAGCAAGATGCTGTGGGGCCCAACTCGCCCTTTGGAAAGAAGCCTGCACGTTGTGCCTTTCAGCTCTAGGCAATGTAGCACACCTAGAGCAGAAGTCCTACTTCAGCCAGATCAGGCCTGCAAAGAAACTGCGTTTCACAGGCCTTTGGAAGAGATGTTCCCGGTAGGCTGTAAGAGCACTGTGCAGAGCGAGTTGTTTCTTAGCTTCCCAAAGAGCTGGAAGCAAGATGCTGTGGGGCCCAACTCGCCCTTTGGAAAGAAGCCTGCACGTTGTGCCTTTCAGCTCTAGGGCAATGTAGCACAACCAGAGCAGACGTTCTACTTCAGCGACATCAGGCCTGCAAAGAAACTGCTTTTCACGTGCCTTTGGAAGATTGTTCCCGGTAGGCTGTAAGAGCACTGTGCAGAGCGAGTTGTTTCTTAGCTTCCCCAAGAGCTGGAAGCAAGATGCTGTGGGGCCCAACTCGCCCTTTGGAAAGAAGCCTGCACGTTTTCCCTTTCAGCTCTAGGCAATGTAGCACACCCAGAGCAGAAGTCCTACTTCAGCCAGATGAGGCCTGCAAAGAAACTGCGTTTCACAGGCCTTTGGAAGAGATGTTCCCGGTAGGCTGTAAGAGCACTGTGCAGAGCGAGTTGTTTCTTACTTCCCAAAGAGCTGGAAGCAAGATGCTGTGGGGCCCAACTCGCCCTTTGGAAAGAAGCCTGCACGTTGTGCCTTTCAGCTCTAGGGCAATGTAGCACACCCAGAACAGGAGTCCTACTTCAGCCAGATCAGGCCTGCCAAGAAACTGCGTTTCACAGGCCTTTGGAAGAGATGTTCCCGGTAGGCTGTAAGAGCACTGTGCAGAGCGAGTTGTTTCTGAGCTTCCCAAAGAGCTGGAAGCAAGATGCTGTGGGGCCCAACTCGCCCTTTGGAAAGTAGCCTGCACGGTGTGCCTTTCAGCTCTAGGGCAATGCAGCACACCCAGAGCAGGAGTCCTACTTCAGCCAGATCAGGCCTGCAAAGAAACTGCGTTTCACAGGCCTTTGGAAGAGATGTTCCCGGTAGGCTGTAAGAGCACTGTGCAGAGCGAGTTGTTTCTTAGCTTCCCAAAGAGCTGGAAGCAAGATGCTGTGGGGCCCAACTCGCCCTTTGGAAAGAAGCCTGCACGTTGTGCCTTTCAGCTCTAGGGCAATGTAGCACACCCAGAGCAGAAGTCCTACTTCAGCCAGATCAGGCCTGCAAAGAAACTGCGTTTCACAGGCCTTTGGAAGAGATGTTCCCGGTAGGCTGTAAGAGCACTGTGCAGAGCGATTTGTTTGTTAGCTTCACAAAGAGCTGGAAGCAAGATGCTGTGGGGCCCAACTCGCCCTTTGGAAAGAAGCCTGCACGTTGTGCCTTTCAGCTCTAGGGCAATGTAGCACACCCAGAGCAGGAGTCCTACTTGAGCCAGGTCAGGCCTGCAAAGAAACTGCGTTTCACAGGCCTTTGGAAGAGATGTTCCCGGTAGGCTGTAAGAGCACTGTGCAGAGCGAGTTTTTTCTTAGATTCCCAAAGAGCTTTAAGCAAGATGCTTTGGGGCGTATCTCCGTCTTTGGAAATGATTCAGCACTTTGTGCCTTTCAGCTCTAGGGCAATGTAGCACACCCAGAGCAGAAGTTCTACTTCAGCCAGATCAGGCCTGCAAGGAAACCTGCGTTTCACAGGACTGTGTAAGAGATGTTCTCGGTAGGCTGTAAGAGCTCTGTGCACAGCGAGTTTTTTCTTAGCATCCCAAATCGCTGGAAGCAAGATTCTTTAGGGCCTCTCTCCAGGTGGATACAAGGTAGGGCCTTGTGCATGGAAGTTCTAGGGCAATGCAGCACACCCAGAGCAGAAGTTCTACTTCAGCGAGATCAGGCCTGCAAAGAAACTGCGTTTCACAGGCCTTTGGAAGAGATGTTCCCGGTAGGCTTTAAGAGCACTGTGCAGAGCGAGTTGTTTGTTAGCTTCACAAAGAGCTGGAAGCAAGATGCTGTGGGGCCCAACTCGCCCTTTGGAAAGAAGCCTGCACGTTGTGCCTTTCAGCTCTAGGTCAATGAAGCACACACAGAGCAGAAGTTCTACTTCAGCGAGATCAGGTCTGCGAGGAAACTGCTTTTCACATGCCTTTGGAAGAGATGTTCCCGGTAGGCTGTAAGAGCACTGTGCAGAGCGAGTTGTTTCTTAGCTTCCCAAACAGCTGGAAGCAAGATGCTGTGGGGCCCAACTCGCCCTTTGGAAAGTAGCCTGCACGTTGTGCCTTTCAGGTCTAGGGCAATGTAGCACACCCAGAGCAGGAGTCCTACTTCAGCCAGATCAGGCCTGCAAAGAGACTGCGTTTCACAGGCATTTGGAAGAGATGTTCCCGGTAGGCTGTAAGAGCACTGTGCAGAGCGAGTTGTTTCTTAGCTTCCCAAAGAGCTGGAAGCAAGATGCTGTGGGGCCCAACTCGCCCTTTGAAAGAAGCCTGCACGTTGTGCCTTTCAGCTCTAGGGCAATGTAGCACACCCAGATCAGACGTCCTACTTCAGCCAGATCAGGCCTGCAAAGAAACTGCGTTTCACAGGCCTTTGGAAGAGATGTTCCCGGTAGGCTGTAAGAGCACTGTGCAGAGCGAGTTGTTTCTTAGCTTCCCAAAGAGCTGGAAGCAAGATGCTGTGGGGCCCAACTCGCCCTTTGGAAAGAAGCCTGCACGTTTTCCCTTTCAGCTCTATGCAATGTAGCACACCCAGAGCAGAAGTCCTACTTCAGCCAGATCAGGCATGCAAAGAAACTGCGTTTCACAGGCCTTTGGAAGAGATGCTCCCGGTAGGCTGTAAGAGCACTGTGCAGAGCAAGTTGTTTCTTAGCTTCCCAAAGAGCTGGAAGCAAGATGCTGTGGGGCCCAACTCGCCCTTTGGAAAGAAGCCTGCACGTTGTGCCTTGCAGCTCTAGGCAATGTTGCACACCCAGAGCAGAAGTCCTACTTCAGCCAGATCAGGCCTGCAAAGGGACTGCGTTTCACAGGCCTTTGGAAGAGATGTTCCCGGTAGGCTGTAAGAGCACTGTGCAGAGCGAGTTGTTTCTTAGCTTCCCAAAGAGCTGGAAGCAAGATGCTGTGGGGCCCAACTCGCCCTTTGGAAAGAAGCCTGCACGTTTTCCCTTTCAGCTCTAGGCAATGTAGCACACCCAGAGCAGAAGTCCTACTTCAGCCAGATCAGGCCTGAAAAGAAACTGCGTTTCACAGGCCTTTGGAAGAGATGTTCCCGGTAGGCTGTAAGAGCACTGTGCAGAGCGAGTTGTTTCTTAGCTTCCCAAAGAGCTGGAAGCAAGATGCTGTGGGGCCCAACTCGCCCTTTGGAAAGAAGCCTGCACGTTGTGCCTTTCAGCTCTAGGCAATGTAGCACACCTAGAGCAGAAGTCCTACTTCAGCCAGATCAGGCCTGCAAAGAAACTGCGTTTCACAGGCCTTTGGAAGAGATGTTCCCGGTAGGCAGTAAGAGCACTGTGCAGAGCGAGTTGTTTCTTAGCTTCCCAAAGAGCTGGAAGCAAGATGCTGCGGGGCCCAACTCGCCCTTTGGAAAGAAGCGTGCACGTTGTGCCTTTCAGCTCTAGGGCAATGTAGCACACCCAGAGCAGAAGTCCTACTTCAGCCAGATCAGGCCTGCAAAGAAACTGCGTTTCACAGGCCTTTGGAAGAGATGTTCCCGGTAGGCTGTAAGAGCACTGTGCAGAGCGAGTTGTTTCTTAGCTTCCCAAAGAGCTGGAAGCAAGATGCTGTGGGGCCCAACTCGCCCTTTGGAAAGAAGCCTGCACGTTGTGCCTTTCAGCTCTAGGCAATGTAGCACACCTAGAGCAGAAGTCCTACTTCAGCCAGATCAGGCCTGCAAAGAAACTGCGTTTCACAGGCCTTTGGAAGAGATGTTCCCGGTAGGCTGTAAGAGCACTGTGCAGAGCGAGTTGTTTCTTAGCTTCCCAAAGAGCTGGAAGCAAGATGCTGTGGGGCCCAACTCGCCCTTTGGAAAGAAGCCTGCACGTTGTGCCTTTCAGCTCTAGGGCAATGTAGCACAACCAGAGCAGACGTTCTACTTCAGCGACATCAGGCCTGCAAAGAAACTGCTTTTCACGTGCCTTTGGAAGATTGTTCCCGGTAGGCTGTAAGAGCACTGTGCAGAGCGAGTTGTTTCTTAGCTTCCCCAAGAGCTGGAAGCAAGATGCTGTGGGGCCCAACTCGCCCTTTGGAAAGAAGCCTGCACGTTTTCCCTTTCAGCTCTAGGCAATGTAGCACACCCAGAGCAGAAGTCCTACTTCAGCCAGATCAGGCCTGCAAAGGAACTGCGTTTCACAGGCCTTTGGAAGAGATGTTCCCGGTAGGCTGTAAGAGCACTGTGCAGAGCGAGTTGTTTCTTAGCTTCCCAAAGAGCTGGAAGCAAGATGCTGTGGGGCCCAATTCGCCCTTTGGAAAGAAGCGTGCACGTTGTGCCTTGCAGCTCTAGGCAATGTTGCACATCCAGAGCAGAAGTCCTACTTCAGCCAGATCAGGCCTGCAAAGAGACTGCGTTTCACAGGCCTTTGGAAGAGATGTTCCCGGTAGGCTGTAAGAGCACTGTGCAGAGCGAGTTGTTTCTTAGCTTCCCAAAGAGCTGGAAGCAAGATGCTGTGGGGCCCAACTCGCCCTTTGGAAAGAAGCCTGCACGTTGTGCCTTTCAGCTCTAGGGCAATGTAGCACACCCAGAGCAGAAGTCCTACTTCAGCCAGATCAGGCCTGCAAAGAAACTGCGTTTCACAGGCCTTTGGAAGAGATGTTGCCGGTAGGCTGTAAGAGCACTGTGCAGAGCGAGTTGTTTGTTAGCTTCACAAAGAGCTGGAAGCAAGATGCTGTGGGGCCCAACTCGCCCTTTGGAAAGAAGCCTGCACGTTGTGCCTTTCAGCTCTAGGGCAATGTAGCACACCCAGAGCAGGAGTCCTACTTGAGCCAGGTCAGGCCTGCAAAGAAACTGCGTTTCACAGGCCTTTGGAAGAGATATTCCCGGTAGGCTGTAAGAGCACTGTGCAGAGCGAGTTGTTTCTTAGCTTCCCAAAGAGCTGGAAGCAAGATGCTGTGGGGCCCAACTCGCCCTTTGGAAAGAAGCCTGCACGTTTTCCCTTTCAGCTCTAGGCAATGTAGCACACCCAGAGCAGAAGTCCTACTTCAGCCAGATCAGGCCTGCAAAGGAACTGCGTTTCACAGGCCTTTGGAAGAGATGTTCCCGGTAGGCTGTAAGAGCACTGTGCAGAGCGAGTTGTTTCTTAGCTTCCCAAAGAGCTGGAAGCAAGATGCTGTGGGGCCCAATTCGCCCTTTGGAAAGAAGCGTGCACGTTGTGCCTTGCAGCTCTAGGCAATGTTGCACATCCAGAGCAGAAGTCCTACTTCAGCCAGATCAGGCCTGCAAAGAGACTGCGTTTCACAGGCCTTTGGAAGAGATGTTCCCGGTAGGCTGTAAGAGCACTGTGCAGAGCGAGTTGTTTCTTAGCTTCCCAAAGAGCTGGAAGCAAGATGCTGCAGGGCCCAACTCGCCCTTTGGAAAGAAGCCTGCACGTTGTGCCTTTCAGCTCTAGGGCAATGTAGCACAACCAGAGCAGACGTTCTACTTCAGCGACATCAGGCCTGCAAAGAAACTGCTTTTCACGGGCCTTTGGAAGATTGTTCCCGGTAGGCTGTAAGAGCACTGTGCAGAGCGAGTTGTTTCTTAGCTTCCCAAAGAGCTGCAAGCAAGATGCTGTGGGGCCCAACTCGCCCTTTGGAAAGAAGCCTGCACGTTGTGCCTTTCATCTCTAGGGCAATGTAGCACACCCAGAGCAGAAGTCCTACTTGAGCCAGGTTAGGCCTGCAAAGAAACTGCGTTTCACAGGCCTTTGGAAGAGATGTTCCCGGTAGGCTGTAAGAGCACTGTGCAGAGCGAGTTGTTTCTTAGCTTCCCAAAGAGCTGGAAGCAAGATGCTGTGGGGCCCAACTCGCCCTTTGGAAAGAAGCCTGCACGTTGTGCCTTTCAGCTCTAGGGCAATGTAGCACACCCAGAGCAGAAGTCCTACTTCAGCCAGATCAGGCCTGCAAAGAAACTGCGTTTGACAGGCCTTTGGAAGAGATGTTCCCGGTAGGCTGTAAGAGCACTGTGCAGAGCGAGTTGTTTCTTAGCTTCCCAAAGAGCTGGAAGCAAGATGCTGTGGGGCCCAACTCGCCCTTTGGAAAGAAGCCTGCAAGTTGTGCCTTTCAGCTCAAGGGCAATGTAGCACACCCAGAGCAGAAGTCCTACTTCAGCCAGATCAGGCCTGCAAGGAAACTGCGTTTCACAGGCCTTTGGAAGAGATGTTCCCGGTAGGCTGTAAGAGCACTGTGCAGAGCGAGTTGTTTCTTAGCTTCCGAAAGAGCTGGAAGCAAGATGCTGTGGGTCCCAATTCGCCCTTTGGAAAGAAGCCTGCACGTTGTGCCTTTCAGCTCTAAGACCATGTAGCACACCCAGAGCAGGAGTCCTACTTCAGCCAGGTCAGGCCTGCAAAGCAACTGCGTTTCACAGGCCTTTGGAAGAGATGTTCCCGGTAGGCTGTAAGAGCACTGTGCAGAGCGAGTTGTTTCTTAGCTTCCCAAATAGCTGGAAGCAAGATTCTTTAGGGCCTCTCTCTAGGTGGATACAAGGTAGGGCCTTGTGCATGGAAGATCTAGGGCAATGCAGCACACCCAGAGCAGAAGTTCTACTTCAGCGAGATCAGGCCTGCAAAGAAACTGCGTTTCACAGGCCTTTGGAAGAGATGTTCCCGGTAGGCTGTAAGAGCACTGTGCAGAGCGAGTTGTTTGTTAGCTTCACAAAGAGCTGGAAGCAAGATGCTGTGGGGCCCAACTCGCCCTTTGGAAAGAAGCCTGCACGTTGTGCCTTTCAGCTCTAGGGCAATGTAGCACACCCAGAGCAGGAGTCCTACTTGAGCCAGGTCAGGCCTGCAAAGAAACTGCGTTTCACAGGCCTTTGGAAGAGATGTTCCCGGTAGGCTGTAAGAGCACTGTGCAGAGCGAGTTGTTTCTTAGCTTCCCAAAGAGCTGGAAGCAAGATGCTGTGGGGCCCAACTCGCCCTTTGGAAAGAAGCCTGCACGTTTTCCCTTTCAGCTCTAGGCAATGTAGCACACCCAGAGCAGAAGTCCTACTTCAGCCAGATCAGGCCTGCAAAGAAACTGCGTTTCACAGGCCTTTGGAAGAGATGTTCCCGGTAGGCTGTAAGAGCACTGTGCAGAGCGAGTTGTTTCTTAGCTTCCCAAAGAGCTGGAAGCAAGATGCTGTGGGGCCCAATTCGCCCTTTGGAAAGAAGCGTGCACGTTGTGCCTTGCAGCTCTAGGCAATGTTGCACACCCAGAGCAGAAGTCCTACTTCAGCCAGATCAGGCCTGCAAAGAGACTGCGTTTCACAGGCCTTTGGAAGAGATGTTCCCGGTAGGCTGTAAGATCACTGTGCAGAGCGAGTTGTTTGTTAGCTTCCCAAAGAGCTGGAAGCAAGATGCTGCGGGGCCCAACTCGCCCTTTGGAAAGAAGCCTGCACGTTGTGCCTTTCAGCTCTAGGGCAATGTAGCACACCCAGAGCAGAAGTCCTACTTCAGCCAGATCAGGCCTGCAAAGAAACTGCGTTTCACAGGCCTTTGGAAGAGATGTTCCCGGTAGGCTGTAAGAGCACTGTGCAGAGCGAGTTGTTTCTTAGCTTCCCAAAGAGCTGGAAGCAAGATGCTGTGGGGCCCAACTCGCCCTTTGGAAAGAAGCCTGCACGTTGTCCCTTTCAGCTCTAGGCAATGTAGCACACCTAGAGCAGAAGTCCTACTTCAGCCAGATCAGGCCTGCAAAGAAACTGCGTTTCACAGGCCTTTGGAAGAGATGTTCCCGGTAGGCTGTAAGAGCACTGTGCAGAGCGAGTTGTTTCTTAGCTTCCCAAAGAGCTGGAAGCAAGATGCTGTGGGGCCCAACTCGCCCTTTGGAAAGAAGCCTGCACGTTGTGCCTTTCAGCTCTAGGGCAATGTAGCACAACCAGAGCAGACGTTCTACTTCAGCGACATCAGGCCTGCAAAGAAACTGCTTTTCACGTGCCTTTGGAAGATTGTTCCCGGTAGGCTGTAAGAGCACTGTGCAGAGCGAGTTGTTTCTTAGCTTCCCAAAGAGCTGGAAGCAAGATGCTGTGGGGCCCAACTCGCCCTTTGGAAAGAAGCCTGCACGTTTTCCCTTTCAGCTCTAGGCAATGTAGCACACCCAGAGCAGAAGTCCTACTTCAGCCAGATGAGGCCTGCAAAGAAACTGCGTTTCACAGGCCTTTGGAAGAGATGTTCCCGGTAGGCTGTAAGAGCACTGTGCAGAGCGAGTTGTTTCTTACTTCCCAAAGAGCTGGAAGCAAGATGCTGTGGGGCCCAACTCGCCCTTTGGAAAGAAGCCTGCACGTTGTGCCTTTCAGCTCTAGGGCAATGTAGCACACCCAGAACAGGAGTCCTACTTCAGCCAGATCAGGCCTGCCAAGAAACTGCGTTTCACAGGCCTTTGGAAGAGATGTTCCCGGTAGGCTGTAAGAGCACTGTGCAGAGCGAGTTGTTTCTGAGCTTCCCAAAGAGCTGGAAGCAAGATGCTGTGGGGCCCAACTCGCCCTTTGGAAAGTAGCCTGCACGGTGTGCCTTTCAGCTCTAGGGCAATGCAGCACACCCAGAGCAGGAGTCCTACTTCAGCCAGATCAGGCCTGCAAAGAAACTGCGTTTCACAGGCCTTTGGAAGAGATGTTCCCGGTAGGCTGTAAGAGCACTGTGCAGAGCGAGTTGTTTCTTAGCTTCCCAAAGAGCTGGAAGCAAGATGCTGTGGGGCCCAACTCGCCCTTTGGAAAGAAGCCTGCACGTTGTGCCTTTCAGCTCTAGGGCAATGTAGCACACCCAGAGCAGAAGTCCTACTTCAGCCAGATCAGGCCTGCAAAGAAACTGCGTTTCACAGGCCTTTGGAAGAGATGTTCCCGGTAGGCTGTAAGAGCACTGTGCAGAGCGATTTGTTTGTTAGCTTCACAAAGAGCTGGAAGCAAGATGCTGTGGGGCCCAACTCGCCCTTTGGAAAGAATCCTGCACGTTGTGCCTTTCAGCTCTAGGGCAATGTAGCACACCCAGAGCAGGAGTCCTACTTGAGCCAGGTCAGGCCTGCAAAGAAACTGCGTTTCACAGGCCTTTGGAAGAGATGTTCCCGGTAGGCTGTAAGAGCACTGTGCAGAGCGAGTTTTTTCTTAGATTCCCAAAGAGCTTTAAGCAAGATGCTTTGGGGCGTATCTCCGTCTTTGGAAATGATTCAGCACTTTGTGCCTTTCAGCTCTAGGGCAATGTAGCACACCCAGAGCAGAAGTTCTACTTCAGCCAGATCAGGCCTGCAAGGAAACCTGCGTTTCACAGGACAGTGTAAGAGATGTTCTCGGTAGGCTGTAAGAGCTCTGTGCACAGCGAGTTTTTTCTTAGCTTCCCAAATCGCTGGAAGCAAGATTCTTTAGGGCCTCTCTCCAGGTGGATACAAGGTAGGGCCTTGTGCATGGAAGTTCTAGGGCAATGCAGCACACCCAGAGCAGAAGTTCTACTTCAGCGAGATCAGGCCTGCAAAGAAACTGCGTTTCACAGGCCTTTGGAAGAGATGTTCCCGGTAGGCTGTAAGAGCACTGTGCAGAGCGAGTTGTTTGTTAGCTTCACAAAGAGCTGGAAGCAAGATGCTGTGGGGCCCAACTCGCCCTTTGGAAAGAAGCCTGCACGTTTTCCCTTTCAGCTCTAGGCAATGTAGCACACCCAGAGCAGGAGTCCTACTTGAGCCAGGTCAGGCCTGCAAAGAAACTGCGTTTCACAGGCCTTTGGAAGAGATGTTCCCGGTAGGCTGTAAGAGCACTGTGCAGAGCGAGTTGTTTCTTAGCTTCCCAAAGAGCTGGAAGCAAGATGCTGTGGGGCCCAATTCGCCCTTTGGAAAGAAGCGTGCACGTTGTGCCTTGCAGCTCTAGGCAATGTTGCACACCCAGAGCAGAAGTCCTACTTCAGCCAGATCAGGCCTGCAAAGAGACTGCGTTTCACAGGCCTTTGGAAGAGATGTTCCCGGTAGGCTGTAAGATCACTGTGCAGAGCGAGTTGTTTGTTAGCTTCCCAAAGAGCTGGAAGCAAGATGCTGCGGGGCCCAACTCGCCCTTTGGAAAGAAGCCTGCACGTTGTGCCTTTCAGCTCTAGGGCAATGTAGCACACCCAGAGCAGAAGTCCTACTTCAGCCAGATCAGGCCTGCAAAGAAACTGCGTTTCACAGGCCTTTGGAAGAGATGTTCCCGGTAGGCTGTAAGAGCACTGTGCAGAGCGAGTTGTTTCTTAGCTTCCCAAAGAGCTGGAAGCAAGATGCTGTGGGGCCCAACTCGCCCTTTGGAAAGAAGCCTGCACGTTGTCCCTTTCAGCTCTAGGCAATGTAGCACACCTAGAGCAGAAGTCCTACTTCAGCCAGATCAGGCCTGCAAAGAAACTGCGTTTCACAGGCCTTTGGAAGAGATGTTCCCGGTAGGCTGTAAGAGCACTGTGCAGAGCGATTTGTTTGTTAGCTTCCCAAAGAGCTGGAAGCAAGATGCTGTGGGGCCCAACTCGCCCTTTGGAAAGAAGCCTGCACGTTGTGCCTTTCAGCTCTAGGGCAATGTAGCACACCCAGAGCAGGAGTCCTACTTGAGCCAGGTCAGGCCTGCAAAGAAACTGCGTTTCACAGGCCTTTGGAAGAGATGTTCCCGGTAGGCTGTAAGAGCACTGTGCAGAGCGAGTTTTTTCTTAGATTCCCAAAGAGCTTTAAGCAAGATGCTTTGGGGCGTATCTCCGTCTTTGGAAATGATTCAGCACTTTGTGCCTTTCAGCTCTAGGGCAATGTAGCACACCCAGAGCAGAAGTTCTACTTCAGCCAGATCAGGCCTGCAAGGAAACCTGCGTTTCACAGGACTGTGTAAGAGATGTTCTCGGTAGGCTGTAAGAGCTCTGTGCACAGCGAGTTTTTTCTTAGCTTCCCAAATCGCTGGAAGCAAGATTCTTTAGGGCCTCTCTCCAGGTGGATACAAGGTAGGGCCTTGTGCATGGAAGTTCTAGGGCAATGCAGCACACCCAGAGCAGAAGTTCTACTTCAGCGAGATCAGGCCTGCAAAGAAACTGCGTTTCACAGGCCTTTGGAAGAGATGTTCCCGGTAGGCTGTAAGAGCACTGTGCAGAGCGAGTTGTTTGTTAGCTTCACAAAGAGCTGGAAGCAAGATGCTGTGGGGCCCAACTCGCCCTTTGGAAAGAAGCCTGCACGTTGTGCCTTTCAGCTCTAGGGCAATGTAGCACACCCAGAGCAGGAGTCCTACTTGAGCCAGGTCAGGCCTGCAAAGAAACTGCGTTTCACAGGCCTTTGGAAGAGATGTTCCCGGTAGGCTGTAAGAGCACTGTGCAGAGCGAGTTGTTTCTTAGCTTCCCAAAGAGCTGGAAGCAAGATGCTGTGGGGCCCAACTCGCCCTTTGGAAAGAAGCCTGCACGTTTTCCCTTTCAGCTCTAGGCAATGTAGCACACCCAGAGCAGAAGTCCTACTTCAGCCAGATCAGGCCTGCAAAGAAACTGCGTTTCACAGGCCTTTGGAAGAGATGTTCCCGGTAGGCTGTAAGAGCACTGTGCAGAGCGAGTTGTTTCTTAGCTTCCCAAAGAGCTGGAAGCAAGATGCTGTGGGGCCCAATTCGCCCTTTGGAAAGAAGCGTGCACGTTGTGCCTTGCAGCTCTAGGCAATGTTGCACACCCAGAGCAGAAGTCCTACTTCAGCCAGATCAGGCCTGCAAAGAGACTGCGTTTCACAGGCCTTTGGAAGAGATGTTCCCGGTAGGCTGTAAGATCACTGTGCAGAGCGAGTTGTTTGTTAGCTTCCCAAAGAGCTGGAAGCAAGATGCTGCGGGGCCCAACTCGCCCTTTGGAAAGAAGCCTGCACGTTGTGCCTTTCAGCTCTAGGGCAATGTAGCACACCCAGAGCAGAAGTCCTACTTCAGCCAGATCAGGCCTGCAAAGAAACTGCGTTTCACAGGCCTTTGGAAGAGATGTTCCCGGTAGGCTGTAAGAGCACTGTGCAGAGCGAGTTGTTTCTTAGCTTCCCAAAGAGCTGGAAGCAAGATGCTGTGGGGCCCAACTCGCCCTTTGGAAAGAAGCCTGCACGTTGTCCCTTTCAGCTCTAGGCAATGTAGCACACCTAGAGCAGAAGTCCTACTTCAGCCAGATCAGGCCTGCAAAGAAACTGCGTTTCACAGGCCTTTGGAAGAGATGTTCCCGGTAGGCTGTAAGAGCACTGTGCAGAGCGAGTTGTTTCTTAGCTTCCCAAAGAGCTGGAAGCAAGATGCTGTGGGGCCCAACTCGCCCTTTGGAAAGAAGCCTGCACGTTGTGCCTTTCAGCTCTAGGGCAATGTAGCACAACCAGAGCAGACGTTCTACTTCAGCGACATCAGGCCTGCAAAGAAACTGCTTTTCACGTGCCTTTGGAAGATTGTTCCCGGTAGGCTGTAAGAGCACTGTGCAGAGCGAGTTGTTTCTTAGCTTCCCAAAGAGCTGGAAGCAAGATGCTGTGGGGCCCAACTCGCCCTTTGGAAAGAAGCCTGCACGTTTTCCCTTTCAGCTCTAGGCAATGTAGCACACCCAGAGCAGAAGTCCTACTTCAGCCAGATGAGGCCTGCAAAGAAACTGCGTTTCACAGGCCTTTGGAAGAGATGTTCCCGGTAGGCTGTAAGAGCACTGTGCAGAGCGAGTTGTTTCTTACTTCCCAAAGAGCTGGAAGCAAGATGCTGTGGGGCCCAACTCGCCCTTTGGAAAGAAGCCTGCACGTTGTGCCTTTCAGCTCTAGGGCAATGTAGCACACCCAGAACAGGAGTCCTACTTCAGCCAGATCAGGCCTGCCAAGAAACTGCGTTTCACAGGCCTTTGGAAGAGATGTTCCCGGTAGGCTGTAAGAGCACTGTGCAGAGCGAGTTGTTTCTGAGCTTCCCAAAGAGCTGGAAGCAAGATGCTGTGGGGCCCAACTCGCCCTTTGGAAAGTAGCCTGCACGGTGTGCCTTTCAGCTCTAGGGCAATGCAGCACACCCAGAGCAGGAGTCCTACTTCAGCCAGATCAGGCCTGCAAAGAAACTGCGTTTCACAGGCCTTTGGAAGAGATGTTCCCGGTAGGCTGTAAGAGCACTGTGCAGAGCGAGTTGTTTCTTAGCTTCCCAAAGAGCTGGAAGCAAGATGCTGTGGGGCCCAACTCGCCCTTTGGAAAGAAGCCTGCACGTTGTGCCTTTCAGCTCTAGGGCAATGTAGCACACCCAGAGCAGAAGTCCTACTTCAGCCAGATCAGGCCTGCAAAGAAACTGCGTTTCACAGGCCTTTGGAAGAGATGTTCCCGGTAGGCTGTAAGAGCACTGTGCAGAGCGATTTGTTTGTTAGCTTCACAAAGAGCTGGAAGCAAGATGCTGTGGGGCCCAACTCGCCCTTTGGAAAGAATCCTGCACGTTGTGCCTTTCAGCTCTAGGGCAATGTAGCACACCCAGAGCAGGAGTCCTACTTGAGCCAGGTCAGGCCTGCAAAGAAACTGCGTTTCACAGGCCTTTGGAAGAGATGTTCCCGGTAGGCTGTAAGAGCACTGTGCAGAGCGAGTTTTTTCTTAGATTCCCAAAGAGCTTTAAGCAAGATGCTTTGGGGCGTATCTCCGTCTTTGGAAATGATTCAGCACTTTGTGCCTTTCAGCTCTAGGGCAATGTAGCACACCCAGAGCAGAAGTTCTACTTCAGCCAGATCAGGCCTGCAAGGAAACCTGCGTTTCACAGGACAGTGTAAGAGATGTTCTCGGTAGGCTGTAAGAGCTCTGTGCACAGCGAGTTTTTTCTTAGCTTCCCAAATCGCTGGAAGCAAGATTCTTTAGGGCCTCTCTCCAGGTGGATACAAGGTAGGGCCTTGTGCATGGAAGTTCTAGGGCAATGCAGCACACCCAGAGCAGAAGTTCTACTTCAGCGAGATCAGGCCTGCAAAGAAACTGCGTTTCACAGGCCTTTGGAAGAGATGTTCCCGGTAGGCTGTAAGAGCACTGTGCAGAGCGAGTTGTTTGTTAGCTTCACAAAGAGCTGGAAGCAAGATGCTGTGGGGCCCAACTCGCCCTTTGGAAAGAAGCCTGCACGTTGTGCCTTTCAGCTCTAGGGCAATGTAGCACACCCAGAGCAGGAGTCCTACTTGAGCCAGGTCAGGCCTGCAAAGAAACTGCGTTTCACAGGCCTTTGGAAGAGATGTTCCCGGTAGGCTGTAAGAGCACTGTGCAGAGCGAGTTGTTTCTTAGCTTCCCAAAGAGCTGGAAGCAAGATGCTGTGGGGCCCAACTCGCCCTTTGGAAAGAAGCCTGCACGTTTTCCCTTTCAGCTCTAGGCAATGTAGCACACCCAGAGCAGAAGTCCTACTTCAGCCAGATCAGGCCTGCAAAGAAACTGCGTTTCACAGGCCTTTGGAAGAGATGTTCCCACTAGGCTGTAAGAGCACTGTGCAGAGCGAGTTGTTTCTTAGCTTCCCAAAGAGCTGGAAGCAAGATGCTGTGGGGCCCAATTCGCCCTTTGGAAAGAAGCGTGCACGTTGTGCCTTGCAGCTCTAGGCAATGTTGCACACCCAGAGCAGAAGTCCTACTTCAGCCAGATCAGGCCTGCAAAGAGACTGCGTTTCACAGGCCTTTGGAAGAGATGTTCCCGGTAGGCTGTAAGATCACTGTGCAGAGCGAGTTGTTTGTTAGCTTCCCAAAGAGCTGGAAGCAAGATGCTGCGGGGCCCAACTCGCCCTTTGGAAAGAAGCCTGCACGTTGTGCCTTTCAGCTCTAGGGCAATGTAGCACACCCAGAGCAGAAGTCCTACTTCAGCCAGATCAGGCCTGCAAAGAAACTGCGTTTCACAGGCCTTTGGAAGAGATGTTCCCGGTAGGCTGTAAGAGCACTGTGCAGAGCGAGTTGTTTCTTAGCTTCCCAAAGAGCTGGAAGCAAGATGCTGTGGGGCCCAACTCGCCCTTTGGAAAGAAGCCTGCACGTTGTCCCTTTCAGCTCTAGGCAATGTAGCACACCTAGAGCAGAAGTCCTACTTCAGCCAGATCAGGCCTGCAAAGAAACTGCGTTTCACAGGCCTTTGGAAGAGATGTTCCCGGTAGGCTGTAAGAGCACTGTGCAGAGCGATTTGTTTGTTAGCTTCCCAAAGAGCTGGAAGCAAGATGCTGTGGGGCCCAACTCGCCCTTTGGAAAGAAGCCTGCACGTTGTGCCTTTCAGCTCTAGGGCAATGTAGCACACCCAGAGCAGGAGTCCTACTTGAGCCAGGTCAGGCCTGCAAAGAAACTGCGTTTCACAGGCCTTTGGAAGAGATGTTCCCGGTAGGCTGTAAGAGCACTGTGCAGAGCGAGTTTTTTCTTAGATTCCCAAAGAGCTTTAAGCAAGATGCTTTGGGGCGTATCTCCGTCTTTGGAAATGATTCAGCACTTTGTGCCTTTCAGCTCTAGGGCAATGTAGCACACCCAGAGCAGAAGTTCTACTTCAGCCAGATCAGGCCTGCAAGGAAACCTGCGTTTCACAGGACTGTGTAAGAGATGTTCTCGGTAGGCTGTAAGAGCTCTGTGCACAGCGAGTTTTTTCTTAGCTTCCCAAATCGCTGGAAGCAAGATTCTTTAGGGCCTCTCTCCAGGTGGATACAAGGTAGGGTCTTGTGCATGGAAGTTCTAGGGCAATGCAGCACACCCAGAGCAGAAGTTCTACTTCAGCGAGATCAGGCCTGCAAAGAAACTGCGTTTCACAGGCCTTTGGAAGAGATGTTCCCGGTAGGCTGTAAGAGCACTGTGCAGAGCGAGTTGTTTGTTAGCTTCACAAAGAGCTGGAAGCAAGATGCTGTGGGGCCTAACTCGCCCTTTGGAAAGAAGCCTGCACGTTGTGCCTTTCAGCTCTAGGGCAATGTAGCACACCCAGAGCAGGAGTCCTACTTGAGCCAGGTCAGGCCTGCAAAGAAACTGCGTTTCACAGGCCTTTGGAAGAGATGTTCCCGGTAGGCTGTAAGAGCACTGTGCAGAGCGAGTTGTTTCTTAGCTTCCCAAAGAGCTGGAAGCAAGATGCTGTGGGGCCCAACTCGCCCTTTGGAAAGAAGCCTGCACGTTTTCCCTTTCAGCTCTAGGCAATGTAGCACACCCAGAGCAGAAGTCCTACTTCAGCCAGATCAGGCCTGCAAAGAAACTGCGTTTCACAGGCCTTTGGAAGAGATGTTCCCGGTAGGCTGTAAGAGCACTGTGCAGAGCGAGTTGTTTCTTAGCTTCCCAAAGAGCTGGAAGCAAGATGCTGTGGGGCCCAATTCGCCCTTTGGAAAGAAGCGTGCACGTTGTGCCTTGCAGCTCTAGGCAATGTTGCACACCCAGAGCAGAAGTCCTACTTCAGCCAGATCAGGCCTGCAAAGAGACTGCGTTTCACAGGCCTTTGGAAGAGATGTTCCCGGTAGGCTGTAAGATCACTGTGCAGAGCGAGTTGTTTGTTAGCTTCCCAAAGAGCTGGAAGCAAGATGCTGCGGGGCCCAACTCGCCCTTTGGAAAGAAGCCTGCACGTTGTGCCTTTCAGCTCTAGGGCAATGTAGCACACCCAGAGCAGAAGTCCTACTTCAGCCAGATCAGGCCTGCAAAGAAACTGCGTTTCACAGGCCTTTGGAAGAGATGTTCCCGGTAGGCTGTAAGAGCACTGTGCAGAGCGAGTTGTTTCTTAGCTTCCCAAAGAGCTGGAAGCAAGATGCTGTGGGGCCCAACTCGCCCTTTGGAAAGAAGCCTGCACGTTGTCCCTTTCAGCTCTAGGCAATGTAGCACACCTAGAGCAGAAGTCCTACTTCAGCCAGATCAGGCCTGCAAAGAAACTGCGTTTCACAGGCCTTTGGAAGAGATGTTCCCGGTAGGCTGTAAGAGCACTGTGCAGAGCGAGTTGTTTCTTAGCTTCCCAAAGAGCTGGAAGCAAGATGCTGTGGGGCCCAACTCGCCCTTTGGAAAGAAGCCTGCACGTTGTGCCTTTCAGCTCTAGGGCAATGTAGCACAACCAGAGCAGACGTTCTACTTCAGCGACATCAGGCCTGCAAAGAAACTGCTTTTCACGTGCCTTTGGAAGATTGTTCCCGGTAGGCTGTAAGAGCACTGTGCAGAGCGAGTTGTTTCTTAGCTTCCCAAAGAGCTGGAAGCAAGATGCTGTGGGGCCCAACTCGCCCTTTGGAAAGAAGCCTGCACGTTTTCCCTTTCAGCTCTAGGCAATGTAGCACACCCAGAGCAGAAGTCCTACTTCAGCCAGATGAGGCCTGCAAAGAAACTGCGTTTCACAGGCCTTTGGAAGAGATGTTCCCGGTAGGCAGTAAGAGCACTGTGCAGAGCGAGTTGTTTCTTACTTCCCAAAGAGCTGGAAGCAAGATGCTGTGGGGCCCAACTCGCCCTTTGGAAAGAAGCCTGCACGTTGTGCCTTTCAGCTCTAGGGCAATGTAGCACACCCAGAACAGGAGTCCTACTTCAGCCAGATCAGGCCTGCAAAGAAACTGCGTTTCACAGGCCTTTGGAAAAGATGTTCCCGGTAGGCTGTAAGAGCACTGTGCAGAGCGAGTTGTTTCTGAGCTTCCCAAAGAGCTGGAAGCAAGATGCTGTGGGGCCCAACTCGCCCTTTGGAAAGAAGCCTGCACGTTGTGCCTTTCAGCTCTAAGACAATGTAGCACACCCAGAGCAGGAGTCCTACTTCAGCCAGGTCAGGCCTGCAAAGCAACTGCGTTTCACAGGCCTTTGGAAGAGATGTTCCCGGTAGGCTGTAAGAGCACTGTGCAGAGCGAGTTGTTTCTTAGCTTCCCAAATAGCTGGAAGCAAGATGCTGTGGGGCCCAACTCGCCCTTTGTAAAGAAGCCTGCACGTTGTGCCTTTCAGCTCTAGGGCAATGTAGCACACGCAGAGCAGAAGTCCTACTTCAGCCAGATCAGGCCTGCAAAGAAACTGCGTTTCACAGGCCTTTGGAAGAGATGTTCCCGGTAGGCTGTAAGAGCACTGTGCAGAGCGAGTTGTTTCTTAGCTTCCCAAAGAGCTGGAAGCAAGATGCTGTGGGGCCCAACTCGCCCTATGGAAAGAAGCCTGCACGTTGTGCCTTTCAGCTCTAGGTCAATGAAGCACACACAGAGCAGAAGTTCTACTTCAGCGAAATCAGGTCTGCGAGGAAACTGCTTTTCACATGCCTTTGGAAGAGATGTTCCCGGTAGGCTGTAAGAGCGCTGTGCAGAGCAAGTTGTTTCTTAGCTTCCCAAAGAGCTGGAAGCAAGATGCCGTGGGGCCCAACTCGCCCTTTGGAAAGAAGCCTGCACGTTGTGCCTTGCAGCTCTAGGCAATGTTGCACACCCAGAGCAGAAGTCCTACTTCAGCCAGATCAGGCCTGCAAAGGGACTGCGTTTCACAGGCCTTTGGAAGAGATGTTCCCGGTAGGCTGTAAGAGCACTGTGCAGAGCGAGATGTTTCTTAGCTTCCCAAAGAGCTGGAAGCAAGATGCTGTGGGGCCCAGCTCGCCCTTTGGAAAGAAGCCGACACGTTGTGCCTTTCAGCTCTAGGGCAGTGTAGCACACCCAGAGTAGAAGTCCTACTTCAGCCAGATCAGGCCTGCAAAGAAACTGCGTTTCACAGGCCTTTGGAAGAGATGTTCCCGGTAGGCTGTAAGAGCACTGTGCAGAGCGAGTTGTTTCTTAGCTTCCCAAAGAGCTGGAAGCAAGATGCTGTGGGGCCCAACTCGCCCTTTGGAAAGAAGCCTGCACGTTGTGCCTTTCAGCTCTAGGGCAATGTAGCACACCCAGAGCAGGAGTCCTACTTCAGCCAGATCAGGCCTGCAAAGAAACTGCGTTTCACAGGCCTTTGGAAGAGATCTTCCCGATAGGCTGTAAGAGCACTGCGCAGAGCGAGTTGTTTCTTAGCTTCCCCAAGAGCTGGAAGCAAGATGCTGTGGGGCCCAACTCGCCCTTTGGAAAGTAGCCTGCACGTTGTGCCTTTCAGCTCTAGGGCAATGTAGCACACCCAGAGCAGGAGTCCTACTTCAGCCAGATCAGGCCTGCAAAGAAACTGTGTTTCACAGGCCTTTGGAAGAGATTTTCCCGGTAGGCTGTAAGAGCAGTGTGCATAGCGAGTTGTTTCTTAGCTTCCCAAAGACTGGAAGCAAGATGCTGTGGGGCCCAACTCGCCCTTTGGAAAGAAGCCTGCACGTTGTGCCTTTCACCTCTAGGGCAATGTAGCACACCCACAGCTGGAGTCCTACTTCAGCCAGATCTGGCCTGCAAAGAAACTGCGTTTCACAGGCCTTTGGAAGAGATGTTCCCGGTAGGCTGTAAGAGCACAGTGCAGAGCGAGTTGTTTCTTAGCTTCCCAAAGAGCTGGAAGCAAGATGCTGCGGGGCCCAACTCGCCCTTTGGAAAGAAGCCTGCACGTTGTGCCTTTCAGCTCTAGGGCAATGTAGCACACACAGAGAAGGAGTCCTACTTCAGCCAGGTCAGGCCTGCAAAGAAACTGCGTTTCACAGGCCTTTGGAAGAGATGTTCCGGGTAGGCTGTAAGAGCACTGTGCAGAGCGAGTTGTTTCTTAGCTTCCCAAAGAGCTGGAAGCAAGATGCTGTGGGGCCCAACTCGCCCTTTGCAAAGAAGTCTGCACGTTGTGCCTTTCAGCTCTAGGGCAATGTAGCACACCCAGAGCAGAAGTCCTACTTCAGCCAGATCAGGCCTGCAAAGAAACTGCGTTTCACAGGCCTTTGGAAGAGATGTTCCCGGTAGGCTGTAAGAGCACTGTGCAGAGCGAGTTGTTTCTTAGCTTCCCAAAGAGCTGGAAGCAAGATGCTGTGGGGCCCAACTCGCCATTTGGAAAGAAGCCTGCACGTTGTGCCTTTCGGCTCTAGGGCAATGTAGCACACCCAGAGCAGAAGTCCTACTTCAGCCAGATCAGGCCTGCAAAGAAACTGCGTGTCACAGGCCTTTGGAAGAGATGTTCCCGGTAGGCTGTAAGAGCACTGTGCAGAGCGAGTTGTTTCTTAGCTTCCCAAAGAGCTGGAAGCAAGATGCTGTGGGGCCTAACTCGCCCTATGGAAAGAAGCCTGCACGTTGTGCCTTTCAGCTCTAGGGCAATGAAGCACACACAGAGCAGAAGTTCTACTTCAGCGAGATCAGGTCTGCGAGGAAACTGCTTTTCACAGGCCTTTGGAAGAGATGTTCCCGGTAGGCTGTAAGAGCACTGTGCAGAGCGAGTTGTTTCTCAGCTTCCCAAAGAGCTGGAAGCAAGATGCTGTGGGGCCCGACTCGCCCTTTGGAAAGAAGCCTGCACGTTGCGCCTTTCAGCTCTAGGGCAATGTAGCACACCCAGAGCAGAAGTCCTACTTCAGGCAGATCAGGCCTGCAAAGAAACTGCGTTTCACAGGCCTTTGGAAGAGATGTTCCCTGTAGGCTGTAACAGCACTGTGCAGAGCGAGTTGCTTCTTAGCTTTCCAAAGAGCTGGAAGCAAGATGCTGTGGGGCCCAACTCCCCCTTTGGAAAGAAGCCTGCACGTTGTGCCTTGCAGCTGTAGGGCAATGTAGCACACCCAGAGCAGAAGTCCTACTTCAGCCACATCAGGCCTGCAAAGAAACTGCATTTAACAGGCATTTGGAAGAGATGTTCCCGGTAGGCTGTAAGAGCACTGTGCAGAGCGAGTTGTTTCTTAGCTTCCCAAAGAGCTGGAAGAAAGATGCTGTGGGTCCCAACTCGCCCTTTGGAAAGAAGCCTGCACGTTGTGCCTTTCAGCTCTAGGACAATGTAGCACACCCAGAGCAGGAGTCCTACTTCAGCCAGGTCTGGCCTGCAAAGAAACTGCGTTTCACAGGC
Organism: Equus caballus; assembly: GCF_041296265.1. Lineage (NCBI taxonomy): Eukaryota > Metazoa > Chordata > Mammalia > Perissodactyla > Equidae > Equus > Equus caballus. Next base: position 70,410,763 of record NC_091684.1, read on the forward strand.
CTTTGGAAGAGATGTTCCCGATAGGCTGTAAGAGCACTGTGAAGAGCGAGTTGTTTCTTAGCTTCCCAAAGAGCTGGAAGCAAGATGCTGTTGGGGCCAACTCGCCCTTTGTAAAGAAGCCTGCACGTTGTGCCTTTCAGCTCCAGGGCAATGTAGCACACCCAGAGCAGATGTCCTACTTCAGCCAGATCAGGCCTGCAAAGAAACTGCGTTTCACAGGCCTTTGGAAGAGATGTTCCCGGTAGGCTGTAAGAGCACTGTGCAGAGCGAGTTGTTTCTTAGCTTCCCAAAGAGCTGGAAGGAAGATGCTGTGGGGCCCAACTCGCCCTTTGGAAAGAAGCCTGCACGTTGTGCCTTTCAGCTCTAGGCAATGTAGCACACCTAGAGCAGAAGTCCTACTTCAGCCAGATCAGGCCTGCAAAGAAACTGCGTTTCACAGGCCTTTGGAAGAGATGTTCCCGGTAGGCAGTAAGAGCACTGTGCAGAGCGAGTTGTTTCTTAGCTTCCCAAAGAGCTGGAAGCAAGATGCTGTGGGGCACAACTCGCCCTTTGGAAAGAAGCCTGCACGTTGTGCCTTTCAGCTCTAGGGCAATGTAGCACAACCAGAGCAGACGTTCTACTTCAGCGACATCAGGCCTGCAAAGAAACTGCGTTTCACAGGCCTTTGGAAGAGATGTTCCCGGTAGGCTGTAAGAGCACTGTGCAGAGCGAGTTGTTTCTTAGCTTCCCAAAGAGCTGGAAGCAAGATGCTGTGAGGCCCAACTCGCCCTTTGGAAAGAAGCCTGCACGTTTTCCCTTTCAGCTCTAGGCAATGTAGCACACCCAGAGCAGAAGTCCTACTTCAGCCAGATGAGGCCTGCAAAGAAACTGCGTTTCACAGGCCTTTGGAAGAGATGTTCCCGGTAGGCTGTAAGAGCACTGTGCAGAGCGAGTTGTTTCTTACTTCCCAAAGAGCTGGAAGCAAGATGCTGTGGGGCCCAACTCGCCCTTTGGAAAGTAGCCTGCACGGTGTGCCTTTCAGCTCTAGGGCAATGCAGCACACCCAGAGCAGGAGTCCTACTTCAGCCAGATCAGGCCTGCAAAGAAACTGTGTTTGACAGGCCTTTGGAAGAGATGTTCCCGGTAGGCTGTAAGAGCACTGTGCAGAGCGAGTTGTTTCTTAGCTTCCCAAAGAGCTGGAAGCAAGATGCTGTGGGGCCCAACTCGCCCTTTGGAAAGAAGCCTGCACGTTGTGCCTTTCAGCTCTATGGCAATGTAGCACACCCAGAGCAGGAGTCCTACTTGAGCCAGGTCAGGCCTGCAAAGAAACTGCGTTTCACAGGCCTTTGGAAGAGATGTTCCCGGTAGGCTGTAAGAGCACTGTGCAGAGAGAGTTTTTTCTTAGATTCCCAAAGAGCTTTAAGCAAGATGCTTTGGGGCGTATCTCCGTCTTTGGAAATGATTCAGCACTTTGTGCCTTTCAGCTCTAGGGCAATGTAGCACACCCAGAGCAGAAGTTCTACTTCAGCCAGATCAGGCCTGCAAGGAAACCTGCGTTTCACAGGACTGTGTAAAACATGTTCTCGGTAGGCTGTAAGAGCTCTGTGCACAGCGAGTTTTTTCTTAGCTTCCCAAATCGCTGGAAGCAAGATTCTTTAGGGCCTCTCTCCAGGTGGATACAAGGTAGGGCCTTGTGCATGGAAGTTCTAGGGCAATGCAGCACACCCAGAGCAGAAGTTCTACTTCAGCGAGATCAGGCCTGCAAAGAAACTGCGTTTCACAGGCCTTTGGAAGAGATGTTCCCGGTAGGCTGTAAGAGCACTGTGCAGAGCGAGTTGTTTGTTAGCTTCACAAAGAGCTGGAAGCAAGATGCTGTGGGGCCCAACTCGCCCTTTGGAAAGAAGCCTGCACGTTGTGCCTTTCAGCTCTAGGGCAATGTAGCACACCCAGAGCAGGAGTCCTACTTGAGCCAGGTCAGGCCTGCAAAGAAACTGCGTTTCACAGGCCTTTGGAAGAGATGTTCCCGGTAGGCTGTAAGAGCACTGTGCAGAGCAAGTTGTTTCTTAGCTTCCCAAAGAGCTGGAAGCAAGATGCTGTGGGGCCCAACTCGCCCTTTGGAAAGAAGCCTGCACGTTTTCCCTTTCAGCTCTAGGCAATGTAGCACACCCAGAGCAGAAGTCCTACTTCAGCCAGATCAGGCCTGCAAAGAAACTGCGTTTCACAGGCCTTTGGAAGAGATGTTCCCGGTAGGCTGTAAGAGCACTGTGCAGAGCGAGTTGTTTCTTAGCTTCCCAAAGAGCTGGAAGCAAGATGCTGTGGGGCCCAATTCGCCCTTTGGAAAGAAGCGTGCACGTTGTGCCTTGCAGCTCTAGGCAATGTTGCACACCCAGAGCAGAAGTCCTACTTCAGCCAGATCAGGCCTGCAAAGAGACTGCGTTTCACAGGCCTTTGGAAGAGATGTTCCCGGTAGGCTGTAAGAGCACTGTGCAGAGCGAGTTGTTTCTTAGCTTCCCAAAGAGCTGGAAGCAAGATGCTGTGGGGCCCAACTCGCCCTTTGGAAAGAAGCCTGCACGTTGTGCCTTTCAGCTCTAGGGCAATGTAGCACAACCAGAGCAGACGTTCTACTTCATCGACATCAGGCCTGCAAAGAAACTGCTTTTCACGTGCCTTTGGAAGATTGTTCCCAGTAGGCTGTAAGAGCACTGTGCAGAGCGAGTTGTTTCTTAGCTTCCCAAAGAGCTGGAAGCAAGATGCTGTGGGGCCCAACTCGCCCTTTGGAAAGAAGCCTGCACGTTTTCCCTTTCAGCTCTAGGCAATGTAGCACACCCAGAGCAGAAGTCCTACTTCAGCCAGATGAGGCCTGCAAAGAAACTGCGTTTGACAGGCCTTTGGAAGAGATGTTCCCGGTAGGCTGTAAGAGCACTGTGCAGAGCGAGTTGTTTCTTACTTCCCAAAGAGCTGGAAGCAAGATGCTGTGGGGCCCAACTCGCCCTTTGGAAAGAAGCCTGCACGTTGTGCCTTTCAGCTCTAGGCAATGTAGCACACCCAGAGCAGAAGTCCTACTTCAGCCAGATCAGGCCTGCAAAGAACCTGCGTTTGACAGGCCTTTGGAAGAGATGTTCCCGGTAGGCTGTAAGAGCACTGTGCAGAGCGAGTTGTTTCTGAGCTTCCCAAAGAGCTGGAAGCAAGATGCTGTGGGGCCCAACTCGCCCTTTGGAAAGAAGCCTGCACGTTGTGCCTTTCAGCTCTAGGGCAATGTAGGACACCCAGAGCAGAAGTTCTACTTCAGCCAGATCAGGCCTGCAAGGAAAACTGCGTTGCACAGGACTGTGTAAGAGATTTTCTCGGTAGGCTGTAAGAGCACTGTGCACAGCGAGTTTTTTCTTAGCTTCCCAAATCGCTGGAAGCAAGATTCTTTAGGGCCTCTCTCCAGTTGGATACAAGGTAGGGCCTTGTGCATGGAAGTTCTGGGGCAATGCAGCACACCCAGAGCAGAAGTTCTAGTTCAGGCAGATCAGGCCTGCAAAGAAACTACTTTTCACGGGCCTTTGGAATAGATGTTCCTGGTAGTCTGTAAGAGGAATGTGCAGAGCGAGTTGTTTCTTAGATCCCAAAGAGCTGGAAGCTAGATGCTTTGCTCCCAACTCGCCCTTTGGAAAGAAGACCGCACGTTGTGCCTTTCAGCTCTAGGGCAATGTAGCACACCCAGAGCAGAAGTCCTACTTCAGCCAGATCAGGCCTGCAAAGAAACTGCGTTTCACAGGCCTTTGGAAGAGATGTTCCCGGTAGGCTGTAAGAGCACTGTGCAGAGCGATTTGTTTGTTAGCTTCCCAAAGAGCTGGAAGCAAGATGCTGTGGGGCCCAACTCGCCCTTTGGAAAGAAGCCTGCACATTGTGCCTTTCAGCTCTAGGGCAATGTAGCACACCCAGAGCAGGAGTCCTACTTGAGCCAGGTCAGGCCTGCAAAGAAACTGCGTTTCACAGGCCTTTGGAAGAGATGTTCCCGGTAGGCTGTAAGAGCACTGTGCAGAGCGAGTTTTTTCTTAGATTCCCAAAGAGCTTTAAGCAAGATGCTTTGGGGCGTATCTCCGTCTTTGGAAATGATTCAGCACTTTGTGCCTTTCAGCTCTAGGGCAATGTAGCACACCCAGAGCAGAAGTTCTACTTCAGCCAGATCAGGCCTGCAAGGAAACCTGCGTTTCACAGGACTGTGTAAGAGATGTTCTCGGTAGGCTGTAAGAGCTCTGTGCACAGCGAGTTTTTTCTTAGCTTCCCAAATCGCTGGAAGCAAGATTCTTTAGGGCCTCTCTCCAGGTGGATACAAGGTAGGGCCTTGTGCATGGAAGTTCTAGGGCAATGCAGCACACCCAGAGCAGAAGTTCTACTTCAGCGAGATCAGGCCTGCAAAGAAACTACTTTTCACGGGCCTTTGGAAGAGATGTTCCCGGTAGTCTGTAAGAGGAATGTGCAGAGCGAGTTGTTTCTTAGCTTCCCAAAGAGCTGGAAGCTAGATGCTTTGCTCCCAACTCGCCCTTTGGAAAGAAGACCGCACGTTGCGCCTTTCAGCTCTAGGGCAATGTAGCACACCCAGAGCAGAAGTTCTACTTCAGGCAGATCAGGCCTGCAAAGAAACTGCGTTTCACTGGCCTTTGTAAGAGATGTTCCGGTAGGCTGTAAGAATACTGTGCAGAGCGAGCTGTTTCCTAGCTTCCCAAGGAGCTGGAAGCAAGATGCTGTGGGGCCCAACTCGCCCTTTTATACAAGGCTGGGCATTGTGCGTTGAAGCTCTAGGGCAATGTACAACACCCAGAGCAGGAGTCCTACTTCAGCCAGATCAGGCCTGCAAAGAAACTGCGTTTCACAGGCCTTTGGAAGAGATGTTCCCGGTAGGCTGTAAGAGCACTGTGCAGAGCGAGTTGTTTCTTAGCTTCCCAAAGAGCTGGAAGCAAGATGCTGTGGGGCCCAACTCGCCCTTTGGAAAGAAGCCTGCACGTTGTGCCTTTCAGCTCTAGGCAATGTAGCACACCCAGAGCAGAAGTCCTACTTCAGCCAGATCAGGCCTGCAAAGAACCTGCGTTTCACAGGCCTTTGGAAGAGATGTTCCCGGTAGGCTGTAAGAGCACTGTGCAGAGCGAGTTGTTTCTGAGCTTCCCAAAGAGCTGGAAGCAAGATGCTGTGGGGCCCAACTCGCCCTTTGGAAAGAAGCCTGCACGTTGTGCCTTTCAGCTCTAGGGCAATGTAGGACACCCAGAGCAGAAGTTCTACTTCAGCCAGATCAGGCCTGCAAGGAAAACTGCGTTGCACAGGACTGTGTAAGAGATTTTCTCGGTAGGCTGTAAGAGCACTGTGCACAGCGAGTTTTTTCTTAGCTTCCCAAATCGCTGGAAGCAAGATTCTTTAGGGCCTCTCTCCAGTTGGATACAAGGTAGGGCCTTGTGCATGGAAGTTCTGGGGCAATGCAGCACACCCAGAGCAGAAGTTCTAGTTCAGGCAGATCAGGCCTGCAAAGAAACTACTTTTCACGGGCCTTTGGAATAGATGTTCCTGGTAGTCTGTAAGAGGAATGTGCAGAGCGAGTTGTTTCTTAGATCCCAAAGAGCTGGAAGCTAGATGCTTTGCTCCCAACTCGCCCTTTGGAAAGAAGACCGCACGTTGTGCCTTTCAGCTCTAGGGCAATGTAGCACACCCAGAGCAGAAGTCCTACTTCAGCCAGATCAGGCCTGCAAAGAAACTGCGTTTCACAGGCCTTTGGAAGAGATGTTCCCGGTAGGCTGTAAGAGCACTGTGCAGAGCGATTTGTTTGTTAGCTTCCCAAAGAGCTGGAAGCAAGATGCTGTGGGGCCCAACTCGCCCTTTGGAAAGAAGCCTGCACATTGTGCCTTTCAGCTCTAGGGCAATGTAGCACACCCAGAGCAGGAGTCCTACTTGAGCCAGGTCAGGCCTGCAAAGAAACTGCGTTTCACAGGCCTTTGGAAGAGATGTTCCCGGTAGGCTGTAAGAGCACTGTGCAGAGCGAGTTTTTTCTTAGATTCCCAAAGAGCTTTAAGCAAGATGCTTTGGGGCGTATCTCCGTCTTTGGAAATGATTCAGCACTTTGTGCCTTTCAGCTCTAGGGCAATGTAGCACACCCAGAGCAGAAGTTCTACTTCAGCCAGATCAGGCCTGCAAGGAAACCTGCGTTTCACAGGACTGTGTAAGAGATGTTCTCGGTAGGCTGTAAGAGCTCTGTGCACAGCGAGTTTTTTCTTAGCTTCCCAAATCGCTGGAAGCAAGATTCTTTAGGGCCTCTCTCCAGGTGGATACAAGGTAGGGCCTTGTGCATGGAAGTTCTAGGGCAATGCAGCACACCCAGAGCAGAAGTTCTACTTCAGCGAGATCAGGCCTGCAAAGAAACTACTTTTCACGGGCCTTTGGAAGAGATGTTCCCGGTAGTCTGTAAGAGGAATGTGCAGAGCGAGTTGTTTCTTAGCTTCCCAAAGAGCTGGAAGCTAGATGCTTTGCTCCCAACTCGCCCTTTGGAAAGAAGACCGCACGTTGCGCCTTTCAGCTCTAGGGCAATGTAGCACACCCAGAGCAGAAGTTCTACTTCAGGCAGATCAGGCCTGCAAAGAAACTGCGTTTCACTGGCCTTTGTAAGAGATGTTCCGGTAGGCTGTAAGAATACTGTGCAGAGCGAGCTGTTTCCTAGCTTCCCAAGGAGCTGGAAGCAAGATGCTGTGGGGCCCAACTCGCCCTTTTATACAAGGCTGGGCATTGTGCGTTGAAGCTCTAGGGCAATGTACAACACCCAGAGCAGGAGTCCTACTTCAGCCAGATCAGGCCTGCAAAGAAACTGCGTTTCACAGGCCTTTGGAAGAGATGTTCCCGGTAGGCTGTAAGAGCACTGTGCAGAGCGAGTTGTTTCTTAGCTTCCCAAAGAGCTGGAAGCAAGATGCTGTGGGGCCCAACTCGCCCTTTGGAAAGAAGCCTGCACGTTGTGCCTTTCAGCTCTAGGCAATGTAGCACACCCAGAGCAGAAGTCCTACTTCAGCCAGATCAGGCCTGCAAAGAACCTGCGTTTGACAGGCCTTTGGAAGAGATGTTCCCGGTAGGCTGTAAGAGCACTGTGCAGAGCGAGTTGTTTCTGAGCTTCCCAAAGAGCTGGAAGCAAGATGCTGTGGGGCCCAACTCGCCCTTTGGAAAGAAGCCTGCACGTTGTGCCTTTCAGCTCTAGGGCAATGTAGGACACCCAGAGCAGAAGTTCTACTTCAGCCAGATCAGGCCTGCAAGGAAAACTGCGTTGCACAGGACTGTGTAAGAGATTTTCTCGGTAGGCTGTAAGAGCACTGTGCACAGCGAGTTTTTTCTTAGCTTCCCAAATCGCTGGAAGCAAGATTCTTTAGGGCCTCTCTCCAGTTGGATACAAGGTAGGGCCTTGTGCATGGAAGTTCTGGGGCAATGCAGCACACCCAGAGCAGAAGTTCTAGTTCAGGCAGATCAGGCCTGCAAAGAAACTACTTTTCACGGGCCTTTGGAATAGATGTTCCTGGTAGTCTGTAAGAGGAATGTGCAGAGCGAGTTGTTTCTTAGATCCCAAAGAGCTGGAAGCTAGATGCTTTGCTCCCAACTCGCCCTTTGGAAAGAAGACCGCACGTTGTGCCTTTCAGCTCTAGGGCAATGTAGCACACCCAGAGCAGAAGTTCTACTTCAGCCAGATCAGGCCTGCAGAGAAACAGCGTTTCACTGGCCTTTGTACGAGATGTTCCGGTAGGCTGTAAGAATACTGTGCAGAGCGAGCAGTTTCTTAGCTTCCCAAGGAGCTGGAAGCAAGATGCTTTGGGGCCTCTCTCCCCCTTTTATACAAGGCTGGGCCTTGTGCGTTGAAGCTCTAGGGCAATGTACAACACCCAGAGCAGGAGTCCTACTTCAGCCAGATCAGGCCTGCAAAGAGACTGCGTTTCACAGGCCTTTGGAAGAGATGTTCCCGGTAGGCTGCAAGAGCACTGTGCAGAGTGAGTTGTTTCTGAGCTTCCCAAAGAGCTGGAAGCAAGATGCTGTGGGGCCCAACTCACCCTTTGGAAAGAAGCCTGCACGTTGTGCCTTTCAGCTCTAGGGCAATGTAGCACACCCAGAGCAGGAGTCCTACTTCAGCCAGATCAGGCCTGCAAAGAAACTGTGTTTCACAGGCCTTTGGAAGAGATGCTCCCGGTAGGCTGTAAGAGCACTGTGCAGAGCGAGTTGTTTCTTAGCTTCCCAAAGAGCTGGAAGCAAGATGCTGTGGGGCCCAACTCGCCCTTTGGAAAGAAGCCTGCACGTTGTGCCTTTCAGCTCTAGGGCAATGTAGCACACCCAGAGCAGAAGTCCTACTTCAGCCAGATCAGGCCTGCAAAGAAACTGCGTTTCACAGGCCTTTGGAAGAGATGTTCCCGGTAGGCTGTAAGAGCACTGTGCAGAGCGAGTTGTTTGTTAGCTTCACAAAGAGCTGGAAGCAAGATGCTGTGGGGCCCAACTCGCCCTTTGGAAAGAAGCCTGCACGTTGTGCCTTTCAGCTCTAGGGCAATGTAGCACACCCAGAGCAGGAGTCCTACTTGAGCCAGGTCAGGCCTGCAAAGAAACTGCGTTTCACAGGCCTTTGGAAGAGATGTTCCCGGTAGGCTGTAAGAGCACTGTGCAGAGCGAGTTGTTTCTTAGCTTCCCAAAGAGCTGGAAGCAAGATGCTGTGGGGACCAACTCGCCCTTTGGAAAGAAGCCTGCACGTTTTCCCTTTCAGCTCTAGGCAATGTAGCACACCCAGAGCAGAAGTCCTACTTCAGCCAGATCAGGCCTGCAAAGAAACTGCGTTTCACAGGCCTTTGGAAGAGATGTTCCCGGTAGGCTGTAAGAGCACTGTGCAGAGCGAGTTGTTTCTTAGCTTCCCAAAGAGCTGGAAGCAAGATGCTGTGGGGCCCAATTCGCCCTTTGGAAAGAAGCGTGCACGTTGTGCCTTGCAGCTCTAGGCAATGTTGCACACCCAGAGCAGAAGTCCTACTTCAGCCAGATCAGGCCTGCAAAGAGACTGCGTTTCACAGGCCTTTGGAAGAGATGTTCCCGGTAGGCTGTAAGATCACTGTGCAGAGCGAGTTGTTTGTTAGCTTCCCAAAGAGCTGGAAGCAAGATGCTGCGGGGCCCAACTCGCCCTTTGGAAAGAAGCCTGCACGTTGTGCCTTTCAGCTCTAGGGCAATGTAGCACACCCAGAGCAGAAGTCCTACTTCAGCCAGATCTGGCCTGCAAAGAAACTGCGTTTCACAGGCCTTTGGAAGAGATGTTCCCGGTAGGCTGTAAGAGCACTGTGCAGAGCGAGTTGTTTCTTAGCTTCCCAAAGAGCTGGAAGCAAGATGCTGTGGGGCCCAACTCGCCCTTTGGAAAGAAGCCTGCACGTTGTCCCTTTCAGCTCTAGGCAATGTAGCACACCTAGAGCAGAAGTCCTACTTCAGCCAGATCAGGCCTGCAAAGAAACTGCGTTTCACAGGCCTTTGGAAGAGATGTTCCCGGTAGGCTGTAAGAGCACTGTGCAGAGCGAGTTGTTTCTTAGCTTCCCAAAGAGCTGGAAGCAAGATGCTGTGGGGCCCAACTCGCCCTTTGGAAAGAAGCCTGCACGTTGTGCCTTTCAGCTCTAGGGCAATGTAGCACAACCAGAGCAGACGTTCTACTTCAGCGACATCAGGCCTGCAAAGAAACTGCTTTTCACGTGCCTTTGGAAGATTGTTCCCGGTAGGCTGTAAGAGCACTGTGCAGAGCGAGTTGTTTCTTAGCTTCCCAAAGAGCTGGAAGCAAGATGCTGTGGGGCCCAACTCGCCCTTTGGAAAGAAGCCTGCACGTTTTCCCTTTCAGCTCTAGGCAATGTAGCACACCCAGAGCAGAAGTCCTACTTCAGCCAGATGAGGCCTGCAAAGAAACTGCGTTTCACAGGCCTTTGGAAGAGATGTTCCCGGTAGGCTGTAAGAGCACTGTGCAGAGCGAGTTGTTTCTTACTTCCCAAAGAGCTGGAAGCAAGATGCTGTGGGGCCCAACTCGCCCTTTGGAAAGAAGCCTGCACGTTGTGCCTTTCAGCTCTAGGGCAATGTAGCACACCCAGAACAGGAGTCCTACTTCAGCCAGATCAGGCCTGCAAAGAAACTGCGTTTCACAGGCCTTTGGAAGAGATGTTCCCGGTAGGCTGTAAGAGCACTGTGCAGAGCGAGTTGTTTCTGAGCCTCCCAAAGAGCTGGAAGCAAGATGCTGTGGGGCCCAACTCGCCCTTTGGAAAGTAGCCTGCACGGTGTGCCTTTCAGCTCTAGGGCAATGCAGCACACCCAGAGCAGGAGTCCTACTTCAGCCAGATCAGGCCTGCAAAGAAACTGCGTTTCACAGGCCTTTGGAAGAGATGTTCCCGGTAGGCTGTAAGAGCACTGTGCAGAGCGAGTTGTTTCTTAGCTTCCCAAAGAGCTGGAAGCAAGATGCTGTGGGGCCCAACTCGCCCTTTGGAAAGAAGCCTGCACGTTGTGCCTTTCAGCTCTAGGGCAATGTAGCACACCCAGAGCAGAAGTCCTACTTCAGCCAGATCAGGCCTGCAAAGAAACTGCGTTTCACAGGCCTTTGGAAGAGATGTTCCCGGTAGGCTGTAAGAGCACTGTGCAGATCGATTTGTTTGTTAGCTTCCCAAAGAGCTGGAAGCAAGATGCTGTGGGGCCCAACTCGCCCTTTGGAAAGAAGCCGGCACATTGTGCCTTTCAGCTCTAGGGCAATGTAGCACACCCAGAGCAGGAGTCCTACTTGAGCCAGGTCAGGCCTGCAAAGAAACTGCGTTTCACAGGCCTTTGGAAGAGATGTTCCCGGTAGGCTGTAAGAGCACTGTGCAGAGCGAGTTTTTTCTTAGATTCCCAAAGAGCTTTAAGCAAGATGCTTTGGGGCGTATCTCCGTCTTTGGAAATGATTCAGCACTTTGTGCCTTTCAGCTCTAGGGCAATGTAGCACACCCAGAGCAGAAGTTCTACTTCAGCCAGATCAGGCCTGCAAGGAAACCTGCGTTTCACAGGACTGTGTAAGAGATGTTCTCGGTAGGCTGTAAGAGCTCTGTGCACAGCGAGTTTTTTCTTAGCTTCCCAAATCGCTGGAAGCAAGATTCTTTAGGGCCTCTCTCCAGGTGGATACAAGGTAGGGCCTTGTGCATGGAAGTTCTAGGGCAATGCAGCACACCCAGAGCAGAAGTTCTACTTCAGCGAGATCAGGCCTGCAAAGAAACTACTTTTCACGGGCCTTTGGAAGAGATGTTCCCGGTAGTCTGTAAGAGGAATGTGCAGAGCGAGTTGTTTCTTAGCTTCCCAAAGAGCTGGAAGCTAGATGCTTTGCTCCCAACTCGCCCTTTGGAAAGAAGACCGCACGTTGCGCCTTTCAGCTCTAGGGCAATGTAGCACACACAGAGCAGAAGTTCTACTTCAGGCAGATCAGGCCTGCAAAGAAACTGCGTTTCACTGGCCTTTGTAAGAGATGTTCCGGTAGGCTGTAAGAATACTGTGCAGAGCGAGCTGTTTCCTAGCTTCCCAAGGAGCTGGAAGCAAGATGCTGTGGGGCCCAACTCGCCCTTTTATACAAGGCTGGGCATTGTGCGTTGAAGCTCTAGGGCAATGTACAACACCCAGAGCAGGAGTCCTACTTCAGCCAGATCAGGCCTGCAAAGAAACTGCGTTTCACAGGCCTTTGGAAGAGATGTTCCCGGTAGGCTGTAAGAGCACTGTGCAGAGCGAGTTGTTTCTTAGCTTCCCAAAGAGCTGGAAGCAAGATGCTGTGGGGCCCAACTCGCCCTTTGGAAAGAAGCCTGCACGTTGTGCCTTTCAGCTCTAGGCAATGTAGCACACCCAGAGCAGAAGTCCTACTTCAGCCAGATCAGGCCTGCAAAGAACCTGCGTTTGACAGGCCTTTGGAAGAGATGTTCCCGGTAGGCTGTAAGAGCACTGTGCAGAGCGAGTTGTTTCTGAGCTTCCCAAAGAGCTGGAAGCAAGATGCTGTGGGGCCCAACTCGCCCTTTGGAAAGAAGCCTGCACGTTGTGCCTTTCAGCTCTAGGGCAATGTAGGACACCCAGAGCAGAAGTTCTACTTCAGCCAGATCAGGCCTGCAAGGAAAACTGCGTTGCACAGGACTGTGTAAGAGATTTTCTCGGTAGGCTGTAAGAGCACTGTGCACAGCGAGTTTTTTCTTAGCTTCCCAAATCGCTGGAAGCAAGATTCTTTAGGGCCTCTCTCCAGTTGGATACAAGGTAGGGCCTTGTGCATGGAAGTTCTGGGGCAATGCAGCACACCCAGAGCAGAAGTTCTAGTTCAGGCAGATCAGGCCTGCAAAGAAACTACTTTTCACGGGCCTTTGGAATAGATGTTCCTGGTAGTCTGTAAGAGGAATGTGCAGAGCGAGTTGTTTCTTAGATCCCAAAGAGCTGGAAGCTAGATGCTTTGCTCCCAACTCGCCCTTTGGAAAGAAGACCGCACGTTGTGCCTTTCAGCTCTAGGGCAATGTAGCACACCCAGAGCAGAAGTTCTACTTCAGCCAGATCAGGCCTGCAGAGAAACAGCGTTTCACTGGCCTTTGTACGAGATGTTCCGGTAGGCTGTAAGAATACTGTGCAGAGCGAGCAGTTTCTTAGCTTCCCAAGGAGCTGGAAGCAAGATGCTTTGGGGCCTCTCTCCCCCTTTTATACAAGGCTGGGCCTTGTGCGTTGAAGCTCTAGGGCAATGTACAACACCCAGAACAGGAGTCCTACTTCAGCCAGATCAGGCCTGCAAAGAGACTGCGTTTCACAGGCCTTTGGAAGAGATGTTCCCGGTAGGCTGCAAGAGCACTGTGCAGAGTGAGTTGTTTCTGAGCTTCCCAAAGAGCTGGAAGCAAGATGCTGTGGGGCCCAACTCACCCTTTGGAAAGAAGCCTGCACGTTGTGCCTTTCAGCTCTAGGGCAATGTAGCACACCCAGAGCAGGAGTCCTACTTCAGCCAGATCAGGCCTGCAAAGAAACTGTGTTTCACAGGCCTTTGGAAGAGATGTTCCCGGTAGGCTGTAAGAGCACTGTGCAGAGCGAGTTGTTTCTTAGCTTCCCAAAGAGCTGGAAGCAAGATGCTGTGGGGCCCAACTCGCCCTTTGGAAAGAAGCCTGCACGTTGTGCCTTTCAGCTCTAGGGCAATGTAGCACACCCAGAGCAGAAGTCCTACTTCAGCCAGATCAGGCCTGCAAAGAAACTGCGTTTCACAGGCCTTTGGAAGAGATGTTCCCGGTAGGCTGTAAGAGCACTGTGCAGAGCGAGTTGTTTGTTAGCTTCACAAAGAGCTGGAAGCAAGATGCTGTGGGGCCCAACTCGCCCTTTGGAAAGAAGCCTGCACGTTGTGCCTTTCAGCTCTAGGGCAATGTAGCACACCCAGAGCAGGAGTCCTACTTGAGCCAGGTCAGGCCTGCAAAGAAACTGCGTTTCACAGGCCTTTGGAAGAGATGTTCCCGGTAGGCTGTAAGAGCACTGTGCAGAGCGAGTTGTTTCTTAGCTTCCCAAAGAGCTGGAAGCAAGATGCTGTGGGGCCCAACTCGCCCTTTGGAAAGAAGCCTGCACGTTTTCCCTTTCAGCTCTAGGCAATGTAGCACACCCAGAGCAGAAGTCCTACTTCAGCCAGATCAGGCCTGCAAAGAAACTGCGTTTCACAGGCCTTTGGAAGAGATGTTCCCGGTAGGCTGTAAGAGCACTGTGCAGAGCGAGTTGTTTCTTAGCTTCCCAAAGAGCTGGAAGCAAGATGCTGTGGGGCCCAATTCGCCCTTTGGAAAGAAGCGTGCACGTTGTGCCTTGCAGCTCTAGGCAATGTTGCACACCCAGAGCAGAAGTCCTACTTCAGCCAGATCAGGCCTGCAAAGAGACTGCGTTTCACAGGCCTTTGGAAGAGATGTTCCCGGTAGGCTGTAAGATCACTGTGCAGAGCGAGTTGTTTGTTAGCTTCCCAAAGAGCTGGAAGCAAGATGCTGCGGGGCCCAACTCGCCCTTTGGAAAGAAGCCTGCACGTTGTGCCTTTCAGCTCTAGGGCAATGTAGCACACCCAGAGCAGAAGTCCTACTTCAGCCAGATCAGGCCTGCAAAGAAACTGCGTTTCACAGGCCTTTGGAAGAGATGTTCCCGGTAGGCTGTAAGAGCACTGTGCAGAGCGAGTTGTTTCTTAGCTTCCCAAAGAGCTGGAAGCAAGATGCTGTGGGGTCCAACTCGCCCTTTGGAAAGAAGCCTGCACGTTGTCCCTTTCAGCTCTAGGCAATGTAGCACACCTAGAGCAGAAGTCCTACTTCAGCCAGATCAGGCCTGCAAAGAAACTGCGTTTCACAGGCCTTTGGAAGAGATGTTCCCGGTAGGCTGTAAGAGCACTGTGCAGAGCGAGTTGTTTCTTAGCTTCCCAAAGAGCTGGAAGCAAGATGCTGTGGGGCCCAACTCGCCCTTTGGAAAGAAGCCTGCACGTTGTGCCTTTCAGCTCTAGGGCAATGTAGCACAACCAGAGCAGACGTTCTACTTCAGCGACATCAGGCCTGCAAAGAAACTGCTTTTCACGTGCCTTTGGAAGATTGTTCCCGGTAGGCTGTAAGAGCACTGTGCAGAGCGAGTTGTTTCTTAGCTTCCCAAAGAGCTGGAAGCAAGATGCTGTGGGGCCCAACTCGCCCTTTGGAAAGAAGCCTGCACGTTTTCCCTTTCAGCTCTAGGCAATGTAGCACACCCAGAGCAGAAGTCCTACTTCAGCCAGATGAGGCCTGCAAAGAAACTGCGTTTCACAGGCCTTTGGAAGAGATGTTCCCGGTAGGCTGTAAGAGCACTGTGCAGAGCGAGTTGTTTCTTACTTCCCAAAGAGCTGGAAGCAAGATGCTGTGGGGCCCAACTCGCCCTTTGGAAAGAAGCCTGCACGTTGTGCCTTTCAGCTCTAGGGCAATGTAGCACACCCAGAACAGGAGTCCTACTTCAGCCAGATCAGGCCTGCCAAGAAACTGCGTTTCACAGGCCTTTGGAAGAGATGTTCCCGGTAGGCTGTAAGAGCACTGTGCAGAGCGAGTTGTTTCTGAGCTTCCCAAAGAGCTGGAAGCAAGATGCTGTGGGGCCCAACTCGCCCTTTGGAAAGTAGCCTGCACGGTGTGCCTTTCAGCTCTAGGGCAATGCAGCACACCCAGAGCAGGAGTCCTACTTCAGCCAGATCAGGCCTGCAAAGAAACTGCGTTTCACAGGCCTTTGGAAGAGATGTTCCCGGTAGGCTGTAAGAGCACTGTGCAGAGCGAGTTGTTTCTTAGCTTCCCAAAGAGCTGGAAGCAAGATGCTGTGGGGCCCAACTCGCCCTTTGGAAAGAAGCCTGCACGTTGTGCCTTTCAGCTCTAGGGCAATGTAGCACACCCAGAGCAGAAGTCCTACTTCAGCCAGATCAGGCCTGCAAAGAAACTGCGTTTCACAGGCCTTTGGAAGAGATGTTCCCGGTAGGCTGTAAGAGCACTGTGCAGAGCGATTTGTTTGTTAGCTTCACAAAGAGCTGGAAGCAAGATGCTGTGGGGCCCAACTCGCCCTTTGGAAAGAAGCCTGCACGTTGTGCCTTTCAGCTCTAGGGCAATGTAGCACACCCAGAGCAGGAGTCCTACTTGAGCCAGGTCAGGCCTGCAAAGAAACTGCGTTTCACAGGCCTTTGGAAGAGATGTTCCCGGTAGGCTGTAAGAGCACTGTGCAGAGCGAGTTTTTTCTTAGATTCCCAAAGAGCTTTAAGCAAGATGCTTTGGGGCGTATCTCCGTCTTTGGAAATGATTCAGCACTTTGTGCCTTTCAGCTCTAGGGCAATGTAGCACACCCAGAGCAGAAGTTCTACTTCAGCCAGATCAGGCCTGCAAGGAAACCTGCGTTTCACAGGACTGTGTAAGAGATGTTCTCGGTAGGCTGTAAGAGCTCTGTGCACAGCGAGTTTTTTCTTAGCTTCCCAAATCGCTGGAAGCAAGATTCTTTAGGGCCTCTCTCCAGGTGGATACAAGGTAGGGCCTTGTGCATGGAAGTTCTAGGGCAATGCAGCACACCCAGAGCAGAAGTTCTACTTCAGCGAGATCAGGCCTGCAAAGAAACTACTTTTCACGGGCCTTTGGAAGAGATGTTCCCGGTAGTCTGTAAGAGGAATGTGCAGAGCGAGTTGTTTCTTAGCTTCCCAAAGAGCTGGAAGCTAGATGCTTTGCTCCCAACTCGCCCTTTGGAAAGAAGACCGCACGTTGCGCCTTTCAGCTCTAGGGCAATGTAGCACACCCAGAGCAGAAGTTCTACTTCAGGCAGATCAGGCCTGCAAAGAAACTGCGTTTCACTGGCCTTTGTAAGAGATGTTCCGGTAGGCTGTAAGAATACTGTGCAGAGCGAGCTGTTTCCTAGCTTCCCAAGGAGCTGGAAGCAAGATGCTTTGGGGCCTCTCTCCCCCTTTTATACAAGGCTGGGCATTGTGCGTTGAAGCTCTAGGGCAATGTACAACACCCAGAGCAGGAGTCCTACTTCAGCCAGATCAGGCCTGCAAAGAAACTGCGTTTCACAGGCCTTTGGAAGAGATGTTCCCGGTAGGCTGTAAGAGCACTGTGCAGAGCGAGTTGTTTCTTAGCTTCCCAAAGAGCTGGAAGCAAGATGCTGTGGGGCCCAACTCGCCCTTTGGAAAGAAGCCTGCACGTTGTGCCTTTCAGCTCTAGGCAATGTAGCACACCCAGAGCAGAAGTCCTACTTCAGCCAGATCAGGCCTGCAAAGAACCTGCGTTTCACAGGCCTTTGGAAGAGATGTTCCCGGTAGGCTGTAAGAGCACTGTGCAGAGCGAGTTGTTTCTGAGCTTCCCAAAGAGCTGGAAGCAAGATGCTGTGGGGCCCAACTCGCCCTTTGGAAAGAAGCCTGCACGTTGTGCCTTTCAGCTCTAGGGCAATGTAGGACACCCAGAGCAGAAGTTCTACTTCAGCCAGATCAGGCCTGCAAGGAAAACTGCGTTGCACAGGACTGTGTAAGAGATTTTCTCGGTAGGCTGTAAGAGCACTGTGCACAGCGAGTTTTTTCTTAGCTTCCAAAATCGCTGGAAGCAAGATTCTTTAGGGCCTCTCTCCAGTTGGATACAAGGTAGGGCCTTGTGCATGGAAGTTCTAGGGCAATGCAGCACACCCAGAGCAGAAGTTCTACTTCAGGCAGATCAGGCCTGCAAAGAAACTACTTTTCACGGGCCTTTGGAATAGATGTTCCTGGTAGTCTGTAAGAGGAATGTGCAGAGCGAGTTGTTTCTTAGATCCCAAAGAGCTGGAAGCTAGATGCTTTGCTCCCAACTCGCCCTTTGGAAAGAAGACCGCACGTTGTGCCTTTCAGCTCAAGGGCAATGTAGCACACCCAGAGCAGAAGTTCTACTTCAGCCAGATCAGGCCTGCAAAGAAACAGCGTTTCACTGGCCTTTGTACGAGATGTTCCGGTAGGCTGTAAGAATACTGTGCAGAGCGAGCAGTTTCTTAGCTTCCCAAGGAGCTGGAAGCAAGATGCTTTGGGGCCTCTCTCCCCCTTTTATACAAGGCTGGGCCTTGTGCGTTGAAGCTCTAGGGCAATGTACAACACCCAGAGCAGGAGTCCTACTTCAGCCAGATCAGGCCTGCAAAGAGACTGCGTTTCACAGGCCTTTGGAAGAGATGTTCCCGGTAGGCTGCAAGAGCACTGTGCAGAGTGAGTTGTTTCTGAGCTTCCCAAAGAGCTGGAAGCAAGATGCTGTGGGGCCCAACTCGCCCTTTGGAAAGAAGCCTGCACGTTGTGCCTTTCAGCTCTAGGGCAATGTAGCACACCCAGAGCAGGAGTCCTACTTCAGCCAGATCAGGCCTGCAAAGAAACTGTGTTTCACAGGCATTTGGAAGAGATGTTCCCGGTAGGCTGTAAGAGCACTGTGCAGAGCGAGTTGTTTCTTAGCTTCCCAAAGAGCTGGAAGCAAGATGCTGTGGGGCCCAACTCGCCCTTTGGAAAGAAGCCTGCACGTTGTGCCTTTCAGCTCTAGGGCAATGTAGCACACCCAGAGCAGGAGTCCTACTTGAGCCAGGTCAGGCCTGCAAAGAAACTGCGTTTCACAGGCCTTTGGAAGAGATGTTCCCGGTAGGCTGTAAGAGCACTGTGCAGAGCGAGTTGTTTCTTAGCTTCCCAAAGAGCTGGAAGCAAGATGCTGTGGGGCCCAACTCGCCCTTTGGAAAGAAGCCTGCACGTTTTCCCTTTCAGCTCTAGGCAATGTAGCACACCCAGAGCAGAAGTCCTACTTCAGCCAGATCAGGCCTGCAAAGAAACTGCGTTTCACAGGCCTTTGGAAGAGATGTTCCCGGTAGGCTGTAAGAGCACTGTGCAGAGCGAGTTGTTTCTTAGCTTCCCAAAGAGCTGGAAGCAAGATGCTGTGGGGCCCAATTCGCCCTTTGGAAAGAAGCGTGCACGTTGTGCCTTGCAGCTCTAGGCAATGTTGCACACCCAGAGCAGAAGTCCTACTTCAGCCAGATCAGGCCTGCAAAGAGACTGCGTTTCACAGGCCTTTGGAAGAGATGTTCCCGGTAGGCTGTAAGATCACTGTGCAGAGCGAGTTGTTTGTTAGCTTCCCAAAGAGCTGGAAGCAAGATGCTGCGGGGCCCAACTCGCCCTTTGGAAAGAAGCCTGCACGTTGTGCCTTTCAGCTCTAGGGCAATGTAGCACACCCAGAGCAGAAGTCCTACTTCAGCCAGATCAGGCCTGCAAAGAAACTGCGTTTCACAGGCCTTTGGAAGAGATGTTCCCGGTAGGCTGTAAGAGCACTGTGCAGAGCGAGTTGTTTCTTAGCTTCCCAAAGAGCTGGAAGCAAGATGCTGTGGGGCCCAACTCGCCCTTTGGAAAGAAGCCTGCACGTTGTCCCTTTCAGCTCTAGGCAATGTAGCACACCTAGAGCAGAAGTCCTACTTCAGCCAGATCAGGCCTGCAAAGAAACTGCGTTTCACAGGCCTTTGGAAGAGATGTTCCCGGTAGGCTGTAAGAGCACTGTGCAGAGCGAGTTGTTTCTTAGCTTCCCAAAGAGCTGGAAGCAAGATGCTGTGGGGCCCAACTCGCCCTTTGGAAAGAAGCCTGCACGTTGTGCCTTTCAGCTCTAGGGCAATGTAGCACAACCAGAGCAGACGTTCTACTTCAGCGACATCAGGCCTGCAAAGAAACTGCTTTTCACGTGCCTTTGGAAGATTGTTCCCGGTAGGCTGTAAGAGCACTGTGCAGAGCGAGTTGTTTCTTAGCTTCCCAAAGAGCTGGAAGCAAGATGCTGTGGGGCCCAACTCGCCCTTTGGAAAGAAGCCTGCACGTTTTCCCTTTCAGCTCTAGGCAATGTAGCACACCCAGAGCAGAAGTCCTACTTCAGCCAGATGAGGCCTGCAAAGAAACTGCGTTTGACAGGCCTTTGGAAGAGATGTTCCCGGTAGGCTGTAAGAGCACTGTGCAGAGCGAGTTGTTTCTTACTTCCCAAAGAGCTGGAAGCAAGATGCTGTGGGGCCCAACTCGCCCTTTGGAAAGAAGCAGGCACGTTGTGCCTTTCAGCTCTAGGGCAATGTAGCACACCCAGAACAGGAGTCCTACTTCAGCCAGATCAGGCCTGCAAATAAACTGCGTTTCACAGGCCTTTGGAAGAGATGTTCCCGGTAGGCTGTAAGAGCACTGTGCAGAGCGAGTTGTTTCTGAGCTTCCCAAAGAGCTGGAAGCAAGATGCTGTGGGGCCCAACTCGCCCTTTGGAAAGTAGCCTGCACGGTGTGCCTTTCAGCTCTAGGGCAATGCAGCACACCCAGAGCAGGAGTCCTACTTCAGCCAGATCAGGCCTGCAAAGAAACTGCGTTTCACAGGCCTTTGGAAGAGATGTTCCCGGTAGGCTGTAAGAGCACTGTGCAGAGCGAGTTGTTTCTTAGCTTCCCAAAGAGCTGGAAGCAAGATGCTGTGGGGCCCAACTCGCCCTTTGGAAAGAATCCTGCACGTTGTGCCTTTCAGCTCTAGGGCAATGTAGCACACCCAGAGCAGAAGTCCTACTTCAGCCAGATCAGGCCTGCAAAGAAACTGCGTTTCACAGGCCTTTGGAAGAGATGTTCCCGGTAGGCTGTAAGAGCACTGTGCAGAGCGATTTGTTTGTTAGCTTCCCAAAGAGCTGGAAGCAAGATGCTGTGGGGCCCAACTCGCCCTTTGGAAAGAAGCCTGCACGTTGTGCCTTTCAGCTCTAGGGCAATGTAGCACACCCAGAGCAGGAGTCCTACTTGAGCCAGGTCAGGCCTGCAAAGAAACTGCGTTTCACAGGCCTTTGGAAGAGATGTTCCCGGTAGGCTGTAAGAGCACTGTGCAGAGCGAGTTTTTTCTTAGATTCCCAAAGAGCTTTAAGCAAGATGCTTTGGGGCGTATCTCCGTCTTTGGAAATGATTCAGCACTTTGTGCCTTTCAGCTCTAGGGCAATGTAGCACACCCAGAGCAGAAGTTCTACTTCAGCCAGATCAGGCCTGCAAGGAAACCTGCGTTTCACAGGACTGTGTAAGAGATGTTCTCGGTAGGCTGTAAGAGCTCTGTGCACAGCGAGTTTTTTCTTAGCTTCCCAAATCGCTGGAAGCAAGATTCTTTAGGGCCTCTCTCCAGGTGGATACAAGGTAGGGCCTTGTGCATGGAAGTTCTAGGGCAATGCAGCACACCCAGAGCAGAAGTTCTACTTCAGCGAGATCAGGCCTGCAAAGAAACTACTTTTCACGGGCCTTTGGAAGAGATGTTCCCGGTAGTCTGTAAGAGGAATGTGCAGAGCGAGTTGTTTCTTAGCTTCCCAAAGAGCTGGAAGCTAGATGCTTTGCTCCCAACTCGCCCTTTGGAAAGAAGACCGCACGTTGCGCCTTTCAGCTCTAGGGCAATGTAGCACACCCAGAGCAGAAGTTCTACTTCAGGCAGATCAGGCCTGCAAAGAAACTGCGTTTCACTGGCCTTTGTAAGAGATGTTCCGGTAGGCTGTAAGAATACTGTGCAGAGCGAGCTGTTTCCTAGCTTCCCAAGGAGCTGGAAGCAAGATGCTTTGGGGCCTCTCTCCCCCTTTTATACAAGGCTGGGCATTGTGCGTTGAAGCTCTAGGGCAATGTACAACACCCAGAGCAGGAGTCCTACTTCAGCCAGATCAGGCCTGCAAAGAAACTGCGTTTCACAGGCCTTTGGAAGAGATGTTCCCGGTAGGCTGTAAGAGCACTGTGCAGAGCGAGTTGTTTCTTAGCTTCCCAAAGAGCTGGAAGCAAGATGCTGTGGGGCCCAACTCGCCCTTTGGAAAGAAGCCTGCACGTTGTGCCTTTCAGCTCTAGGCAATGTAGCACACCCAGAGCAGAAGTCCTACTTCAGCCAGATCAGGCCTGCAAAGAACCTGCGTTTGACAGGCCTTTGGAAGAGATGTTCCCGGTAGGCTGTAAGAGCACTGTGCAGAGCGAGTTGTTTCTGAGCTTCCCAAAGAGCTGGAAGCAAGATGCTGTGGGGCCCAACTCGCCCTTTGGAAAGAAGCCTGCACGTTGTGCCTTTCAGCTCTAGGGCAATGTAGGACACCCAGAGCAGAAGTTCTACTTCAGCCAGATCAGGCCTGCAAGGAAAACTGCGTTGCACAGGACTGTGTAAGAGATTTTCTCGGTAGGCTGTAAGAGCACTGTGCACAGCGAGTTTTTTCTTAGCTTCCCAAATCGCTGGAAGCAAGATTCTTTAGGGCCTCTCTCCAGTTGGATACAAGGTAGGGCCTTGTGCATGGAAGTTCTAGGGCAATGCAGCACACCCAGAGCAGAAGTTCTACTTCAGGCAGATCAGGCCTGCAAAGAAACTACTTTTCACGGGCCTTTGGAATAGATGTTCCTGGTGGTCTGTAAGAGGAATGTGCAGAGCGAGTTGTTTCTTAGATCCCAAAGAGCTGAAAGCTAGATGCTTTGCTCCCAACTCGCCCTTTGGAAAGAAGACCGCACGTTGTGCCTTTCAGCTCTAGGGCAATGTAGCACACCCAGAGCAGAAGTTCTACTTCAGCCAGATCAGGCCTGCAAAGAAACAGCGTTTCACTGGCCTTTGTACGAGATGTTCCGGTAGGCTGTAAGAATACTGTGCAGAGCGAGCAGTTTCTTAGCTTCCCAAGGAGCTGGAAGCAAGATGCTTTGGGGCCTCTCTCCCCCTTTTATACAAGGCTGGGCCTTGTGCGTTGAAGCTCTAGGGCAATGTACAACACCCAGAGCAGGAGTCCTACTTCAGCCAGATCAGGCCTGCAAAGAGACTGCGTTTCACAGGCCTTTGGAAGAGATGTTCCCGGTAGGCTGCAAGAGCACTGTGCAGAGTGAGTTGTTTCTGAGCTTCCCAAAGAGCTGGAAGCTAGATGCTGTGGGGCCCAACTCGCCCTTTGGAAAGAAGCCTGCACGTTGTGCCTTTCAGCTCTAGGGCAATGTAGCACACCCAGAGCAGGAGTCCTACTTCAGCCAGATCAGGCCTGCAAAGAAACTGTGTTTCACAGGCATTTGGAAGAGATGTTCCCGGTAGGCTGTAAGAGCACTGTGCAGAGCGAGTTGTTTCTTAGCTTCCCAAAGAGCTGGAAGCAAGATGCTGTGGGGCCCAACTCGCCCTTTGGAAAGAAGCCTGCACGTTGTGCCTTTCAGCTCTAGGGCAATGTAGCACACCCAGAGCAGAAGTCCTACTTCAGCCAGATCAGGCCTGCAAAGAAACTGCGTTTCACAGGCCTTTGGAAGAGATGTTCCCGGTAGGCTGTAAGAGCACTGTGCAGAGCGAGTTGTTTGTTAGCTTCACAAAGAGCTGGAAGCAAGATGCTGTGGGGCCCAACTCGCCCTTTGGAAAGAAGCCTGCACGTTGTGCCTTTCAGCTCTAGGGCAATGTAGCACACCCAGAGCAGGAGTCCTACTTGAGCCAGGTCAGGCCTGCAAAGAAACTGCGTTTCACAGGCCTTTGGAAGAGATGTTCCCGGTAGGCTGTAAGATCACTGTGCAGAGCGAGTTGTTTGTTAGCTTCCCAAAGAGCTGGAAGCAAGATGCTGTGGGGCCCAACTCGCCCTTTGGAAAGAAGCCTGCACGTTTTCCCTTTCAGCTCTAGGCAATGTAGCACACCCAGAGCAGAAGTCCTACTTCAGCCAGATCAGGCCTGCAAAGAAACTGCGTTTCACAGGCCTTTGGAAGAGATGTTCCCGGTAGGCTGTAAGAGCACTGTGCAGAGCGAGTTGTTTCTTAGCTTCCCAAAGAGCTGGAAGCAAGATGCTGTGGGGCCCAACTCGCCCTTTGGAAAGAAGCGTGCACGTTGTGCCTTGCAGCTCTAGGCAATGTTGCACACCCAGAGCAGAAGTCCTACTTCAGCCAGATCAGGCCTGCAAAGAGACTGCGTTTCACAGGCCTTTGGAAGAGATGTTCCCGGTAGGCTGTAAGATCACTGTGCAGAGCGAGTTGTTTCTTAGCTTCCCAAAGAGCTGGAAGCAAGATGCTGCGGGGCCCAACTCTCCCTTTGGAAAGAAGCCTGCACGTTGTGCCTTTCAGCTCTAGGGCAATGTAGCACAACCAGAGCAGAAGTCCTACTTCAGCCAGATCAGGCCTGCAAAGAAACTGCGTTTCACAGGCCTTTGGAAGAGATGTTCCCGGTAGGCTGTAAGAGCACTGTGCAGAGCGAGTTGTTTCTTAGCTTCCCAAAGAGCTGGAAGCAAGATGGTGTGGGGCCCAACTCGCCCTTTGGAAAGAAGCCTGCACGTTGTCCCTTTCAGCTCTAGGCAATGTAGCACACCTAGAGCAGAAGTCCTACTTCAGCCAGATCAGGCCTGCAAAGAAACTGCGTTTCACAGGCCTTTGGAAGAGATGTTCCCGGTAGGATGTAAGAGCACTGTGCAGAGCGAGTTGTTTCTTAGCTTCAGAAAGAGCTGGAAGCAAGATGCTGTGGGGCCCAACTCGCCCTTTGGAAAGAAGCCTGCACGTTGTGCCTTTCAGCTCTAGGGCAATGTAGCACAACCAGAGCAGACGTTCTACTTCAGCGACATCAGGCCTGCAAAGAAACTGCTTTTCACGTGCCTTTGGAAGATTGTTCCCGGTAGGCTGTAAGAGCACTGTGCAGAGCGAGTTGTTTCTTAGCTTCCCAAAGAGCTGGAAGCAAGATGCTGCGGGGCCCAACTCGCCCTTTGGAAAGAAGCCTGCACGTTTTCCCTTTCAGCTCTAGGGCAATGTAGCACACCCAGAGCAGAAGTCCTACTTCAGCCAGATGAGGCCTGCAAAGAAACTGCGTTTGACAGGCCTTTGGAAGAGATGTTCCCGGTAGGCTGTAAGAGCACTGTGCAGAGCGAGTTGTTTCTTACTTCCCAAAGAGCTGGAAGCAAGATGCTGTGGGGCCCAACTCGCCCTTTGGAAAGAAGCCTGCACGTTGTGCCTTTCAGCTCTAGGGCAATGTAGCACACCCAGAACAGGAGTCCTACTTCAGCCAGATCAGGCCTGCAAAGAAACTGCGTTTCACAGGCCTTTGGAAGAGATGTTCCCGGTAGGCTGTTAGAGCACTGTGCAGAGCGAGTTGTTTCTGAGCTTCCCAAAGAGCTGGAAGCAAGATGCTTTGGGGCGTATCTCCGTCTTTGGAAATGATTCAGCACTTTGTGCCTTTCAGCTCTAGGGCAATGTAGCACACCCAGAGCAGAAGTTCTACTTCAGCCAGATCAGGCCTGCAAGGAAACCTGCGTTTCACAGGACTGTGTAAGAGATGTTCTCGGTAGGCTGTAAGAACTCTGTGCACAGCGAGTTTTTTCTTAGCTTCCCAAATCGCTGGAAGCAAGATTCTTTAGGGCCTCTCTCCAGGTGGATACAAGGTAGGGCCTTGTGCATGGAAGTTCTAGGGCAATGCAGCACACCCAGAGCAGAAGTTCTACTTCAGCGAGATCAGGCCTGCAAAGAAACTACTTTTCACGGGCCTTTGGAAGAGATGTTCCCGGTAGTCTGTAAGAGGAATGTGCAGAGCGAGTTGTTTCTTAGCTTCCCAAAGAGCTGGAAGCTAGATGCTTTGCTCCCAACTCGCCCTTTGGAAAGAAGACCGCACGTTGCGCCTTTCAGCTCTAGGGCAATGTAGCACACCCAGAGCAGAAGTTCTACTTCAGGCAGATCAGGCCTGCAAAGAAACTGCGTTTCACTGGCCTTTGTAAGAGATGTTCCGGTAGGCTGTAAGAATACTGTGCAGAGCGAGCTGTTTCCTAGCTTCCCAAGGAGCTGGAAGCAAGATGCTTTGGGGCCTCTCTCCCCCTTTTATACAAGGCTGGGCATTGTGCGTTGAAGCTCTAGGGCAATGTACAACACCCAGAGCAGGAGTCCTACTTCAGCCAGATCAGGCCTGCAAAGAAACTGCGTTTCACAGGCCTTTGGAAGAGATGTTCCCGGTAGGCTGTAAGAGCACTGTGCAGAGCGAGTTGTTTCTTAGCTTCCCAAAGAGCTGGAAGCAAGATGCTGTGGGGCCCAACTCGCCCTTTGGAAAGAAGCCTGCACGTTGTGCCTTTCAGCTCTAGGCAATGTAGCACACCCAGAGCAGAAGTCCTACTTCAGCCAGATCAGGCCTGCAAAGAACCTGCGTTTGACAGGCCTTTGGAAGAGATGTTCCCGGTAGGCTGTAAGAGCACTGTGCAGAGCGAGTTGTTTCTGAGCTTCCCAAAGAGCTGGAAGCAAGATGCTGTGGGGCCCAACTCGCCCTTTGGAAAGAAGCCTGCACGTTGTGCCTTTCAGCTCTAGGGCAATGTAGGACACCCAGAGCAGAAGTTCTACTTCAGCCAGATCAGGCCTGCAAGGAAAACTGCGTTGCACAGGACTGTGTAAGAGATTTTCTCGGTAGGCTGTAAGAGCACTGTGCACAGCGAGTTTTTTCTTAGCTTCCCAAATCGCTGGAAGCAAGATTCTTTAGGGCCTCTCTCCAGTTGGATACAAGGTAGGGCCTTGTGCATGGAAGTTCTAGGGCAATGCAGCACACCCAGAGCAGAAGTTCTACTTCAGGCAGATCAGGCCTGCAAAGAAACTACTTTTCACGGGCCTTTGGAATAGATGTTCCTGGTAGTCTGTAAGAGGAATGTGCAGAGCGAGTTGTTTCTTAGATCCCAAAGAGCTGGAAGCTAGATGCTTTGCTCCCAACTCGCCCTTTGGAAAGAAGACCGCACGTTGTGCCTTTCAG
Source organism: Equus caballus (assembly GCF_041296265.1). Lineage (NCBI taxonomy): Eukaryota > Metazoa > Chordata > Mammalia > Perissodactyla > Equidae > Equus > Equus caballus. The sequence goes on from NC_091684.1 coordinate 70,436,889, forward strand.
CTCTAGGGCAATGTAGCACACCCAGAGCAGGAGTCCTACTTGAGCCAGGTCAGGCCTGCAAAGAAACTGCGTTTCACAGGCCTTTGGAAGAGATGTTCCCGGTAGGCTGTAAGAGCACTGTGCAGAGCGAGTTGTTTCTGAGCTTCCCAAAGAGCTGGAAGCAAGATGCTGTGGGGCCCAACTCGCCCTTTGGAAAGTAGCCTGCACGGTGTGCCTTTCAGCTCTAGGGCAATGCAGCACACCCAGAGCAGGAGTCCTACTTCAGCCAGATCAGGCCTGCAAAGAAACTGCGTTTCACAGGCCTTTGGAAGAGATGTTCCCGGTAGGCTGTAAGAGCACTGTGCAGAGCGAGTTGTTTCTTAGCTTCCCAAAGAGCTGGAAGCAAGATGCTGTGGGGCCCAACTCGCCCTTTGGAAAGAAGCCTGCACGTTGTGCCTTTCAGCTCTAGGGCAATGTAGCACACCCAGAGCAGAAGTCCTACTTCAGCCAGATCAGGCCTGCAAAGAAACTGCGTTTCACAGGCCTTTGGAAGAGATGTTCCCGGTAGGCTGTAAGAGCACTGTGCAGAGCGAGTTGTTTGTTAGCTTCACAAAGAGCTGGAAGCAAGATGCTGTGGGGCCCAACTCGCCCTTTGGAAAGAAGCCTGCACGTTGTGCCTTTCAGCTCTAGGGCAATGTAGCACACCCAGAGCAGGAGTCCTACTTGAGCCAGGTCAGGCCTGCAAAGAAACTGCGTTTCACAGGCCTTTGGAAGAGATGTTCCCGGTAGGCTGTAAGAGCACTGTGCAGAGCGAGTTGTTTCTTAGCTTCCCAAAGAGCTGGAAGCAAGATGCTGTGGGGCCCAACTCGCCCTTTGGAAAGAAGCCTGCACGTTTTCCCTTTCAGCTCTAGGCAATGTAGCACACCCAGAGCAGAAGTCCTACTTCAGCCAGATCAGGCCTGCAAAGAAACTGCGTTTCACAGGCCTTTGGAAGAGATGTTCCCGGTAGGCTGTAAGAGCACTGTGCAGAGCGAGTTGTTTCTTAGCTTCCCAAAGAGCTGGAAGCAAGATGCTGTGGGGCCCAATTCGCCCTTTGGAAAGAAGCGTGCACGTTGTGCCTTGCAGCTCTAGGCAATGTTGCACACCCAGAGCAGAAGTCCTACTTCAGCCAGATCAGGCCTGCAAAGAGACTGCGTTTCACAGGCCTTTGGAAGAGATGTTCCCGGTAGGCTGTAAGATCACTGTGCAGAGCGAGTTGTTTGTTAGCTTCCCAAAGAGCTGGAAGCAAGATGCTGCGGGGCCCAACTCGCCCTTTGGAAAGAAGCCTGCACGTTGTGCCTTTCAGCTCTAGGGCAATGTAGCACACCCAGAGCAGAAGTCCTACTTCAGCCAGATCTGGCCTGCAAAGAAACTGCGTTTCACAGGCCTTTGGAAGAGATGTTCCCGGTAGGCTGTAAGAGCACTGTGCAGAGCGAGTTGTTTCTTAGCTTCCCAAAGAGCTGGAAGCAAGATGCTGTGGGGCCCAACTCGCCCTTTGGAAAGAAGCCTGCACGTTGTCCCTTTCAGCTCTAGGCAATGTAGCACACCTAGAGCAGAAGTCCTACTTCAGCCAGATCAGGCCTGCAAAGAAACTGCGTTTCACAGGCCTTTGGAAGAGATGTTCCCGGTAGGCTGTAAGAGCACTGTGCAGAGCGAGTTGTTTCTTAGCTTCCCAAAGAGCTGGAAGCAAGATGCTGTGGGGCCCAACTCGCCCTTTGGAAAGAAGCCTGCACGTTGTGCCTTTCAGCTCTAGGGCAATGTAGCACAACCAGAGCAGACGTTCTACTTCAGCGACATCAGGCCTGCAAAGAAACTGCTTTTCACGTGCCTTTGGAAGATTGTTCCCGGTAGGCTGTAAGAGCACTGTGCAGAGCGAGTTGTTTCTTAGCTTCCCAAAGAGCTGGAAGCAAGATGCTGTGGGGCCCAACTCGCCCTTTGGAAAGAAGCCTGCACGTTTTCCCTTTCAGCTCTAGGCAATGTAGCACACCCAGAGCAGAAGTCCTACTTCAGCCAGATGAGGCCTGCAAAGAAACTGCGTTTCACAGGCCTTTGGAAGAGATGTTCCCGGTAGGCTGTAAGAGCACTGTGCAGAGCGAGTTGTTTCTTACTTCCCAAAGAGCTGGAAGCAAGATGCTGTGGGGCCCAACTCGCCCTTTGGAAAGAAGCCTGCACGTTGTGCCTTTCAGCTCTAGGGCAATGTAGCACACCCAGAACAGGAGTCCTACTTCAGCCAGATCAGGCCTGCAAAGAAACTGCGTTTCACAGGCCTTTGGAAGAGATGTTCCCGGTAGGCTGTAAGAGCACTGTGCAGAGCGAGTTGTTTCTGAGCCTCCCAAAGAGCTGGAAGCAAGATGCTGTGGGGCCCAACTCGCCCTTTGGAAAGTAGCCTGCACGGTGTGCCTTTCAGCTCTAGGGCAATGCAGCACACCCAGAGCAGGAGTCCTACTTCAGCCAGATCAGGCCTGCAAAGAAACTGCGTTTCACAGGCCTTTGGAAGAGATGTTCCCGGTAGGCTGTAAGAGCACTGTGCAGAGCGAGTTGTTTCTTAGCTTCCCAAAGAGCTGGAAGCAAGATGCTGTGGGGCCCAACTCGCCCTTTGGAAAGAAGCCTGCACGTTGTGCCTTTCAGCTCTAGGGCAATGTAGCACACCCAGAGCAGAAGTCCTACTTCAGCCAGATCAGGCCTGCAAAGAAACTGCGTTTCACAGGCCTTTGGAAGAGATGTTCCCGGTAGGCTGTAAGAGCACTGTGCAGATCGATTTGTTTGTTAGCTTCCCAAAGAGCTGGAAGCAAGATGCTGTGGGGCCCAACTCGCCCTTTGGAAAGAAGCCGGCACATTGTGCCTTTCAGCTCTAGGGCAATGTAGCACACCCAGAGCAGGAGTCCTACTTGAGCCAGGTCAGGCCTGCAAAGAAACTGCGTTTCACAGGCCTTTGGAAGAGATGTTCCCGGTAGGCTGTAAGAGCACTGTGCAGAGCGAGTTTTTTCTTAGATTCCCAAAGAGCTTTAAGCAAGATGCTTTGGGGCGTATCTCCGTCTTTGGAAATGATTCAGCACTTTGTGCCTTTCAGCTCTAGGGCAATGTAGCACACCCAGAGCAGAAGTTCTACTTCAGCCAGATCAGGCCTGCAAGGAAACCTGCGTTTCACAGGACTGTGTAAGAGATGTTCTCGGTAGGCTGTAAGAGCTCTGTGCACAGCGAGTTTTTTCTTAGCTTCCCAAATCGCTGGAAGCAAGATTCTTTAGGGCCTCTCTCCAGGTGGATACAAGGTAGGGCCTTGTGCATGGAAGTTCTAGGGCAATGCAGCACACCCAGAGCAGAAGTTCTACTTCAGCGAGATCAGGCCTGCAAAGAAACTACTTTTCACGGGCCTTTGGAAGAGATGTTCCCGGTAGTCTGTAAGAGGAATGTGCAGAGCGAGTTGTTTCTTAGCTTCCCAAAGAGCTGGAAGCTAGATGCTTTGCTCCCAACTCGCCCTTTGGAAAGAAGACCGCACGTTGCGCCTTTCAGCTCTAGGGCAATGTAGCACACACAGAGCAGAAGTTCTACTTCAGGCAGATCAGGCCTGCAAAGAAACTGCGTTTCACTGGCCTTTGTAAGAGATGTTCCGGTAGGCTGTAAGAATACTGTGCAGAGCGAGCTGTTTCCTAGCTTCCCAAGGAGCTGGAAGCAAGATGCTGTGGGGCCCAACTCGCCCTTTTATACAAGGCTGGGCATTGTGCGTTGAAGCTCTAGGGCAATGTACAACACCCAGAGCAGGAGTCCTACTTCAGCCAGATCAGGCCTGCAAAGAAACTGCGTTTCACAGGCCTTTGGAAGAGATGTTCCCGGTAGGCTGTAAGAGCACTGTGCAGAGCGAGTTGTTTCTTAGCTTCCCAAAGAGCTGGAAGCAAGATGCTGTGGGGCCCAACTCGCCCTTTGGAAAGAAGCCTGCACGTTGTGCCTTTCAGCTCTAGGCAATGTAGCACACCCAGAGCAGAAGTCCTACTTCAGCCAGATCAGGCCTGCAAAGAACCTGCGTTTGACAGGCCTTTGGAAGAGATGTTCCCGGTAGGCTGTAAGAGCACTGTGCAGAGCGAGTTGTTTCTGAGCTTCCCAAAGAGCTGGAAGCAAGATGCTGTGGGGCCCAACTCGCCCTTTGGAAAGAAGCCTGCACGTTGTGCCTTTCAGCTCTAGGGCAATGTAGGACACCCAGAGCAGAAGTTCTACTTCAGCCAGATCAGGCCTGCAAGGAAAACTGCGTTGCACAGGACTGTGTAAGAGATTTTCTCGGTAGGCTGTAAGAGCACTGTGCACAGCGAGTTTTTTCTTAGCTTCCCAAATCGCTGGAAGCAAGATTCTTTAGGGCCTCTCTCCAGTTGGATACAAGGTAGGGCCTTGTGCATGGAAGTTCTGGGGCAATGCAGCACACCCAGAGCAGAAGTTCTAGTTCAGGCAGATCAGGCCTGCAAAGAAACTACTTTTCACGGGCCTTTGGAATAGATGTTCCTGGTAGTCTGTAAGAGGAATGTGCAGAGCGAGTTGTTTCTTAGATCCCAAAGAGCTGGAAGCTAGATGCTTTGCTCCCAACTCGCCCTTTGGAAAGAAGACCGCACGTTGTGCCTTTCAGCTCTAGGGCAATGTAGCACACCCAGAGCAGAAGTTCTACTTCAGCCAGATCAGGCCTGCAGAGAAACAGCGTTTCACTGGCCTTTGTACGAGATGTTCCGGTAGGCTGTAAGAATACTGTGCAGAGCGAGCAGTTTCTTAGCTTCCCAAGGAGCTGGAAGCAAGATGCTTTGGGGCCTCTCTCCCCCTTTTATACAAGGCTGGGCCTTGTGCGTTGAAGCTCTAGGGCAATGTACAACACCCAGAACAGGAGTCCTACTTCAGCCAGATCAGGCCTGCAAAGAGACTGCGTTTCACAGGCCTTTGGAAGAGATGTTCCCGGTAGGCTGCAAGAGCACTGTGCAGAGTGAGTTGTTTCTGAGCTTCCCAAAGAGCTGGAAGCAAGATGCTGTGGGGCCCAACTCACCCTTTGGAAAGAAGCCTGCACGTTGTGCCTTTCAGCTCTAGGGCAATGTAGCACACCCAGAGCAGGAGTCCTACTTCAGCCAGATCAGGCCTGCAAAGAAACTGTGTTTCACAGGCCTTTGGAAGAGATGTTCCCGGTAGGCTGTAAGAGCACTGTGCAGAGCGAGTTGTTTCTTAGCTTCCCAAAGAGCTGGAAGCAAGATGCTGTGGGGCCCAACTCGCCCTTTGGAAAGAAGCCTGCACGTTGTGCCTTTCAGCTCTAGGGCAATGTAGCACACCCAGAGCAGAAGTCCTACTTCAGCCAGATCAGGCCTGCAAAGAAACTGCGTTTCACAGGCCTTTGGAAGAGATGTTCCCGGTAGGCTGTAAGAGCACTGTGCAGAGCGAGTTGTTTGTTAGCTTCACAAAGAGCTGGAAGCAAGATGCTGTGGGGCCCAACTCGCCCTTTGGAAAGAAGCCTGCACGTTGTGCCTTTCAGCTCTAGGGCAATGTAGCACACCCAGAGCAGGAGTCCTACTTGAGCCAGGTCAGGCCTGCAAAGAAACTGCGTTTCACAGGCCTTTGGAAGAGATGTTCCCGGTAGGCTGTAAGAGCACTGTGCAGAGCGAGTTGTTTCTTAGCTTCCCAAAGAGCTGGAAGCAAGATGCTGTGGGGCCCAACTCGCCCTTTGGAAAGAAGCCTGCACGTTTTCCCTTTCAGCTCTAGGCAATGTAGCACACCCAGAGCAGAAGTCCTACTTCAGCCAGATCAGGCCTGCAAAGAAACTGCGTTTCACAGGCCTTTGGAAGAGATGTTCCCGGTAGGCTGTAAGAGCACTGTGCAGAGCGAGTTGTTTCTTAGCTTCCCAAAGAGCTGGAAGCAAGATGCTGTGGGGCCCAATTCGCCCTTTGGAAAGAAGCGTGCACGTTGTGCCTTGCAGCTCTAGGCAATGTTGCACACCCAGAGCAGAAGTCCTACTTCAGCCAGATCAGGCCTGCAAAGAGACTGCGTTTCACAGGCCTTTGGAAGAGATGTTCCCGGTAGGCTGTAAGATCACTGTGCAGAGCGAGTTGTTTGTTAGCTTCCCAAAGAGCTGGAAGCAAGATGCTGCGGGGCCCAACTCGCCCTTTGGAAAGAAGCCTGCACGTTGTGCCTTTCAGCTCTAGGGCAATGTAGCACACCCAGAGCAGAAGTCCTACTTCAGCCAGATCAGGCCTGCAAAGAAACTGCGTTTCACAGGCCTTTGGAAGAGATGTTCCCGGTAGGCTGTAAGAGCACTGTGCAGAGCGAGTTGTTTCTTAGCTTCCCAAAGAGCTGGAAGCAAGATGCTGTGGGGTCCAACTCGCCCTTTGGAAAGAAGCCTGCACGTTGTCCCTTTCAGCTCTAGGCAATGTAGCACACCTAGAGCAGAAGTCCTACTTCAGCCAGATCAGGCCTGCAAAGAAACTGCGTTTCACAGGCCTTTGGAAGAGATGTTCCCGGTAGGCTGTAAGAGCACTGTGCAGAGCGAGTTGTTTCTTAGCTTCCCAAAGAGCTGGAAGCAAGATGCTGTGGGGCCCAACTCGCCCTTTGGAAAGAAGCCTGCACGTTGTGCCTTTCAGCTCTAGGGCAATGTAGCACAACCAGAGCAGACGTTCTACTTCAGCGACATCAGGCCTGCAAAGAAACTGCTTTTCACGTGCCTTTGGAAGATTGTTCCCGGTAGGCTGTAAGAGCACTGTGCAGAGCGAGTTGTTTCTTAGCTTCCCAAAGAGCTGGAAGCAAGATGCTGTGGGGCCCAACTCGCCCTTTGGAAAGAAGCCTGCACGTTTTCCCTTTCAGCTCTAGGCAATGTAGCACACCCAGAGCAGAAGTCCTACTTCAGCCAGATGAGGCCTGCAAAGAAACTGCGTTTCACAGGCCTTTGGAAGAGATGTTCCCGGTAGGCTGTAAGAGCACTGTGCAGAGCGAGTTGTTTCTTACTTCCCAAAGAGCTGGAAGCAAGATGCTGTGGGGCCCAACTCGCCCTTTGGAAAGAAGCCTGCACGTTGTGCCTTTCAGCTCTAGGGCAATGTAGCACACCCAGAACAGGAGTCCTACTTCAGCCAGATCAGGCCTGCCAAGAAACTGCGTTTCACAGGCCTTTGGAAGAGATGTTCCCGGTAGGCTGTAAGAGCACTGTGCAGAGCGAGTTGTTTCTGAGCTTCCCAAAGAGCTGGAAGCAAGATGCTGTGGGGCCCAACTCGCCCTTTGGAAAGTAGCCTGCACGGTGTGCCTTTCAGCTCTAGGGCAATGCAGCACACCCAGAGCAGGAGTCCTACTTCAGCCAGATCAGGCCTGCAAAGAAACTGCGTTTCACAGGCCTTTGGAAGAGATGTTCCCGGTAGGCTGTAAGAGCACTGTGCAGAGCGAGTTGTTTCTTAGCTTCCCAAAGAGCTGGAAGCAAGATGCTGTGGGGCCCAACTCGCCCTTTGGAAAGAAGCCTGCACGTTGTGCCTTTCAGCTCTAGGGCAATGTAGCACACCCAGAGCAGAAGTCCTACTTCAGCCAGATCAGGCCTGCAAAGAAACTGCGTTTCACAGGCCTTTGGAAGAGATGTTCCCGGTAGGCTGTAAGAGCACTGTGCAGAGCGATTTGTTTGTTAGCTTCACAAAGAGCTGGAAGCAAGATGCTGTGGGGCCCAACTCGCCCTTTGGAAAGAAGCCTGCACGTTGTGCCTTTCAGCTCTAGGGCAATGTAGCACACCCAGAGCAGGAGTCCTACTTGAGCCAGGTCAGGCCTGCAAAGAAACTGCGTTTCACAGGCCTTTGGAAGAGATGTTCCCGGTAGGCTGTAAGAGCACTGTGCAGAGCGAGTTTTTTCTTAGATTCCCAAAGAGCTTTAAGCAAGATGCTTTGGGGCGTATCTCCGTCTTTGGAAATGATTCAGCACTTTGTGCCTTTCAGCTCTAGGGCAATGTAGCACACCCAGAGCAGAAGTTCTACTTCAGCCAGATCAGGCCTGCAAGGAAACCTGCGTTTCACAGGACTGTGTAAGAGATGTTCTCGGTAGGCTGTAAGAGCTCTGTGCACAGCGAGTTTTTTCTTAGCTTCCCAAATCGCTGGAAGCAAGATTCTTTAGGGCCTCTCTCCAGGTGGATACAAGGTAGGGCCTTGTGCATGGAAGTTCTAGGGCAATGCAGCACACCCAGAGCAGAAGTTCTACTTCAGCGAGATCAGGCCTGCAAAGAAACTACTTTTCACGGGCCTTTGGAAGAGATGTTCCCGGTAGTCTGTAAGAGGAATGTGCAGAGCGAGTTGTTTCTTAGCTTCCCAAAGAGCTGGAAGCTAGATGCTTTGCTCCCAACTCGCCCTTTGGAAAGAAGACCGCACGTTGCGCCTTTCAGCTCTAGGGCAATGTAGCACACCCAGAGCAGAAGTTCTACTTCAGGCAGATCAGGCCTGCAAAGAAACTGCGTTTCACTGGCCTTTGTAAGAGATGTTCCGGTAGGCTGTAAGAATACTGTGCAGAGCGAGCTGTTTCCTAGCTTCCCAAGGAGCTGGAAGCAAGATGCTTTGGGGCCTCTCTCCCCCTTTTATACAAGGCTGGGCATTGTGCGTTGAAGCTCTAGGGCAATGTACAACACCCAGAGCAGGAGTCCTACTTCAGCCAGATCAGGCCTGCAAAGAAACTGCGTTTCACAGGCCTTTGGAAGAGATGTTCCCGGTAGGCTGTAAGAGCACTGTGCAGAGCGAGTTGTTTCTTAGCTTCCCAAAGAGCTGGAAGCAAGATGCTGTGGGGCCCAACTCGCCCTTTGGAAAGAAGCCTGCACGTTGTGCCTTTCAGCTCTAGGCAATGTAGCACACCCAGAGCAGAAGTCCTACTTCAGCCAGATCAGGCCTGCAAAGAACCTGCGTTTCACAGGCCTTTGGAAGAGATGTTCCCGGTAGGCTGTAAGAGCACTGTGCAGAGCGAGTTGTTTCTGAGCTTCCCAAAGAGCTGGAAGCAAGATGCTGTGGGGCCCAACTCGCCCTTTGGAAAGAAGCCTGCACGTTGTGCCTTTCAGCTCTAGGGCAATGTAGGACACCCAGAGCAGAAGTTCTACTTCAGCCAGATCAGGCCTGCAAGGAAAACTGCGTTGCACAGGACTGTGTAAGAGATTTTCTCGGTAGGCTGTAAGAGCACTGTGCACAGCGAGTTTTTTCTTAGCTTCCAAAATCGCTGGAAGCAAGATTCTTTAGGGCCTCTCTCCAGTTGGATACAAGGTAGGGCCTTGTGCATGGAAGTTCTAGGGCAATGCAGCACACCCAGAGCAGAAGTTCTACTTCAGGCAGATCAGGCCTGCAAAGAAACTACTTTTCACGGGCCTTTGGAATAGATGTTCCTGGTAGTCTGTAAGAGGAATGTGCAGAGCGAGTTGTTTCTTAGATCCCAAAGAGCTGGAAGCTAGATGCTTTGCTCCCAACTCGCCCTTTGGAAAGAAGACCGCACGTTGTGCCTTTCAGCTCAAGGGCAATGTAGCACACCCAGAGCAGAAGTTCTACTTCAGCCAGATCAGGCCTGCAAAGAAACAGCGTTTCACTGGCCTTTGTACGAGATGTTCCGGTAGGCTGTAAGAATACTGTGCAGAGCGAGCAGTTTCTTAGCTTCCCAAGGAGCTGGAAGCAAGATGCTTTGGGGCCTCTCTCCCCCTTTTATACAAGGCTGGGCCTTGTGCGTTGAAGCTCTAGGGCAATGTACAACACCCAGAGCAGGAGTCCTACTTCAGCCAGATCAGGCCTGCAAAGAGACTGCGTTTCACAGGCCTTTGGAAGAGATGTTCCCGGTAGGCTGCAAGAGCACTGTGCAGAGTGAGTTGTTTCTGAGCTTCCCAAAGAGCTGGAAGCAAGATGCTGTGGGGCCCAACTCGCCCTTTGGAAAGAAGCCTGCACGTTGTGCCTTTCAGCTCTAGGGCAATGTAGCACACCCAGAGCAGGAGTCCTACTTCAGCCAGATCAGGCCTGCAAAGAAACTGTGTTTCACAGGCATTTGGAAGAGATGTTCCCGGTAGGCTGTAAGAGCACTGTGCAGAGCGAGTTGTTTCTTAGCTTCCCAAAGAGCTGGAAGCAAGATGCTGTGGGGCCCAACTCGCCCTTTGGAAAGAAGCCTGCACGTTGTGCCTTTCAGCTCTAGGGCAATGTAGCACACCCAGAGCAGGAGTCCTACTTGAGCCAGGTCAGGCCTGCAAAGAAACTGCGTTTCACAGGCCTTTGGAAGAGATGTTCCCGGTAGGCTGTAAGAGCACTGTGCAGAGCGAGTTGTTTCTTAGCTTCCCAAAGAGCTGGAAGCAAGATGCTGTGGGGCCCAACTCGCCCTTTGGAAAGAAGCCTGCACGTTTTCCCTTTCAGCTCTAGGCAATGTAGCACACCCAGAGCAGAAGTCCTACTTCAGCCAGATCAGGCCTGCAAAGAAACTGCGTTTCACAGGCCTTTGGAAGAGATGTTCCCGGTAGGCTGTAAGAGCACTGTGCAGAGCGAGTTGTTTCTTAGCTTCCCAAAGAGCTGGAAGCAAGATGCTGTGGGGCCCAATTCGCCCTTTGGAAAGAAGCGTGCACGTTGTGCCTTGCAGCTCTAGGCAATGTTGCACACCCAGAGCAGAAGTCCTACTTCAGCCAGATCAGGCCTGCAAAGAGACTGCGTTTCACAGGCCTTTGGAAGAGATGTTCCCGGTAGGCTGTAAGATCACTGTGCAGAGCGAGTTGTTTGTTAGCTTCCCAAAGAGCTGGAAGCAAGATGCTGCGGGGCCCAACTCGCCCTTTGGAAAGAAGCCTGCACGTTGTGCCTTTCAGCTCTAGGGCAATGTAGCACACCCAGAGCAGAAGTCCTACTTCAGCCAGATCAGGCCTGCAAAGAAACTGCGTTTCACAGGCCTTTGGAAGAGATGTTCCCGGTAGGCTGTAAGAGCACTGTGCAGAGCGAGTTGTTTCTTAGCTTCCCAAAGAGCTGGAAGCAAGATGCTGTGGGGCCCAACTCGCCCTTTGGAAAGAAGCCTGCACGTTGTCCCTTTCAGCTCTAGGCAATGTAGCACACCTAGAGCAGAAGTCCTACTTCAGCCAGATCAGGCCTGCAAAGAAACTGCGTTTCACAGGCCTTTGGAAGAGATGTTCCCGGTAGGCTGTAAGAGCACTGTGCAGAGCGAGTTGTTTCTTAGCTTCCCAAAGAGCTGGAAGCAAGATGCTGTGGGGCCCAACTCGCCCTTTGGAAAGAAGCCTGCACGTTGTGCCTTTCAGCTCTAGGGCAATGTAGCACAACCAGAGCAGACGTTCTACTTCAGCGACATCAGGCCTGCAAAGAAACTGCTTTTCACGTGCCTTTGGAAGATTGTTCCCGGTAGGCTGTAAGAGCACTGTGCAGAGCGAGTTGTTTCTTAGCTTCCCAAAGAGCTGGAAGCAAGATGCTGTGGGGCCCAACTCGCCCTTTGGAAAGAAGCCTGCACGTTTTCCCTTTCAGCTCTAGGCAATGTAGCACACCCAGAGCAGAAGTCCTACTTCAGCCAGATGAGGCCTGCAAAGAAACTGCGTTTGACAGGCCTTTGGAAGAGATGTTCCCGGTAGGCTGTAAGAGCACTGTGCAGAGCGAGTTGTTTCTTACTTCCCAAAGAGCTGGAAGCAAGATGCTGTGGGGCCCAACTCGCCCTTTGGAAAGAAGCAGGCACGTTGTGCCTTTCAGCTCTAGGGCAATGTAGCACACCCAGAACAGGAGTCCTACTTCAGCCAGATCAGGCCTGCAAATAAACTGCGTTTCACAGGCCTTTGGAAGAGATGTTCCCGGTAGGCTGTAAGAGCACTGTGCAGAGCGAGTTGTTTCTGAGCTTCCCAAAGAGCTGGAAGCAAGATGCTGTGGGGCCCAACTCGCCCTTTGGAAAGTAGCCTGCACGGTGTGCCTTTCAGCTCTAGGGCAATGCAGCACACCCAGAGCAGGAGTCCTACTTCAGCCAGATCAGGCCTGCAAAGAAACTGCGTTTCACAGGCCTTTGGAAGAGATGTTCCCGGTAGGCTGTAAGAGCACTGTGCAGAGCGAGTTGTTTCTTAGCTTCCCAAAGAGCTGGAAGCAAGATGCTGTGGGGCCCAACTCGCCCTTTGGAAAGAATCCTGCACGTTGTGCCTTTCAGCTCTAGGGCAATGTAGCACACCCAGAGCAGAAGTCCTACTTCAGCCAGATCAGGCCTGCAAAGAAACTGCGTTTCACAGGCCTTTGGAAGAGATGTTCCCGGTAGGCTGTAAGAGCACTGTGCAGAGCGATTTGTTTGTTAGCTTCCCAAAGAGCTGGAAGCAAGATGCTGTGGGGCCCAACTCGCCCTTTGGAAAGAAGCCTGCACGTTGTGCCTTTCAGCTCTAGGGCAATGTAGCACACCCAGAGCAGGAGTCCTACTTGAGCCAGGTCAGGCCTGCAAAGAAACTGCGTTTCACAGGCCTTTGGAAGAGATGTTCCCGGTAGGCTGTAAGAGCACTGTGCAGAGCGAGTTTTTTCTTAGATTCCCAAAGAGCTTTAAGCAAGATGCTTTGGGGCGTATCTCCGTCTTTGGAAATGATTCAGCACTTTGTGCCTTTCAGCTCTAGGGCAATGTAGCACACCCAGAGCAGAAGTTCTACTTCAGCCAGATCAGGCCTGCAAGGAAACCTGCGTTTCACAGGACTGTGTAAGAGATGTTCTCGGTAGGCTGTAAGAGCTCTGTGCACAGCGAGTTTTTTCTTAGCTTCCCAAATCGCTGGAAGCAAGATTCTTTAGGGCCTCTCTCCAGGTGGATACAAGGTAGGGCCTTGTGCATGGAAGTTCTAGGGCAATGCAGCACACCCAGAGCAGAAGTTCTACTTCAGCGAGATCAGGCCTGCAAAGAAACTACTTTTCACGGGCCTTTGGAAGAGATGTTCCCGGTAGTCTGTAAGAGGAATGTGCAGAGCGAGTTGTTTCTTAGCTTCCCAAAGAGCTGGAAGCTAGATGCTTTGCTCCCAACTCGCCCTTTGGAAAGAAGACCGCACGTTGCGCCTTTCAGCTCTAGGGCAATGTAGCACACCCAGAGCAGAAGTTCTACTTCAGGCAGATCAGGCCTGCAAAGAAACTGCGTTTCACTGGCCTTTGTAAGAGATGTTCCGGTAGGCTGTAAGAATACTGTGCAGAGCGAGCTGTTTCCTAGCTTCCCAAGGAGCTGGAAGCAAGATGCTTTGGGGCCTCTCTCCCCCTTTTATACAAGGCTGGGCATTGTGCGTTGAAGCTCTAGGGCAATGTACAACACCCAGAGCAGGAGTCCTACTTCAGCCAGATCAGGCCTGCAAAGAAACTGCGTTTCACAGGCCTTTGGAAGAGATGTTCCCGGTAGGCTGTAAGAGCACTGTGCAGAGCGAGTTGTTTCTTAGCTTCCCAAAGAGCTGGAAGCAAGATGCTGTGGGGCCCAACTCGCCCTTTGGAAAGAAGCCTGCACGTTGTGCCTTTCAGCTCTAGGCAATGTAGCACACCCAGAGCAGAAGTCCTACTTCAGCCAGATCAGGCCTGCAAAGAACCTGCGTTTGACAGGCCTTTGGAAGAGATGTTCCCGGTAGGCTGTAAGAGCACTGTGCAGAGCGAGTTGTTTCTGAGCTTCCCAAAGAGCTGGAAGCAAGATGCTGTGGGGCCCAACTCGCCCTTTGGAAAGAAGCCTGCACGTTGTGCCTTTCAGCTCTAGGGCAATGTAGGACACCCAGAGCAGAAGTTCTACTTCAGCCAGATCAGGCCTGCAAGGAAAACTGCGTTGCACAGGACTGTGTAAGAGATTTTCTCGGTAGGCTGTAAGAGCACTGTGCACAGCGAGTTTTTTCTTAGCTTCCCAAATCGCTGGAAGCAAGATTCTTTAGGGCCTCTCTCCAGTTGGATACAAGGTAGGGCCTTGTGCATGGAAGTTCTAGGGCAATGCAGCACACCCAGAGCAGAAGTTCTACTTCAGGCAGATCAGGCCTGCAAAGAAACTACTTTTCACGGGCCTTTGGAATAGATGTTCCTGGTGGTCTGTAAGAGGAATGTGCAGAGCGAGTTGTTTCTTAGATCCCAAAGAGCTGAAAGCTAGATGCTTTGCTCCCAACTCGCCCTTTGGAAAGAAGACCGCACGTTGTGCCTTTCAGCTCTAGGGCAATGTAGCACACCCAGAGCAGAAGTTCTACTTCAGCCAGATCAGGCCTGCAAAGAAACAGCGTTTCACTGGCCTTTGTACGAGATGTTCCGGTAGGCTGTAAGAATACTGTGCAGAGCGAGCAGTTTCTTAGCTTCCCAAGGAGCTGGAAGCAAGATGCTTTGGGGCCTCTCTCCCCCTTTTATACAAGGCTGGGCCTTGTGCGTTGAAGCTCTAGGGCAATGTACAACACCCAGAGCAGGAGTCCTACTTCAGCCAGATCAGGCCTGCAAAGAGACTGCGTTTCACAGGCCTTTGGAAGAGATGTTCCCGGTAGGCTGCAAGAGCACTGTGCAGAGTGAGTTGTTTCTGAGCTTCCCAAAGAGCTGGAAGCTAGATGCTGTGGGGCCCAACTCGCCCTTTGGAAAGAAGCCTGCACGTTGTGCCTTTCAGCTCTAGGGCAATGTAGCACACCCAGAGCAGGAGTCCTACTTCAGCCAGATCAGGCCTGCAAAGAAACTGTGTTTCACAGGCATTTGGAAGAGATGTTCCCGGTAGGCTGTAAGAGCACTGTGCAGAGCGAGTTGTTTCTTAGCTTCCCAAAGAGCTGGAAGCAAGATGCTGTGGGGCCCAACTCGCCCTTTGGAAAGAAGCCTGCACGTTGTGCCTTTCAGCTCTAGGGCAATGTAGCACACCCAGAGCAGAAGTCCTACTTCAGCCAGATCAGGCCTGCAAAGAAACTGCGTTTCACAGGCCTTTGGAAGAGATGTTCCCGGTAGGCTGTAAGAGCACTGTGCAGAGCGAGTTGTTTGTTAGCTTCACAAAGAGCTGGAAGCAAGATGCTGTGGGGCCCAACTCGCCCTTTGGAAAGAAGCCTGCACGTTGTGCCTTTCAGCTCTAGGGCAATGTAGCACACCCAGAGCAGGAGTCCTACTTGAGCCAGGTCAGGCCTGCAAAGAAACTGCGTTTCACAGGCCTTTGGAAGAGATGTTCCCGGTAGGCTGTAAGATCACTGTGCAGAGCGAGTTGTTTGTTAGCTTCCCAAAGAGCTGGAAGCAAGATGCTGTGGGGCCCAACTCGCCCTTTGGAAAGAAGCCTGCACGTTTTCCCTTTCAGCTCTAGGCAATGTAGCACACCCAGAGCAGAAGTCCTACTTCAGCCAGATCAGGCCTGCAAAGAAACTGCGTTTCACAGGCCTTTGGAAGAGATGTTCCCGGTAGGCTGTAAGAGCACTGTGCAGAGCGAGTTGTTTCTTAGCTTCCCAAAGAGCTGGAAGCAAGATGCTGTGGGGCCCAACTCGCCCTTTGGAAAGAAGCGTGCACGTTGTGCCTTGCAGCTCTAGGCAATGTTGCACACCCAGAGCAGAAGTCCTACTTCAGCCAGATCAGGCCTGCAAAGAGACTGCGTTTCACAGGCCTTTGGAAGAGATGTTCCCGGTAGGCTGTAAGATCACTGTGCAGAGCGAGTTGTTTCTTAGCTTCCCAAAGAGCTGGAAGCAAGATGCTGCGGGGCCCAACTCTCCCTTTGGAAAGAAGCCTGCACGTTGTGCCTTTCAGCTCTAGGGCAATGTAGCACAACCAGAGCAGAAGTCCTACTTCAGCCAGATCAGGCCTGCAAAGAAACTGCGTTTCACAGGCCTTTGGAAGAGATGTTCCCGGTAGGCTGTAAGAGCACTGTGCAGAGCGAGTTGTTTCTTAGCTTCCCAAAGAGCTGGAAGCAAGATGGTGTGGGGCCCAACTCGCCCTTTGGAAAGAAGCCTGCACGTTGTCCCTTTCAGCTCTAGGCAATGTAGCACACCTAGAGCAGAAGTCCTACTTCAGCCAGATCAGGCCTGCAAAGAAACTGCGTTTCACAGGCCTTTGGAAGAGATGTTCCCGGTAGGATGTAAGAGCACTGTGCAGAGCGAGTTGTTTCTTAGCTTCAGAAAGAGCTGGAAGCAAGATGCTGTGGGGCCCAACTCGCCCTTTGGAAAGAAGCCTGCACGTTGTGCCTTTCAGCTCTAGGGCAATGTAGCACAACCAGAGCAGACGTTCTACTTCAGCGACATCAGGCCTGCAAAGAAACTGCTTTTCACGTGCCTTTGGAAGATTGTTCCCGGTAGGCTGTAAGAGCACTGTGCAGAGCGAGTTGTTTCTTAGCTTCCCAAAGAGCTGGAAGCAAGATGCTGCGGGGCCCAACTCGCCCTTTGGAAAGAAGCCTGCACGTTTTCCCTTTCAGCTCTAGGGCAATGTAGCACACCCAGAGCAGAAGTCCTACTTCAGCCAGATGAGGCCTGCAAAGAAACTGCGTTTGACAGGCCTTTGGAAGAGATGTTCCCGGTAGGCTGTAAGAGCACTGTGCAGAGCGAGTTGTTTCTTACTTCCCAAAGAGCTGGAAGCAAGATGCTGTGGGGCCCAACTCGCCCTTTGGAAAGAAGCCTGCACGTTGTGCCTTTCAGCTCTAGGGCAATGTAGCACACCCAGAACAGGAGTCCTACTTCAGCCAGATCAGGCCTGCAAAGAAACTGCGTTTCACAGGCCTTTGGAAGAGATGTTCCCGGTAGGCTGTTAGAGCACTGTGCAGAGCGAGTTGTTTCTGAGCTTCCCAAAGAGCTGGAAGCAAGATGCTTTGGGGCGTATCTCCGTCTTTGGAAATGATTCAGCACTTTGTGCCTTTCAGCTCTAGGGCAATGTAGCACACCCAGAGCAGAAGTTCTACTTCAGCCAGATCAGGCCTGCAAGGAAACCTGCGTTTCACAGGACTGTGTAAGAGATGTTCTCGGTAGGCTGTAAGAACTCTGTGCACAGCGAGTTTTTTCTTAGCTTCCCAAATCGCTGGAAGCAAGATTCTTTAGGGCCTCTCTCCAGGTGGATACAAGGTAGGGCCTTGTGCATGGAAGTTCTAGGGCAATGCAGCACACCCAGAGCAGAAGTTCTACTTCAGCGAGATCAGGCCTGCAAAGAAACTACTTTTCACGGGCCTTTGGAAGAGATGTTCCCGGTAGTCTGTAAGAGGAATGTGCAGAGCGAGTTGTTTCTTAGCTTCCCAAAGAGCTGGAAGCTAGATGCTTTGCTCCCAACTCGCCCTTTGGAAAGAAGACCGCACGTTGCGCCTTTCAGCTCTAGGGCAATGTAGCACACCCAGAGCAGAAGTTCTACTTCAGGCAGATCAGGCCTGCAAAGAAACTGCGTTTCACTGGCCTTTGTAAGAGATGTTCCGGTAGGCTGTAAGAATACTGTGCAGAGCGAGCTGTTTCCTAGCTTCCCAAGGAGCTGGAAGCAAGATGCTTTGGGGCCTCTCTCCCCCTTTTATACAAGGCTGGGCATTGTGCGTTGAAGCTCTAGGGCAATGTACAACACCCAGAGCAGGAGTCCTACTTCAGCCAGATCAGGCCTGCAAAGAAACTGCGTTTCACAGGCCTTTGGAAGAGATGTTCCCGGTAGGCTGTAAGAGCACTGTGCAGAGCGAGTTGTTTCTTAGCTTCCCAAAGAGCTGGAAGCAAGATGCTGTGGGGCCCAACTCGCCCTTTGGAAAGAAGCCTGCACGTTGTGCCTTTCAGCTCTAGGCAATGTAGCACACCCAGAGCAGAAGTCCTACTTCAGCCAGATCAGGCCTGCAAAGAACCTGCGTTTGACAGGCCTTTGGAAGAGATGTTCCCGGTAGGCTGTAAGAGCACTGTGCAGAGCGAGTTGTTTCTGAGCTTCCCAAAGAGCTGGAAGCAAGATGCTGTGGGGCCCAACTCGCCCTTTGGAAAGAAGCCTGCACGTTGTGCCTTTCAGCTCTAGGGCAATGTAGGACACCCAGAGCAGAAGTTCTACTTCAGCCAGATCAGGCCTGCAAGGAAAACTGCGTTGCACAGGACTGTGTAAGAGATTTTCTCGGTAGGCTGTAAGAGCACTGTGCACAGCGAGTTTTTTCTTAGCTTCCCAAATCGCTGGAAGCAAGATTCTTTAGGGCCTCTCTCCAGTTGGATACAAGGTAGGGCCTTGTGCATGGAAGTTCTAGGGCAATGCAGCACACCCAGAGCAGAAGTTCTACTTCAGGCAGATCAGGCCTGCAAAGAAACTACTTTTCACGGGCCTTTGGAATAGATGTTCCTGGTAGTCTGTAAGAGGAATGTGCAGAGCGAGTTGTTTCTTAGATCCCAAAGAGCTGGAAGCTAGATGCTTTGCTCCCAACTCGCCCTTTGGAAAGAAGACCGCACGTTGTGCCTTTCAGCTCTAGGGCAATGTAGCACACCCAGAGCAGGAGTCCTACTTGAGCCAGGTCAGGCCTGCAAAGAAACTGCGTTTCACAGGCCTTTGGAAGAGATGTTCCCGGTAGGCTGTAAGAGCACTGTGCAGAGCGAGTTGTTTCTGAGCTTCCCAAAGAGCTGGAAGCAAGATGCTGTGGGGCCCAACTCGCCCTTTGGAAAGTAGCCTGCACGGTGTGCCTTTCAGCTCTAGGGCAATGCAGCACACCCAGAGCAGGAGTCCTACTTCAGCCAGATCAGGCCTGCAAAGAAACTGCGTTTCACAGGCCTTTGGAAGAGATGTTCCCGGTAGGCTGTAAGAGCACTGTGCAGAGCGAGTTGTTTCTTAGCTTCCCAAAGAGCTGGAAGCAAGATGCTGTGGGGCCCAACTCGCCCTTTGGAAAGAAGCCTGCACGTTGTGCCTTTCAGCTCTAGGGCAATGTAGCACACCCAGAGCAGAAGTCCTACTTCAGCCAGATCAGGCCTGCAAAGAAACTGCGTTTCACAGGCCTTTGGAAGAGATGTTCCCGGTAGGCTGTAAGAGCACTGTGCAGAGCGATTTGTTTGTTCGCTTCACAAAGAGCTGGAAGCAAGATGCTGTGGGGCCCAACTCGCCCTTTGGAAAGAAGCCTGCACGTTGTGCCTTTCAGCTCTAGGGCAATGTAGCACACCCAGAGCAGGAGTCCTACTTGAGCCAGGTCAGGCCTGCAAAGAAACTGCGTTTCACAGGCCTTTGGAAGAGATGTTCCCGGTAGGCTGTAAGAGCACTGTGCAGAGCGAGTTTTTTCTTAGATTCCCAAAGAGCTTTAAGCAAGATGCTTTGGGGCGTATCTCCGTCTTTGGAAATGATTCAGCACTTTGTGCCTTTCAGCTCTAGGGCAATGTAGCACACCCAGAGCAGAAGTTCTACTTCAGCCAGATCAGGCCTGCAAGGAAACCTGCGTTTCACAGGACTGTGTAAGAGATGTTCTCGGTAGGCTGTAAGAGCTCTGTGCACAGCGAGTTTTTTCTTAGCTTCCCAAATCGCTGGAAGCAAGATTCTTTAGGGCCTCTCTCCAGGTGGATACAAGGTAGGGCCTTGTGCATGGAAGTTCTAGGGCAATGCAGCACACCCAGAGCAGAAGTTCTACTTCAGCGAGATCAGGCCTGCAAAGAAAGTACTTTTCACGGGCCTTTGGAAGAGATGTTCCCGGTAGGCTGTAAGAGCACTGTGCAGAGCGAGTTGTTTGTTAGCTTCACAAAGAGCTGGAAGCTAGATGCTTTGCTCCCAACTCGCCCTTTGGAAAGAAGACCGCACGTTGCGCCTTTCAGCTCTAGGGCAATGTAGCACACCCAGAGCAGAAGTTCTACTTCAGGCAGATCAGGCCTGCAAAGAAACTGCGTTTCACTGGCCTTTGTAAGAGATGTTCCGGTAGGCTGTAAGAATACTGTGCAGAGCGAGCTGTTTCCTAGCTTCCCAAGGAGCTGGAAGCAAGATGCTTTGGGGCCTCTCTCCCCCTTTTATACAAGGCTGGGCATTGTGCGTTGAAGCTCTAGGGCAATGTACAACACCCAGAGCAGGAGTCCTACTTCAGCCAGATCAGGCCTGCAAAGAAATTGCGTTTCACAGGCCTTTGGAAGAGATGTTCCCGGTAGGCTGTAAGAGCACTGTGCAGAGCGAGTTGTTTCTTAGCTTCCCAAAGAGCTGGAAGCAAGATGCTGTGGGGCCCAACTCGCCCTTTGGAAAGAAGCCTGCACGTTGTGCCTTTCAGCTCTAGGCAATGTAGCACACCCAGAGCAGAAGTCCTACTTCAGCCAGATCAGGCCTGCAAAGAACCTGCGTTTGACAGGCCTTTGGAAGAGATGTTCCCGGTAGGCTGTAAGAGCACTGTGCAGAGCGAGTTGTTTCTGAGCTTCCCAAAGAGCTGGAAGCAAGATGCTGTGGGGCCCAACTCGCCCTTTGGAAAGAAGCCTGCACGTTGTGCCTTTCAGCTCTAGGGCAATGTAGGACACCCAGAGCAGAAGTTCTACTTCAGCCAGATCAGGCCTGCAAGGAAAACTGCGTTGCACAGGACTGTGTAAGAGATTTTCTCGGTAGGCTGTAAGAGCACTGTGCACAGCGAGTTTTTTCTTAGCTTCCCAAATCGCTGGAAGCAAGATTCTTTAGGGCCTCTCTCCAGTTGGATACAAGGTAGGGCCTTGTGCATGGAAGTTCTAGGGCAATGCAGCACACCCAGAGCAGAAGTTCTACTTCAGGCAGATCAGGCCTGCAAAGAAACTACTTTTCACGGGCCTTTGGAATAGATGTTCCTGGTAGTCTGTAAGAGGAATGTGCAGAGCGAGTTGTTTCTTAGATCCCAAAGAGCTGGAAGCTAGATGCTTTGCTCCCAACTCGCCCTTTGGAAAGAAGACCGCACGTTGTGCCTTTCAGCTCTAGGGCAATGTAGCACACCCAGAGCAGAAGTTCTACTTCAGCCAGATCAGGCCTGCAAAGAAACAGCGTTTCACTGGCCTTTGTACGAGATGTTCCGGTAGGCTGTAAGAATACTGTGCAGAGCGAGCAGTTTCTTAGCTTCCCAAGGAGCTGGAAGCAAGATGCTTTGGGGCCTCTCTCCCCCTTTTATACAAGGCTGGGCCTTGTGCGTTGAAGCTCTAGGGCAATGTACAACACCCAGAGCAGGAGTCCTACTTCAGCCAGATCAGGCCTGCAAAGAGACTGCGTTTCACAGGCCTTTGGAAGAGATGTTCCCGGTAGGCTGCAAGAGCACTGTGCAGAGTGAGTTGTTTCTGAGCTTCCCAAAGAGCTGGAAGCAAGATGCTGTGGGGCCCAACTCGCCCTTTGGAAAGAAGCCTGCACGTTGTGCCTTTCAGCTCTAGGGCAATGTAGCACACCCAGAGCAGGAGTCCTACTTCAGCCAGATCAGGCCTGCAAAGAAACTGTGTTTCACAGGCCTTTGGAAGAGATGTTCCCGGTAGGCTGTAAGAGCACTGTGCAGAGCGAGTTGTTTCTTAGCTTCCCAAAGAGCTGGAAGCAAGATGCTGTGGGGCCCAACTCGCCCTTTGGAAAGAAGCCTGCACGTTGTGCCTTTCAGCTCTAGGCAATGTAGCACACCTACAGCAGAAGTCCTACTTGAGCCAGATCCGGCCTGCAAAGAAACTGCGTTTCACAGGCCTTTGGAAGAGATGTTCCCGGTAGGCTGTAAGAGCACTGTGCAGAGCGAGTTGTTTCTTAGCTTCCCAAAGATCTGGAAGCAAGATGCTGTGGGGCCCAACTCGCCCTTTGGAAAGAAGCCTGCACGTTGTGCCTTTCAGCTCTAGGGCAATGTAGCACACCCAGAGCAGGAGTCCTACTTCAGCCAGGTCAGGCCTGCAAAGAAACTGCGTTTCACAGGCCTTTGGAAGAGATGTTCCCGGTAGGCTGTAAGAGCACTGTGCAGAGCGAGTTGTTTCTTAGCTTCCCAAAGAGCTGGAAGCAAGATGCTGTGGGGCCCAACTCGCCCTTTGGAAAGAAGCCTGCACGTTGTGCCTTTCAGCTCTAGGGCAATGTAGTACACACAGAGCAGGAGTCCTACTTCAGCCAGATCAGGCCTGCAAAGAAACTGCGTGTCACAGGCCTTTGGAAGAGCTGTTCCCGGTATGCTGTAAGAGCACTGTGCAGATCGAGTTGTTTCTTAGCTTCCCAAAGAGCTAGAAGCAAGATGCTGTGGGGCCCGACTCGCCCTTTGGAAAGACCCTGCACGTTGTGCCTTTCAGCTCTAGGGCAAGGTAGCACACCCAGAGCAGAAGTCCTACTTCAGCCAGATCAAGCCTGCAAAGAAACTGCGTTTCACAGGCCTTTGGAAGAGATGTTCCCGGTAGGCTGCAAGAGCACTGTGCAGAGCGAGTTGTTTCTTAGCTTCCCAAAGAGCTGGAAGCAAGATGCTGTGGGGCCCAACTCGCCCTTTGGAAAGAAGCCTGCACGTTGTGCCTTTCAGCTCTAGGGCAAGGTAGCACACCCAGAGCAGAAGTTCTACTTCAGCGACATCAGGCCTGAAAAGAAACTGCTTTTCACGGGCCTTTGGAAGAAACGTTCCCGGTAGGCTGTAAGAGCACTGTGCAGAGCGAGTTGTTTCTTAGCTTCCCAAAGAGCTGGTAGCAAGATGCTGTGGGGCCCAACTCGCCCTTTGGAAAGAAGCCTGCACGTTGTGCCTTTCAGCTCTAGGGCAATGTAGCACACCCAGAGCAGAAGTCCTACTTCAGCCAGATCAGGCCTGCAAAGAAACTGCGTTTCACAGGCCTTTGGAAGAGATGTTCCCGGTAGGCTGTAAGAGCACTGTGCAGAGCGAGTTTTTTCTTAGATTCCCAAAGAGCTGGAAGCAAGATGCTTTGGGGCGTATCTCCGTCTTTGGAAATGATTCAGCACTTTGTGCCTTTCAGCTCTAGGGCAATGTAGCACACCCAGAGCAGAAGTTCTACTTCAGCCAGATCAGGCCTGCAAGGAAACCTGCGTTTCACAGGACTGTGTAAGAGATGTTCTCGGTAGGCTGTATGAGCACTGTGCACAGCGAGTTTTTTCTTAGCTTCCCAAATCGCTGGAAGCAAGATTCTTTAGGGCCTCTCTCCAGGTGGATGCAAGGTAGGGCCTTGTGCATGGAAGTACTAGGGCAATGCAGCACACCCAGAGCAGAAGTTCTACTTCAGCGAGATCAGGCCTGCAAAGAAACTACGTTTCACGGGCCTTTGGAAGAGATGTTCCCGGTAGTCTGTAAGAGGAATGTGCAGAGCGAGTTGTTTCTTAGCTTCCCAAAGAGCTGGAAGCTAGATGCTTTGCTCCCAACTTGCCCTTTGGAAAGAAGCCTGCACGTTGTGCCTTTCAGCTCTAGGGCAATGTAGCACACAAAGAGCGGAAGTTCGATTTCAGCGACATCAGGCCTGCAAAGAAACTGCTTTTCACGGGCCTCTGGAAGATTGTTCCCGGTAGGCTGTAAGAGCACTGTGCAGAGCGAGTTGTTTCTTAGCTTCCCAAAGAGCTGGAAGCAAGATGCTGTGGGGCCCAACTCGCCCTTTGGAAAGAAGCCTGCACGTTGTGCCCTTCAGCTCTAGGGCAATGTAGCACACCCAGAGCAGAAGTCCTACTTTAGCCAGATCAGGCCTGCAAGGAAACCGCGTTTCACAGGCCTTTGGAAGAGATGTTCCCGGTAGGCTGTAAGAGCACTGTGCAGAGCGAGTTGTTTCTTAGCTTTCCAAAGAGCTGGAAGCAAGATGCTGTGGGGCCCAACTCGCCGTTTGGAAAGAAGCCTGCACGTTGTGCCTTTCAGCTCTTGGGCAATGTAGCACACCCAGAGCAGAAGTCCTACTTCAGCCAGATCAGGCCTGCAAAGAAACTGTGTTTGACAGGCCTTTGGAAGAGATGTTCCCGGTAGGCTGTAAGAGCACTGTGCAGAGCGAGTTGTTTCTTAGCTTCCCAAAGAGCTGGAAGCAAGATGCTGTGGGGCCCAACTCGCCCTTTGGAAAGAAGCCTGCACGTTGTGCCTTTCAGCTCTAGGGCAATGAAGCACACACAGAGAAGAAGTTCTACTTCAGCGATATCAGGTCTGCGAGGAAAATGCTTTTCACAGGCCTTTGGAAGAGATGTTCCCGGTAGGCTGTAAGAGCACTGTGCAGAGCGAGTTGTTTCTTAGCTTCCCAAAGAGCTGGAAGCAAGATGCTGTGGGGCCCAACTCGCCGTTTGGAAAGAAGCCTGCACGTTGTGCCTTTCAGCTCTAGGGCAATGTAGCACACCCAGAGCAGAAGTACTACTTCAGCGAGATCAGGCCTGCAAAGAAACTGCGTTTCACTGGCCTTTGGAAGAGATGTTCCCGGTAGGCTGTAACAGCACTGTGCAGAGCGAGTTGTTTCTTAGCTTTCCAAAGAGCTGGAAGCAAGATGCTGTGGGGCCCAACTCGCCCTTTGGAAAGAAGCCTGCACGTGGTGCCTTTCAGCTCTAGGGCAATGTAGCACACCCAGAGCAGAAGTCCTACTTCAGCCAGATCAGGCCTGCAAAGAAACTGCATTTCACAGGGTTTTGGAAGAGATGTTCCCGGTAGGCTGTAAGAGCACTGTGCAGAGCGAGTTGTTTCTTAGCTTCCCAAAGAGCTGGAAGCAAGATGCTGTGGGGCCCAACTCGCCCTTTGGAAAGAAGCCTGCACGTTGTGCCTTTCAGCTCTAGGGCAATGTAGCACACCCAGAGCAGAAGTTCTACTTCAGCCAGATCAGGCCTGCAAGGAAAACTGCGTTTCACAGTACTGTGTAAGAGATGTTCTCGGTAGGCTGTAAGAGCACTGTGCACAGCGAGTTTTTTCTTAGCTTCCCAAATCGCTGGAAGCAAGATTCTTTAGGGCCTCTCTCCAGTTGGATACAAGGTAGGGCCTTGTGCATGGAAGTTCTAGGGCAATGCAGCACACCCAGAGCAGAAGTTCTACTTCAGGCAGATCAGGCCTGCAAAGAAACTACTTTTCACGGGCCTTTGGAAGAGATGTTCCCGGTAGTCTGTAAGAGGAATGTGCAGAGCGAGTTGTTTCTTAGCTACCCAAAGAGCTGGAAGCTAGATGCTTTGCTCCCAACTCGCCCTTTGGAAAGAAGACCGCACGTTGTGCCTTTCAGCTCTAGGGCAATGTAGCACACCCAGAGCAGAAGTTCTACTTCAGGCAGATCAGGCCTGCAAAGAAACTGCGTTTCACTGGCCTTTGTAAGAGATGTTCCGGTAGGCTGTAAGAATACTGTGCAGAGCGAGCAGTTTCTTAGCTTTCCAAGGAGCTGGAAGCAAGATGCTTTGGGGCCTCTCTCCCCCTTTTATACAAGGCTGGGCCTTGTGCGTTGAAGCGCTAGGGCAGTGTACAACACCCAGAGCAGGAGTCCTACTTCAGCCAGATCAGGCATGCAAAGAAACTGTGTTTCACAGGCCTTTGGAAGAGATGTTCCCGGTAGGCTGTAAGAGCACTGTGCAGAGCGAGTTGTTTCTTAGCTTCCCAAAGATCTAGAAGCAAGATGCTGTGGGGCCCAACTCGCCCTTTGGAAAGAAGCCTGCACGTTGTGCCATTCAGCTCTAGGGCAATGTAGCACACCCAGAGCATGAGTCCTACTTCAGCCAGGTCAGGCCTGCAAAGAAACTGCGTTTCACAGGCCTTTCTAAGAGATGTTCCCGGTAGGCTGTAAGAGCACTGTGCAGAGCGAGTTGTTTCTTAGCTTCCCAAAGAGCTGGAAGCAAGATGCTGTGGGGCCCAACTCGCCCTTTGAAAAGAAGCCTGCACGTTGTGCCTTTCAGCTCTAGGGCAATGTAGCACACCCAGAGCAGGAGTCCTACTTCAGCCAGGTCAGGCCTGAAAAGAAACTGTGTTTCACAGGCCTTTGGAAGAGATGTTCCCGGTAGGCTGTAAGAGCACTGTGCAGAGCGAGTTGTTTCTTAGCTTCCCAAAGAGCTGGAAGCAAGATGCTGTGGGGCCCAACTCGCCCTTTGGAAAGAAGCCTGCACGTTGTGCCTTTCAGCTCTAGGGCAATGTAGCACACCCAGAGCAGGAGTCCTACTTCAGCCAGGGCAGGCCTGCAAAGAAACTGTGTTTCACAGGCCTTTGGAAGAGATGTTCCCGGTAGGCTGTAAGAGCACTGTGCAGAGCGAGTTGTTTCTTAGCTTCCCAAAGAGCTGGAAGCAAGATGCTGTGGGGCCCATATCGCCCTTTGGAAAGAAGCCTGCACGTTGTGCCTTTCAGCTCTAGGGCAATGTAGTACACACAGAGCAGGAGTCCTACTTCAGCCAGATCAGGCCTGCAAGGAACTGCATTTCACAGGCCTTTGGAAGAGCTGTTCCCGGTATGCTGTAAGAGCACTGTGCAGATCGAGTTGTTTCTTAGCTTCCCAAAGAGCTGGAAGCAAGATGCTGTGGGGCCCAACTCGCCCTTTGGAAAGAAGCCTGCACGTTGTGCCTTTCAGCTCTAGGGCAATGTAGCACACCCAGAGCAGAAGTCCTACTTCAGCCAGATCAAGCCTGCAAAGAAACTGCGTTTCACAGGCCTTTGGAAGAGATGTTCCCGGTAGGCTGCAAGAGCACTGTGCAGAGCGAGTTGTTTCTTAGCTTCCCAAAGAGCTGGAAGCAAGATGCTGTGGGGCCCAACTCGCCCTTTGGAAAGAAGCCTGCACGTTGTGCCTTTCAGCTCTAGGGCAATGTAGCACACCCAGAGCAGGAGTCCTACTTCAGCCAGATCAGGCCTGCAAAGAAACTGTGTTTCACAGGCCTTTGGAAGAGATGTTCCCGGTAGGCTGTAAGAGCACTGTGCAGAGCGAGTTGTTTCTTAGCTTCCCAAAGAGCTGGAAGCAAGATGCTGTGTGGCCCAACTCGCCCTTTGGAAAGAAGCCTGCACGTTGTGCCTTTCAGCTCTAGGCAATGTAGCACACCTACAGCAGAAGTCCTACTTCAGCCAGATCAGGCCTGCAAAGAAACTGCGTTTCACAGGCCTTTGGAAGAGATGTTCCCGGTAGGCTGTAAGAGCACTGTGGAGAGCGAGTTGTTTCTTAGCTTCCCAAAGAGCTGGAAGCAAGATGCTGTGGGGCCCAACTCGCCCTTTGGAAAGAAGACTGCACGTTGTGCCTTTCAGCTCTAGGGCAATGTAGCACACCCAGAGCAGAAGTTCTACTTCAGCGACATCAGGCCTGAAAAGAAACTGCTTTTCACGGGCCTTTGGAAGAAACGTTCCCGGTAGGCTGTAAGAGCACTGTGCAGAGCGAGTTGTTTCTTAGCTTCCCAAAGAGCTGGAAGCAAGATGCTGTGGGGCCCAACTCGCCCTTTGGAAAGAAGCCTGCACGTTGTGAATTTCAGCTCTAGGGCAATGTAGCACACCCAGAGCAGAAGTCCTACTTCAGCCAGATCAGGCCTGCAAGGAAACCTGCGTTTCACAGGACTGTGTAAGAGATGTTCTCGGTAGGCTGTATGAGCACTGTGCACAGCGAGTTTTTTCTTAGCTTCCCAAATCGCTGGAAGCAAGATTCTTTAGGGCCTCTCTCCAGGTGGATGCAAGGTAGGGCCTTGTGCATGGAAGTACTAGGGCAATGCAGCACACCCAGAGCAGAAGTTCTACTTCAGCGAGATCAGGCCTGCAAAGAAACTACGTTTCACGGGCCTTTGGAAGAGATGTTCCCGGTAGTCTGTAAGAGGAATGTGCAGAGCGAGTTGTTTCTTAGCTTCCCAAAGAGCTGGAAGCTAGATGCTTTGCTCCCAACTCGCCCTTTGGAAAGAAGCCTGCACGTTGTGCCTTTCAGCTCAAGGGCAATGTAGCACACAAAGAGCGGAAGTTCGATTTCAGCGACATCAGGCCTGCAAAGAAACTGCTTTTCACGGGCCTCTGGAAGATTGTTCCCGGTAGGCTGTAAGAGCACTGTGCAGAGCGAGTTGTTTCTTAGCTTCCCAAAGAGCTGGAAGCAAGATGCTGTGGGGCCCAACTCGCCCTTTGGAAAGAAGCCTGCACGTTGTGCCCTTCAGCTCTAGGGCAATGTAGCACACCCAGAGCAGAAGTCCTACTTTAGCCAGATCAGGCCTGCAAGGAAACCGCGTTTCACAGGCCTTTGGAAGAGATGTTCCCGGTAGGCTGTAAGAGCACTGTGCAGAGCGAGTTGTTTCTTAGCTTTCCAAAGAGCTGGAAGCAAGATGCTGTGGGGGCCAACTCGCCGTTTGGAAAGAAGCCTGCACGTTGTGCCTTTCAGCTCTTGGGCAATGTAGCACACCCAGAGCAGAAGTCCTACTTCAGCCAGATCAGGCCTGCAAAGAAACTGTGTTTGACAGGCCTTTGGAAGAGATGTTCCCGGTAGGCTGTAAGAGCACTGTGCAGAGCGAGTTGTTTCTTAGCTTCCCAAAGAGCTGGAAGCAAGATGCTGTGGGGCCCAACTCGCCCTTTGGAAAGAAGCCTGCACGTTGTGCCTTTCAGCTCTAGGGCAATGAAGCACACACAGAGAAGAAGTTCTACTTCAGCGATATCAGGTCTGCGAGGAAAATGCTTTTCACAGGCCTTTGGAAGAGATGTTCCCGGTAGGCTGTAAGAGCACTGTGCAGAGCGAGTTGTTTCTTAGCTTCCCAAAGAGCTGGAAGCAAGATGCTGTGGGGCCCAATTCGCCGTTTGGAAAGAAGCCTGCACGTTGTGCCTTTCAGCTCTAGGGCAATGTAGCACACCCA
This sequence comes from Equus caballus, assembly GCF_041296265.1. NCBI lineage: Eukaryota > Metazoa > Chordata > Mammalia > Perissodactyla > Equidae > Equus > Equus caballus. The sequence continues at coordinate 70,465,337 of NC_091684.1, forward strand.
GAGCAGAAGTACTACTTCAGCGAGATCAGGCCTGCAAAGAAACTGCGTTTCACTGGCCTTTGGAAGAGATGTTCCCGGTAGGCTGTAACAGCACTGTGCAGAGCGAGTTGTTTCTTAGCTTTCCAAAGAGCTGGAAGCAAGATGCTGTGGGGCCCAACTCGCCCTTTGGAAAGAAGCCTGCACGTGGTGCCTTTCAGCTCTAGGGCAATGTAGCACACCCAGAGCAGAAGTCCTACTTCAGCCAGATCAGGCCTGCAAAGAAACTGCATTTCACAGGCATTTGGAAGAGATGTTCCCGGTAGGCTGTAAGAGCACTGTGCAGAGCGAGTTGTTTCTTAGCTTCCCAAAGAGCTGGAAGCAAGATGCTGTGGGGCCCAACTCGCCCTTTGGAAAGAAGCCTGCACGTTGTGCCTTTCAGCTCTAGGGCAATGTAGCACACCCAGAGCAGAAGTTCTACTTCAGCCAGATCAGGCCTGCAAGGAAAACTGCGTTTCACAGTACTGTGTAAGAGATGTTCTCGGTAGGCTGTAAGAGCACTGTGCACAGCGAGTTTTTTCTTAGCTTCCCAAATCGCTGGAAGCAAGATTCTTTAGGGCCTCTCTCCAGTTGGATACAAGGTAGGGCCTTGTGCATGGAAGTTCTAGGGCAATGCAGCACACCCAGAGCAGATGTTCTACTTCAGGCAGATCAGGCCTGCAAAGAAACTACTTTTCACGGGCCTTTGGAAGAGATGTTCCCGGTAGTCTGTAAGAGGAATGTGCAGAGCGAGTTGTTTCTTAGCTACCCAAAGAGCTGGAAGCTAGATGCTTTGCTCCCAACTCGCCCTTTGGAAAGAAGACCGCACGTTGTGCCTTTCAGCTCTAGGGCAATGTAGCACACCCAGAGCAGAAGTTCTACTTCAGGCAGATCAGGCCTGCAAAGAAACTGCGTTTCACTGGCCTTTGTAAGAGATGTTCCGGTAGGCTGTAAGAATACTGTGCAGAGCGAGCAGTTTCTTAGCTTTCCAAGGAGCTGGAAGCAAGATGCTTTGGGGCCTCTCTCCCCCTTTTATACAAGGCTGGGCCTTGTGCGTTGAAGCGCTAGGGCAGTGTACAACACCCAGAGCAGGAGTCCTACTTCAGCCAGATCAGGCATGCAAAGAAACTGTGTTTCACAGGCCTTTGGAAGAGATGTTCCCGGTAGGCTGTAAGAGCACTGTGCAGAGCGAGTTGTTTCTTAGCTTCCCAAAGATCTAGAAGCAAGATGCTGTGGGGCCCAACTCGCCCTTTGGAAAGAAGCCTGCACGTTGTGCCATTCAGCTCTAGGGCAATGTAGCACACCCAGAGCATGAGTCCTACTTCAGCCAGGTCAGGCCTGCAAAGAAACTGCGTTTCACAGGCCTTTCTAAGAGATGTTCCCGGTAGGCTGTAAGAGCACTGTGCAGAGCGAGTTGTTTCTTAGCTTCCCAAAGAGCTGGAAGCAAGATGCTGTGGGGCCCAACTCGCCCTTTGAAAAGAAGCCTGCACGTTGTGCCTTTCAGCTCTAGGGCAATGTAGCACACCCAGAGCAGGAGTCCTACTTCAGCCAGGTCAGGCCTGAAAAGAAACTGTGTTTCACAGGCCTTTGGAAGAGATGTTCCCGGTAGGCTGTAAGAGCACTGTGCAGAGCGAGTTGTTTCTTAGCTTCCCAAAGAGCTGGAAGCAAGATGCTGTGGGGCCCAACTCGCCCTTTGGAAAGAAGCCTGCACGTTGTGCCTTTCAGCTCTAGGGCAATGTAGCACACCCAGAGCAGGAGTCCTACTTCAGCCAGGGCAGGCCTGCAAAGAAACTGCGTTTCACAGGCCTTTGGAAGAGATGTTCCCGGTAGGCTGTAAGAGCACTGTGCAGAGCGAGTTGTTTCTTAGCTTCCCAAAGAGCTGGAAGCAAGATGCTGTGGGGCCCATATCGCCCTTTGGAAAGAAGCCTGCACGTTGTGCCTTTCAGCTCTAGGGCAATGTAGTACACACAGAGCAGGAGTCCTACTTCAGCCAGATCAGGCCTGCAAGGAACTGCATTTCACAGGCCTTTGGAAGAGCTGTTCCCGGTATGCTGTAAGAGCACTGTGCAGATCGAGTTGTTTCTTAGCTTCCCAAAGAGCTGGAAGCAAGATGCTGTGGGGCCCAACTCGCCCTTTGGAAAGAAGCCTGCACGTTGTGCCTTTCAGCTCTAGGGCAATGTAGCACACCCAGAGCAGAAGTCCTACTTCAGCCAGATCAAGCCTGCAAAGAAACTGCGTTTCACAGGCCTTTGGAAGAGATGTTCCCGGTAGGCTGCAAGAGCACTGTGCAGAGCGAGTTGTTTCTTAGCTTCCCAAAGAGCTGGAAGCAAGATGCTGTGGGGCCCAACTCGCCCTTTGGAAAGAAGCCTGCACGTTGTGCCTTTCAGCTCTAGGGCAATGTAGCACACCCAGAGCAGGAGTCCTACTTCAGCCAGATCAGGCCTGCAAAGAAACTGTGTTTCACAGGCCTTTGGAAGAGATGTTCCCGGTAGGCTGTAAGAGCACTGTGCAGAGCGAGTTGTTTCTTAGCTTCCCAAAGAGCTGGAAGCAAGATGCTGTGTGGCCCAACTCGCCCTTTGGAAAGAAGCCTGCACGTTGTGCCTTTCAGCTCTAGGCAATGTAGCACACCTACAGCAGAAGTCCTACTTCAGCCAGATCAGGCCTGCAAAGAAACTGCGTTTCACAGGCCTTTGGAAGAGATGTTCCCGGTAGGCTGTAAGAGCACTGTGGAGAGCGAGTTGTTTCTTAGCTTCCCAAAGAGCTGGAAGCAAGATGCTGTGGGGCCCAACTCGCCCTTTGGAAAGAAGCCTGCACGTTGTGCCTTTCAGCTCTAGGGCAATGTAGCACACCCAGAGCAGAAGTTCTACTTCAGCGACATCAGGCCTGAAAAGAAACTGCTTTTCACGGGCCTTTGGAAGAAACGTTCCCGGTAGGCTGTAAGAGCACTGTGCAGAGCGAGTTGTTTCTTAGCTTCCCAAAGAGCTGGAAGCAAGATGCTGTGGGGCCCAACTCGCCCTTTGGAAAGAAGCCTGCACGTTGTGCCTTTCAGCTCTAGGGCAATGTAGCACACCCAGAGCAGAAGTCCTACTTCAGCCAGATCAGGCCTGCAAAGAAACTGCGTTTCACAGGCCTTTGGAAGAGATGTTCCCGGTAGGCTGTAAGAGCACTGTGCAGAGCGAGTTTTTTCTTAGATTCCCAAAGAGCTGGAAGCAAGATGCTTTGGGGCGTATCTCCGTCTTTGGAAATGATTCAGCACTTTGTGCCTTTCAGCTCTAGGGCAATGTAGCACACCCAGAGCAGAAGTTCTACTTCAGCCAGATCAGGCCTGCAAGGAAAACTGTGTTTCACAGGACTGTGTAAGAGATGTTCTCGGTAGGCTGTAAGAGCACTGTGCACAGCGAGTTTTTTCTTAGCTTCCCAAATCGCTGGAAGCAAGATTCTTTAGGGCCTCTCTGCAGTTGGATACAAGGTAGGGCCTTGTGCATGGAAGTTCTAGGGCAATGCAGCACACCCAGAGCAGAAGTTCTACTTCAGGCAGATCAGGCCTGCAAAGAAACTACTTTTCACGGGCCATTGGAAGAGATGTTCCCGGTAGTCTGTAAGAGGAATGTGCAGAGCGAGTTGTTTCTTAGCTTCCCAAAGAGCTGGAAGCTAGATGCTTTGCTCCCAACTCACCCTTTGGAAAGAAGACCGCACGTTGTGCCTTTCAGCTCTAGGGCAATGTAGCACACCCAGAGCAGAAGTTCTACTTCAGGCAGATCAGGCCTGCAAAGAAACTGCGTTTCACTGGCCTTTGTAAGAGATGTTCCGGTAGGCTGTAAGAATACTGTGCAGAGCGAGCTGTTTCTTAGCTTCCCAAGGAGCTGGAAGCAAGATGCTTTGGGGCCTCTCTCCCCCTTTTATACAAGGCTGGGCCTTGTGCGTTGAAGCTCTAGGGCAATGTACAACACCCAGAGCAGGAGTCCTACTTCAGCCAGATCAGGCCTGCAAAGAAACTGCGTTTCACAGGCCTTTGGAAGAGATGTTCCCGGTAGGCTGTAAGAGCACTGTGCAGAGCGAGTTGTTTCTTAGCTTCCCAAAGAGCTGGATGCAAGATGCTGTGGGGCGCAACTCGCCCTTTGGAAAGAAGCCTGCACGTTGTGCCTTTCAGCTCTAGGGCAATGTAGCACACCCAGAGCAGAAGTCCTACTTCATCCAGATCAGGCCTGCAAAGAAACTGCGTTTCACAGGCCTTTGGAAGAGTTGTTCCCGGTAGGCTATAAGAGCACTGTGCAGAGCGAGTTGTTTGTTAGCTTCACAAAGAGCTGGAAGCAAGATGCTGTGGGGCCCAACTCGCCCTTTGGAAAGAAGCCTGCGCGTTTTCCCTTTCAGCTCTAGGCAATGTAGCACACCCAGAGCAGGAGTCCTACTTCAGCCAGATCAGGCCTGCAAAGAAACTGCGTTTCACAGGCCTTTGGAAGAGATGTTCCCGGTAGGCTGTAAGAGCACTGTGCAGAGCGAGTTTTTTCTTAGATTCCCAAAGAGCTGGAAGCAAGATGCTTTGGGGCGTATCTCCGTCTTTGGAAATGATTCAGCACTTTGTGCCTTTCAGCTCTAGGGCAATGTAGCACACCCAGAGCAGAAGTTCTACTTCAGCCAGATCAGGCCTGCAAGGAAACCTGCGTTTCACAGGACTGTGTAAGAGATGTTCTCGGTAGGCTGTATGAGCACTGTGCACAGCGAGTTTTTTCTTAGCTTCCCAAATCGCTGGAAGCAAGATTCTTTAGGGCCTCTCTGCAGTTGGATACAAGGTAGGGCCTTGTGCATGGAAGTTCTAGGGCAATGCAGCACACCCAGAGCAGAAGTTCTACTTCAGCGAGATCAGGCCTGCAAAGAAACTACGTTTCACGGGCCTTTGGAAGAGATGTTCCCGGTAGTCTGTAAGAGGAATGTGCAGAGCGAGTTGTTTCTTAGCTTCCCAAAGAGCTGGAAGCTAGATGCTTTGCTCCCAACTCGCCCTTTGGAAAGAAGCCTGCACGTTGTGCCTTTCAGCTCTAGGGCAATGTAGCACACAAAGAGCGGAAGTTCGACTTCAGCGACATCAGGCCTGCAAAGAAACTGCTTTTCACGGGCCTCTGGAAGATTGTTCCCGGTAGGCTGTAAGAGCACTGTGCAGAGCGAGTTGTTTCTTAGCTTCCCAAAGAGCTGGAAGCAAGATGCTGTGGGGCCCAACTCGCCCTTTGGAAAGTAGCCTGCACGTTGTGCCTTTCAGCTCTAGGGCAATGTAGCACACCCAGAGCAGGAGTCCTACTTCAGCCAGATCAGGCCTGCAAAGAAACTGCGTTTCACAGGCCTTTGGAAGAGATGTTCCCGGTAGGCTGTAAGAGCACTGTGCAGAGCAAGTTGTTTCTTAGCTTCCCAAAGAGCTGGAAGCAAGATGCTGTGTGGCCCAACTCGCCCTTTGGAAAGAAGCCTGCACGTTGTGCCTTTCAGCTCTAGGGCAATGAAGCACACACAGAGAAGAAGTTCTACTTCAGCGAGATCAGGTCTGCGAGGAAAATGCTTTTCACAGGCCTTTGGAAGAGATGTTCCCGGTAGGCTGTAAGAGCACTGTGCAGAGCGAGCTGTTTCTTAGCTTCCCAAAGAGCTGGAAGCAAGATGCTGTGGGGCCCAACTCGCCCTTTGGAAAGAAGCCTGCACGTGGTGCCTTTCAGCTCTAGGGCAATGTAGCACACCCAGAGCAGAAGTCCTACTTCAGCCAGATCAGGCCTGCAAAGAAACTGCATTTCACAGGCATTTGGAAGAGATGTTCCCGGTAGGCTGTAAGAGCACTGTGCAGAGCGAGTTGTTTCTTAGCTTCCCAAAGAGCTGGAAGCAAGATGCTGTGGGGCCCAACTCGCCCTTTGGAAAGAAGCCTGCACGTTGTGCCTTTCAGCTCTAGGGCAATGTGGGACACCCAGAGCAGAAGTTCTACTTCAGCCAGATCAGGCCTGCAAGGAAAACTGCGTTTCACAGTACTGTGTAAGAGATGTTCTCGGTAGGCTGTAAGAGCACTGTGCACAGCGAGTTTTTTCTTAGCTTCCCAAATCGCTGGAAGCAAGATTCTTTAGGGCCTCTCTCCAGTTGGATACAAGGTAGGGCCTTGTGCATGGAAGTTCTAGGGCAATGCAGCACACCCAGAGCAGAAGTTCTACTTCAGGCAGATCAGGCCTGCAAAGAAACTACTTTTCACGGGCCTTTGGAAGAGATGTTCCCGGTAGTCTGTAAGAGGAATGTGCAGAGCGAGTTGTTTCTTAGCTACCCAAAGAGCTGGAAGCTAGATGCTTTGCTCCCAACTCGCCCTTTGGAAAGAAGACCGCACGTTGTGCCTTTCAGCTCTAGGGCAATGTAGCACACCCAGAGCAGAAGTTCTACTTCAGGCAGATCAGGCCTGCAAAGAAACTGCGTTTCACTGGCCTTTGTAAGAGATGTTCCGGTAGGCTGTAAGAATACTGTGCAGAGCGAGCAGTTTCTTAGCTTTCCAAGGAGCTGGAAGCAAGATGCTTTGGGGCCTCTCTCCCCCTTTTATACAAGGCTGGGCCTTGTGCGTTGAAGCGCTAGGGCAATGTACAACACCCAGAGCAGGAGTCCTACTTCAGCCAGATCAGGCATGCAAAGAAACTGTGTTTCACAGGCCTTTGGAAGAGATGTTCCCGGTAGGCTGTAAGAGCACTGTGCAGAGCGAGTTGTTTCTTAGCTTCCCAAAGATCTAGAAGCAAGATGCTGTGGGGCCCAACTCGCCCTTTGGAAAGAAGCCTGCACGTTGTGCCATTCAGCTCTAGGGCAATGTAGCACACCCAGAGCATGAGTCCTACTTCAGCCAGGTCAGGCCTGCAAAGAAACTGCGTTTCACAGGCCTTTCTAAGAGATGTTCCCGGTAGGCTGTAAGAGCACTGTGCAGAGCGAGTTGTTTCTTAGCTTCCCAAAGAGCTGGAAGCAAGATGCTGTGGGGCCCAACTCGCCCTTTGAAAAGAAGCCTGCACGTTGTGCCTTTCAGCTCTAGGGCAATGTAGCACACCCAGAGCAGGAGTCCTACTTCAGCCAGGTCAGGCCTGAAAAGAAACTGTGTTTCACAGGCCTTTGGAAGAGATGTTCCCGGTAGGCTGTAAGAGCACTGTGCAGAGCGAGTTGTTTCTTAGCTTCCCAAAGAGCTGGAAGCAAGATGCTGTGGGGCCCAACTCGCCCTTTGGAAAGAAGCCTGCACGTTGTGCCTTTCAGCTCTAGGGCAATGTAGCACACCCAGAGCAGGAGTCCTACTTCAGCCAGATCAGGCCTGCAAAGAAACTGTGTTTCACAGGCCTTTGGAAGAGATGTTCCCGGTAGGCTGTAAGAGCACTGTGCAGAGCGAGTTGTTTCTTAGCTTCCCAAAGAGCTGGAAGCAAGATGCTGTGTGGCCCAACTCGCCCTTTGGAAAGAAGCCTGCACGTTGTGCCTTTCAGCTCTAGGCAATGTAGCACACCTACAGCAGAAGTCCTACTTCAGCCAGATCAGGCCTGCAAAGAAACTGCGTTTCACAGGCCTTTGGAAGAGATGTTCCCGGTAGGCTGTAAGAGCACTGTGCAGAGCGAGTTGTTTCTTAGCTTCCCAAAGAGCTGGAAGCAAGATGCTGTGGGGCCCAACTCGCCCTTTGGAAAGAAGCCTGCACGTTGTGCCTTTCAGCTCTAGGGCAATGTAGCACACCCAGAGCAGAAGTTCTACTTCAGCGACATCAGGCCTGAAAAGAAACTGCTTTTCACGGGCCTTTGGAAGAAACGTTCCCGGTAGGCTGTAAGAGCACTGTGCAGAGCGAGTTGTTTCTTAGCTTCCCAAAGAGCTGGAAGCAAGATGCTGTGGGGCCCAACTCGCCCTTTGGAAAGAAGCCTGCACGTTGTGCCTTTCAGCTCTAGGGCAATGTAGCACACCCAGAGCAGAAGTCCTACTTCAGCCAGATCAGGCCTGCAAAGAAACTGCGTTTCACAGGCCTTTGGAAGAGATGTTCCCGGTAGGCTGTAAGAGCACTGTGCAGAGCGAGTTTTTTCTTAGATTCCCAAAGAGCTGGAAGCAAGATGCTTTGGGGCGTATCTCCGTCTTTGGAAATGATTCAGCACTTTGTGCCTTTCAGCTCTAGGGCAATGTAGCACACCCAGAGCAGAAGTTCTACTTCAGCCAGATCAGGCCTGCAAGGAAAACTGTGTTTCACAGGACTGTGTAAGAGATGTTCTCGGTAGGCTGTAAGAGCACTGTGCACAGCGAGTTTTTTCTTAGCTTCCCAAATCGCTGGAAGCAAGATTCTTTAGGGCCTCTCTGCAGTTGGATACAAGGTAGGGCCTTGTGCATGGAAGTTCTAGGGCAATGCAGCACACCCAGAGCAGAAGTTCTACTTCAGGCAGATCAGGCCTGCAAAGAAACTACTTTTCACGGGCCATTGGAAGAGATGTTCCCGGTAGTCTGTAAGAGGAATGTGCAGAGCGAGTTGTTTCTTAGCTTCCCAAAGAGCTGGAAGCTAGATGCTTTGCTCCCAACTCACCCTTTGGAAAGAAGACCGCACGTTGTGCCTTTCAGCTCTAGGGCAATGTAGCACACCCAGAGCAGAAGTTCTACTTCAGGCAGATCAGGCCTGCAAAGAAACTGCGTTTCACTGGCCTTTGTAAGAGATGTTCCGGTAGGCTGTAAGAATACTGTGCAGAGCGAGCTGTTTCTTAGCTTCCCAAGGAGCTGGAAGCAAGATGCTTTGGGGCCTCTCTCCCCCTTTTATACAAGGCTGGGCCTTGTGCGTTGAAGCTCTAGGGCAATGTACAACACCCAGAGCAGGAGTCCTACTTCAGCCAGATCAGGCCTGCAAAGAAACTGCGTTTCACAGGCCTTTGGAAGAGATGTTCCCGGTAGGCTGTAAGAGCACTGTGCAGAGCGAGTTGTTTCTTAGCTTCCCAAAGAGCTGGATGCAAGATGCTGTGGGGCGCAACTCGCCCTTTGGAAAGAAGCCTGCACGTTGTGCCTTTCAGCTCTAGGGCAATGTAGCACACCCAGAGCAGAAGTCCTACTTCATCCAGATCAGGCCTGCAAAGAAACTGCGTTTCACAGGCCTTTGGAAGAGTTGTTCCCGGTAGGCTATAAGAGCACTGTGCAGAGCGAGATGTTTGTTAGCTTCACAAAGAGCTGGAAGCAAGATGCTGTGGGGCCCAACTCGCCCTTTGGAAAGAAGCCTGCACGTTTTCCCTTTCAGCTCTAGGCAATGTAGCACACCCAGAGCAGGAGTCCTACTTCAGCCAGATCAGGCCTGCAAAGAAACTGCGTTTCACAGGCCTTTGGAAGAGATGTTCCCGGTAGGCTGTAAGAGCACTGTGCAGAGCGAGTTTTTTCTTAGATTCCCAAAGAGCTGGAAGCAAGATGCTTTGGGGCGTATCTCCGTCTTTGGAAATGATTCAGCACTTTGTGCCTTTCAGCTCTAGGGCAATGTAGCACACCCAGAGCAGAAGTTCTACTTCAGCCAGATCAGGCCTGCAAGGAAACCTGCGTTTCACAGGACTGTGTAAGAGATGTTCTCGGTAGGCTGTATGAGCACTGTGCACAGCGAGTTTTTTCTTAGCTTCCCAAATCGCTGGAAGCAAGATTCTTTAGGGCCTCTCTCCAGGTGGATACAAGGTAGGGCCTTGTGCATGGAAGTTCTAGGGCAATGCAGCACACCCAGAGCAGAAGTTCTACTTCAGCGAGATCAGGCCTGCAAAGAAACTACGTTTCACGGGCCTTTGGAAGAGATGTTCCCGGTAGTCTGTAAGAGGAATGTGCAGAGCGAGTTGTTTCTTAGCTTCCCAAAGAGCTGGAAGCTAGATGCTTTGCTCCCAACTCGCCCTTTGGAAAGAAGCCTGCACGTTGTGCCTTTCAGCTCTAGGGCAATGTAGCACACAAAGAGCGGAAGTTCGACTTCAGCGACATCAGGCCTGCAAAGAAACTGCTTTTCACGGGCCTCTGGAAGATTGTTCCCGGTAGGCTGTAAGAGCACTGTGCAGAGCGAGTTGTTTCTTAGCTTCCCAAAGAGCTGGAAGCAAGATGCTGTGGGGCCCAACTCGCCCTTTGGAAAGAAGCCTGCACGTTGTGCCCTTCAGCTCTAGGGCAATGTAGCACACCCAGAGCAGAAGTCCTACTTCAGCCAGATCAGGCCTGCAAGGAAACCGCGTTTCACAGGCCTTTGGAAGAGATGTTCCCGGTAGGCTGTAAGAGCACTGTGCAGAGCGAGTTGTTTCTTAGCTTTCCAAAGAGCTGGAAGCAAGATGCTGTGGGGCCCAACTCGCCATTTGGAAAGAAGCCTGCACGTTGTGCCTTTCAGCTCTTGGGCAATGTAGCACACCCAGAGCAGAAGTCCTACTTCAGCCAGATCAGGCCTGCAAAGAAACTGTGTTTGACAGGCCTTTGGAAGAGATGTTCCCGGTAGGCTGTAAGAGCACTGTGCAGAGCGAGTTGTTTCTTAGCTTCCCAAAGAGCTGGAAGCAAGATGCTGTGGGGCCCAACTCGCCCTTTGGAAAGAAGCCTGCACGTTGTGCCTTTCAGCTCTAGGGCAATGAAGCACACACAGAGAAGAAGTTCTACTTCAGCGAGATCAGGTCTGCGAGGAAAATGCTTTTCACAGGCCTTTGGAAGAGATGTTCCCGGTAGGCTGTAAGAGCACTGTGCAGAGCGAGTTGTTTCTTAGCTTCCCAAAGAGCTGGAAGCAAGATGCTGTGGGGCCCAATTCGCCGTTTGGAAAGAAGCCTGCACGTTGTGCCTTTCAGCTCTAGGGCAATGTAGCACACCCAGAGCAGAAGTACTACTTCAGCGAGATCAGGCCTGCAAAGAAACTGCGTTTCACAGGCCTTTGGAAGAGATGTTCCCGGTAGGCTGTAACAGCACTGTGCAGAGCGAGTTGTTTCTTAGCTTTCCAAAGAGCTGGAAGCAAGATGCTGTGGGGCCCAACTCGCCCTTTGGAAAGAAGCCTGCACGTGGTGCCTTTCAGCTCTAGGGCAATGTAGCACACCCAGAGCAGAAGTCCTACTTCAGCCAGATCAGGCCTGCAAAGAAACTGCATTTCACAGGCATTTGGAAGAGATGTTCCCGGTAGGCTGTAAGAGCACTGTGCAGAGCGAGTTGTTTCTTAGCTTCCCAAAGAGCTGGAAGCAAGATGCTGTGGGGCCCAACTCGCCCTTTGGAAAGAAGCCTGCACGTTGTGCCTTTCAGCTCTAGGGCAATGTAGGACACCCAGAGCAGAAGTTCTACTTCAGCCAGATCAGGCCTGCAAGGAAAACTGCGTTTCACAGTACTGTGTAAGAGATGTTCTCGGTAGGCTGTAAGAGCACTGTGCACAGCGAGTTTTTTCTTAGCTTCCCAAATCGCTGGAAGCAAGATTCTTTAGGGCCTCTCTCCAGTTGGATACAAGGTAGGGCCTTGTGCATGGAAGTTCTAGGGCAATGCAGCACACCCAGAGCAGAAGTTCTACTTCAGGCAGATCAGGCCTGCAAAGAAACTACTTTTCACGGGCCTTTGGAAGAGATGTTCCCGGTAGTCTGTAAGAGGAATGTGCAGAGCGAGTTGTTTCTTAGCTACCCAAAGAGCTGGAAGCTAGATGCTTTGCTCCCAACTCGCCCTTTGGAAAGAAGACCGCACGTTGTGCCTTTCAGCTCTAGGGCAATGTAGCACACCCAGAGCAGAAGTTCTACTTCAGGCAGATCAGGCCTGCAAAGAAACTGCGTTTCACTGGCCTTTGTAAGAGATGTTCCTGTAGGCTGTAAGAATACTGTGCAGAGCGAGCAGTTTCTTAGCTTTCCAAGGAGCTGGAAGCAAGATGCTTTGGGGCCTCTCTCCCCCTTTTATACAAGGCTGGGCCTTGTGCGTTGAAGCGCTAGGGCAATGTACAACACCCAGAGCAGGAGTCCTACTTCAGCCAGATCAGGCATGCAAAGAAACTGTGTTTCACAGGCCTTTGGAAGAGATGTTCCCGGTAGGCTGTAAGAGCACTGTGCAGAGCGAGTTGTTTCTTAGCTTCCCAAAGATCTAGAAGCAAGATGCTGTGGGGCCCAACTCGCCCTTTGGAAAGAAGCCTGCACGTTGTGCCATTCAGCTCTAGGGCAATGTAGCACACCCAGAGCATGAGTCCTACTTCAGCCAGGTCAGGCCTGCAAAGAAACTGCGTTTCACAGGCCTTTCTAAGAGATGTTCCCGGTAGGCTGTAAGAGCACTGTGCAGAGCGAGTTGTTTCTTAGCTTCCCAAAGAGCTGGAAGCAAGATGCTGTGGGGCCCAACTCGCCCTTTGGAAAGAAGCCTGCACGTTGTGGCTTTCAGCTCTAGGGCAATGTAGCACACCCAGAGCAGGAGTCCTACTTCAGCCAGGTCAGGCCTGAAAAGAAACTGTGTTTCACAGGCCTTTGGAAGAGATGTTCCCGGTAGGCTGTAAGAGCACTGTGCAGAGCGAGTTGTTTCTTAGCTTCCCAAAGAGCTGGAAGCAAGATGCTGTGGGGCCCAACTCGCCCTTTGGAAAGAAGCCTGCACGTTGTGCCTTTCAGCTCTTGGGCAATGTAGCACACCCAGAGAAGAAGTCCTACTTCAGCCAGATCAGGCCTGCAAAGAAACTGTGTTTGACAGGCCTTTGGAAGAGATGTTCCCGGTAGGCTGTAAGAGCACTGTGCAGAGCGAGTTGTTTCTTAGCTTCCCAAAGAGCTGGAAGCAAGATGCTGTGGGGCCCAACTCGCCCTTTGGAAAGAAGCCTGCACGTTGTGCCTTTCAGCTCTAGGGCAATGAAGCACACACAGAGAAGAAGTTCTACTTCAGCGAGATCAGGTCTGCGAGGAAAATGCTTTTCACAGGCCTTTGGAAGAGATGTTCCCGGTAGGCTGTAAGAGCACTGTGCAGAGCGAGTTGTTTCTTAGCTTCCCAAAGAGCTGGAAGCAAGATGCTGTGGGGCCCAATTCGCCGTTTGGAAAGAAGCCTGCACGTTGTGCCTTTCAGCTCTAGGGCAATGTAGCACACCCAGAGCAGAAGTACTACTTCAGCGAGATCAGGCCTGCAAAGAAACTGCGTTTCACAGGCCTTTGGAAGAGATGTTCCCGGTAGGCTGTAACAGCACTGTGCAGAGCGAGTTCTTTCTTAGCTTTCCAAAGAGCTGGAAGCAAGATGCTGTGGGGCCCAACTCGCCCTTTGGAAAGAAGCCTGCACGTGGTGCCTTTCAGCTCTAGGGCAATGTAGCACACCCAGAGCAGAAGTCCTACTTCAGCCAGATCAGGCCTGCAAAGAAACTGCATTTCACAGGCATTTGGAAGAGATGTTCCCGGTAGGCTGTAAGAGCACTGTGCAGAGCGAGTTGTTTCTTAGCTTCCCAAAGAGCTGGAAGCAAGATGCTGTGGGGCCCAACTCGCCCTTTGGAAAGAAGCCTGCACGTTGTGCCTTCAGCTCTAGGGCAATGTAGGACACCCAGAGCAGAAGTTCTACTTCAGCCAGATCAGGCCTGCAAGGAAAACTGCGTTTCACAGTACTGTGTAAGAGATGTTCTCGGTAGGCTGTAAGAGCACTGTGCACAGCGAGTTTTTTCTTAGCTTCCCAAATCGCTGGAAGCAAGATTCTTTAGGGCCTCTCTCCAGTTGGATACAAGGTAGGGCCTTGTGCATGGAAGTTCTAGGGCAATGCAGCACACCCAGAGCAGAAGTTCTACTTCAGGCAGATCAGGCCTGCAAAGAAACTACTTTTCACGGGCCTTTGGAAGAGATGTTCCCGGTAGTCTGTAAGAGGAATGTGCAGAGCGAGTTGTTTCTTAGCTACCCAAAGAGCTGGAAGCTAGATGCTTTGCTCCCAACTCGCCCTTTGGAAAGAAGACAGCACGTTGTGCCTTTCAGCTCTAGGGCAATGTAGCACACCCAGAGCAGAAGTTCTACTTCAGGCAGATCAGGCCTGCAAAGAAACTGCGTTTCACTGGCCTTTGTAAGAGATGTTCCTGTAGGCTGTAAGAATACTGTGCAGAGCGAGCAGTTTCTTAGCTTTCCAAGGAGCTGGAAGCAAGATGCTTTGGGGCCTCTCTCCCCCTTTTATACAAGGCTGGGCCTTGTGCGTTGAAGCGCTAGGGCAATGTACAACACCCAGAGCAGGAGTCCTACTTCAGCCAGATCAGGCATGCAAAGAAACTGTGTTTCACAGGCCTTTGGAAGAGATGTTCCCGGTAGGCTGTAAGAGCACTGTGCAGAGCGAGTTGTTTCTTAGCTTCCCAAAGATCTAGAAGCAAGATGCTGTGGGGCCCAACTCGCCCTTTGGAAAGAAGCCTGCACGTTGTGCCATTCAGCTCTAGGGCAATGTAGCACACCCAGAGCATGAGTCCTACTTCAGCCAGGTCAGGCCTGCAAAGAAACTGCGTTTCACAGGCCTTTCTAAGAGATGTTCCCGGTAGGCTGTAAGAGCACTGTGCAGAGCGAGTTGTTTCTTAGCTTCCCAAAGAGCTGGAAGCAAGATGCTGTGGGGCCCAACTCGCCCTTTGGAAAGAAGCCTGCACGTTGTGCCTTTCAGCTCTAGGGCAATGTAGCACACCCAGAGCAGGAGTCCTACTTCAGCCAGGTCAGGCCTGAAAAGAAACTGTGTTTCACAGGCCTTTGGAAGAGATGTTCCCGGTAGGCTGTAACAGCACTGTGCAGAGCGAGTTGTTTCTTAGCTTTCCAAAGAGCTGGAAGCAAGATGCTGTGGGGCCCAACTCGCCCTTTGGAAAGAAGCCTGCACGTGGTGCCTTTCAGCTCTAGGGCAATGTAGCACACCCAGAGCAGAAGTCCTACTTCAGCCAGATCAGGCCTGCAAAGAAACTGCATTTCACAGGCATTTGGAAGAGATGTTCCCGGTAGGCTGTAAGAGCACTGTGCAGAGCGAGTTGTTTCTTAGCTTCCCAAAGAGCTGGAAGCAAGATGCTGTGGGGCCCAACTCGCCCTTTGGAAAGAAGCCTGCACGTTGTGCCTTTCAGCTCTAGGGCAATGTAGGACACCCAGAGCAGAAGTTCTACTTCAGCCAGATCAGGCCTGCAAGGAAAACTGCGTTTCACAGTACTGTGTAAGAGATGTTCTCGGTAGGCTGTAAGAGCACTGTGCACAGCGAGTTTTTTCTTAGCTTCCCAAATCGCTGGAAGCAAGATTCTTTAGGGCCTCTCTCCAGTTGGATACAAGGTAGGGCCTTGTGCATGGAAGTTCTAGGGCAATGCAGCACACCCAGAGCAGAAGTTCTACTTCAGGCAGATCAGGCCTGCAAAGAAACTACTTTTCACGGGCCTTTGGAAGAGATGTTCCCGGTAGTCTGTAAGAGGAATGTGCAGAGCGAGTTGTTTCTTAGCTACCCAAAGAGCTGGAAGCTAGATGCTTTGCTCCCAACTCGCCCTTTGGAAAGAAGACCGCACGTTGTGCCTTTCAGCTCTAGGGCAATGTAGCACACCCAGAGCAGAAGTTCTACTTCAGGCAGATCAGGCCTGCAAAGAAACTGCGTTTCACTGGCCTTTGTAAGAGATGTTCCTGTAGGCTGTAAGAATACTGTGCAGAGCGAGCAGTTTCTTAGCTTTCCAAGGAGCTGGAAGCAAGATGCTTTGGGGCCTCTCTCCCCCTTTTATACAAGGCTGGGCCTTGTGCGTTGAAGCGCTAGGGCAATGTACAACACCCAGAGCAGGAGTCCTACTTCAGCCAGATCAGGCATGCAAAGAAACTGTGTTTCACAGGCCTTTGGAAGAGATGTTCCCGGTAGGCTGTAAGAGCACTGTGCAGAGCGAGTTGTTTCTTAGCTTCCCAAAGATCTAGAAGCAAGATGCTGTGGGGCCCAACTCGCCCTTTGGAAAGAAGCCTGCACGTTGTGCCATTCAGCTCTAGGGCAATGTAGCACACCCAGAGCATGAGTCCTACTTCAGCCAGGTCAGGCCTGCAAAGAAACTGCGTTTCACAGGCCTTTCTAAGAGATGTTCCCGGTAGGCTGTAAGAGCACTGTGCAGAGCGAGTTGTTTCTTAGCTTCCCAAAGAGCTGGAAGCAAGATGCTGTGGGGCCCAACTCGCCCTTTGGAAAGAAGCCTGCACGTTGTGGCTTTCAGCTCTAGGGCAATGTAGCACACCCAGAGCAGGAGTCCTACTTCAGCCAGGTCAGGCCTGAAAAGAAACTGTGTTTCACAGGCCTTTGGAAGAGATGTTCCCGGTAGGCTGTAAGAGCACTGTGCAGAGCGAGTTGTTTCTTAGCTTCCCAAAGAGCTGGAAGCAAGATGCTGTGGGGCCCAACTCGCCCTTTGGAAAGAAGCCTGCACGTTGTGCCTTTCAGCTCTTGGGCAATGTAGCACACCCAGAGAAGAAGTCCTACTTCAGCCAGATCAGGCCTGCAAAGAAACTGTGTTTGACAGGCCTTTGGAAGAGATGTTCCCGGTAGGCTGTAAGAGCACTGTGCAGAGCGAGTTGTTTCTTAGCTTCCCAAAGAGCTGGAAGCAAGATGCTGTGGGGCCCAACTCGCCCTTTGGAAAGAAGCCTGCACGTTGTGCCTTTCAGCTCTAGGGCAATGAAGCACACACAGAGAAGAAGTTCTACTTCAGCGAGATCAGGTCTGCGAGGAAAATGCTTTTCACAGGCCTTTGGAAGAGATGTTCCCGGTAGGCTGTAAGAGCACTGTGCAGAGCGAGTTGTTTCTTAGCTTCCCAAAGAGCTGGAAGCAAGATGCTGTGGGGCCCAATTCGCCGTTTGGAAAGAAGCCTGCACGTTGTGCCTTTCAGCTCTAGGGCAATGTAGCACACCCAGAGCAGAAGTTCTACTTCAGCGACATCAGGCCTGAAAAGAAACTGCTTTTCACGGGCCTTTGGAAGAAACGTTCCCGGTAGGCTGTAAGAGCACTGTGCAGAGCGAGTTGTTTCTTAGCTTCCCAAAGAGCTGGAAGCAAGATGCTGTGGGGCCCAACTCGCCCTTTGGAAAGAAGCCTGCACGTTGTGCCTTTCAGCTCTAGGGCAATGTAGCACACCCAGAGCAGAAGTCCTACTTCAGCCAGATCAGGCCTGCAAAGAAACTGCATTTCACAGGCCTTTGGAAGAGATGTTCCCGGTAGGCTGTAAGAGCACTGTGCAGAGCGAGTTTTTTCTTAGATTCCCAAAGAGCTGGAAGCAAGATGCTTTGGGGCGTATCTCCGTCTTTGGAAATGATTCAGCACTTTGTGCCTTTCAGCTCTAGGGCAATGTAGCACACCCAGAGCAGAAGTTCTACTTCAGCCAGATCAGGCCTGCAAGGAAAACTGTGTTTCACAGGACTGTGTAAGAGATGTTCTCGGTAGGCTGTAAGAGCACTGTGCACAGCGAGTTTTTTCTTAGCTTCCCAAATCGCTGGAAGCAAGATTCTTTAGGGCCTCTCTGCAGTTGGATACAAGGTAGGGCCTTGTGCATGGAAGTTCTAGGGCAATGCAGCACACCCAGAGCAGAAGTTCTACTTCAGGCAGATCAGGCCTGCAAAGAAACTACTTTTCACGGGCCATTGGAAGAGATGTTCCCGGTAGTCTGTAAGAGGAATGTGCAGAGCGAGTTGTTTCTTAGCTTCCCAAAGAGCTGGAAGCTAGATGCTTTGCTCCCAACTCACCCTTTGGAAAGAAGACCGCACGTTGTGCCTTTCAGCTCTAGGGCAATGTAGCACACCCAGAGCAGAAGTTCTACTTCAGGCAGATCAGGCCTGCAAAGAAACTGCGTTTCACTGGCCTTTGTAAGAGATGTTCCGGTAGGCTGTAAGAATACTGTGCAGAGCGAGCTGTTTCTTAGCTTCCCAAGGAGCTGGAAGCAAGATGCTTTGGGGCCTCTCTCCCCCTTTTATACAAGGCTGGGCCTTGTGCGTTGAAGCTCTAGGGCAATGTACAACACCCAGAGCAGGAGTCCTACTTCAGCCAGATCAGGCCTGCAAAGAAACTGCGTTTCACAGGCCTTTGGAAGAGATGTTCCCGGTAGGCTGTAAGAGCACTGTGCAGAGCGAGTTGTTTCTTAGCTTCCCAAAGAGCTGGATGCAAGATGCTGTGGGGCGCAACTCGCCCTTTGGAAAGAAGCCTGCACGTTGTGCCTTTCAGCTCTAGGGCAATGTAGCACACCCAGAGCAGAAGTCCTACTTCATCCAGATCAGGCCTGCAAAGAAACTGCGTTTCACAGGCCTTTGGAAGAGTTGTTCCCGGTAGGCTATAAGAGCACTGTGCAGAGCGAGATGTTTGTTAGCTTCACAAAGAGCTGGAAGCAAG
This sequence comes from Equus caballus, assembly GCF_041296265.1. Lineage (NCBI taxonomy): Eukaryota > Metazoa > Chordata > Mammalia > Perissodactyla > Equidae > Equus > Equus caballus. The sequence goes on from NC_091684.1 coordinate 70,483,556, forward strand.
ATGCTGTGGGGCCCAACTCGCCCTTTGGAAAGAAGCCTGCACGTTTTCCCTTTCAGCTCTAGGCAATGTAGCACACCCAGAGCAGGAGTCCTACTTCAGCCAGATCAGGCCTGCAAAGAAACTGTGTTTCACAGGCCTTTGGAAGAGATGTTCCCGGTAGGCTGTAAGAGCACTGTGCAGAGCGAGTTTTTTCTTAGATTCCCAAAGAGCTGGAAGCAAGATGCTTTGGGGCGTATCTCCGTCTTTGGAAATGATTCAGCACTTTGTGCCTTTCAGCTCTAGGGCAATGTAGCACACCCAGAGCAGAAGTTCTACTTCAGCCAGATCAGGCCTGCAAGGAAACCTGCGTTTCACAGGACTGTGTAAGAGATGTTCTCGGTAGGCTGTATGAGCACTGTGCACAGCGAGTTTTTTCTTAGCTTCCCAAATCGCTGGAAGCAAGATTCTTTAGGGCCTCTCTCCAGGTGGATACAAGGTAGGGCCTTGTGCATGGAAGTTCTAGGGCAATGCAGCACACCCAGAGCAGAAGTTCTACTTCAGCGAGATCAGGCCTGCAAAGAAACTACGTTTCACGGGCCTTTGGAAGAGATGTTCCCGGTAGTCTGTAAGAGGAATGTGCAGAGCGAGTTGTTTCTTAGCTTCCCAAAGAGCTGGAAGCTAGATGCTTTGCTCCCAACTCGCCCTTTGGAAAGAAGCCTGCACGTTGTGCCTTTCAGCTCTAGGGCAATGTAGCACACAAAGAGCGGAAGTTCGACTTCAGCGACATCAGGCCTGCAAAGAAACTGCTTTTCACGGGCCTCTGGAAGATTGTTCCCGGTAGGCTGTAAGAGCACTGTGCAGAGCGAGTTGTTTCTTAGCTTCCCAAAGAGCTGGAAGCAAGATGCTGTGGGGCCCAACTCGCCCTTTGGAAAGAAGCCTGCACGTTGTGCCCTTCAGCTCTAGGGCAATGTAGCACACCCAGAGCAGAAGTCCTACTTCAGCCAGATCAGGCCTGCAAGGAAACCGCGTTTCACAGGCCTTTGGAAGAGATGTTCCCGGTAGGCTGTAAGAGCACTGTGCAGAGCGAGTTGTTTCTTAGCTTTCCAAAGAGCTGGAAGCAAGATGCTGTGGGGCCCAACTCGCCGTTTGGAAAGAAGCCTGCACGTTGTGCCTTTCAGCTCTTGGGCAATGTAGCACACCCAGAGCAGAAGTCCTACTTCAGCCAGATCAGGCCTGCAAAGAAACTGTGTTTGACAGGCCTTTGGAAGAGATGTTCCCGGTAGGCTGTAAGAGCACTGTGCAGAGCGAGTTGTTTCTTAGCTTCCCAAAGAGCTGGAAGCAAGATGCTGTGGGGCCCAACTCGCCCTTTGGAAAGAAGCCTGCACGTTGTGCCTTTCAGCTCTAGGGCAATGAAGCACACACAGAGAAGAAGTTCTACTTCAGCGAGATCAGGTCTGCGAGGAAAATGCTTTTCACAGGCCTTTGGAAGAGATGTTCCCGGTAGGCTGTAAGAGCACTGTGCAGAGCGAGTTGTTTCTTAGCTTCCCAAAGAGCTGGAAGCAAGATGCTGTGGGGCCCAATTCGCCGTTTGGAAAGAAGCCTGCACGTTGTGCCTTTCAGCTCTAGGGCAATGTAGCACACCCAGAGCAGAAGTACTACTTCAGCGAGATCAGGCCTGCAAAGAAACTGCGTTTCACAGGCCTTTGGAAGAGATGTTCCCGGTAGGCTGTAACAGCACTGTGCAGAGCGAGTTGTTTCTTAGCTTTCCAAAGAGCTGGAAGCAAGATGCTGTGGGGCCCAACTCGCCCTTTGGAAAGAAGCCTGCACGTGGTGCCTTTCAGCTCTAGGGCAATGTAGCACACCCAGAGCAGAAGTCCTACTTCAGCCAGATCAGGCCTGCAAAGAAACTGCATTTCACAGGCATTTGGAAGAGATGTTCCCGGTAGGCTGTAAGAGCACTGTGCAGAGCGAGTTGTTTCTTAGCTTCCCAAAGAGCTGGAAGCAAGATGCTGTGGGGCCCAACTCGCCCTTTGGAAAGAAGCCTGCACGTTGTGCCTTTCAGCTCTAGGGCAATGTAGGACACCCAGAGCAGAAGTTCTACTTCAGCCAGATCAGGCCTGCAAGGAAAACTGCGTTTCACAGTACTGTGTAAGAGATGTTCTCGGTAGGCTGTAAGAGCACTGTGCACAGCGAGTTTTTTCTTAGCTTCCCAAATCGCTGGAAGCAAGATTCTTTAGGGCCTCTCTCCAGTTGGATACAAGGTAGGGCCTTGTGCATGGAAGTTCTAGGGCAATGCAGCACACCCAGAGCAGAAGTTCTACTTCAGGCAGATCAGGCCTGCAAAGAAACTACTTTTCACGGGCCTTTGGAAGAGATGTTCCCGGTAGTCTGTAAGAGGAATGTGCAGAGCGAGTTGTTTCTTAGCTACCCAAAGAGCTGGAAGCTAGATGCTTTGCTCCCAACTCGCCCTTTGGAAAGAAGACCGCACGTTGTGCCTTTCAGCTCTAGGGCAATGTAGCACACCCAGAGCAGAAGTTCTACTTCAGGCAGATCAGGCCTGCAAAGAAACTGCGTTTCACTGGCCTTTGTAAGAGATGTTCCTGTAGGCTGTAAGAATACTGTGCAGAGCGAGCAGTTTCTTAGCTTTCCAAGGAGCTGGAAGCAAGATGCTTTGGGGCCTCTCTCCCCCTTTTATACAAGGCTGGGCCTTGTGCGTTGAAGCGCTAGGGCAATGTACAACACCCAGAGCAGGAGTCCTACTTCAGCCAGATCAGGCATGCAAAGAAACTGTGTTTCACAGGCCTTTGGAAGAGATGTTCCCGGTAGGCTGTAAGAGCACTGTGCAGAGCGAGTTGTTTCTTAGCTTCCCAAAGATCTAGAAGCAAGATGCTGTGGGGCCCAACTCGCCCTTTGGAAAGAAGCCTGCACGTTGTGCCATTCAGCTCTAGGGCAATGTAGCACACCCAGAGCATGAGTCCTACTTCAGCCAGGTCAGGCCTGCAAAGAAACTGCGTTTCACAGGCCTTTCTAAGAGATGTTCCCGGTAGGCTGTAAGAGCACTGTGCAGAGCGAGTTGTTTCTTAGCTTCCCAAAGAGCTGGAAGCAAGATGCTGTGGGGCCCAACTCGCCCTTTGGAAAGAAGCCTGCACGTTGTGGCTTTCAGCTCTAGGGCAATGTAGCACACCCAGAGCAGGAGTCCTACTTCAGCCAGGTCAGGCCTGAAAAGAAACTGTGTTTCACAGGCCTTTGGAAGAGATGTTCCCGGTAGGCTGTAAGAGCACTGTGCAGAGCGAGTTGTTTCTTAGCTTCCCAAAGAGCTGGAAGCAAGATGCTGTGGGGCCCAACTCGCCCTTTGGAAAGAAGCCTGCACGTTGTGCCTTTCAGCTCTTGGGCAATGTAGCACACCCAGAGAAGAAGTCCTACTTCAGCCAGATCAGGCCTGCAAAGAAACTGTGTTTGACAGGCCTTTGGAAGAGATGTTCCCGGTAGGCTGTAAGAGCACTGTGCAGAGCGAGTTGTTTCTTAGCTTCCCAAAGAGCTGGAAGCAAGATGCTGTGGGGCCCAACTCGCCCTTTGGAAAGAAGCCTGCACGTTGTGCCTTTCAGCTCTAGGGCAATGAAGCACACACAGAGAAGAAGTTCTACTTCAGCGAGATCAGGTCTGCGAGGAAAATGCTTTTCACAGGCCTTTGGAAGAGATGTTCCCGGTAGGCTGTAAGAGCACTGTGCAGAGCGAGTTGTTTCTTAGCTTCCCAAAGAGCTGGAAGCAAGATGCTGTGGGGCCCAATTCGCCGTTTGGAAAGAAGCCTGCACGTTGTGCCTTTCAGCTCTAGGGCAATGTAGCACACCCAGAGCAGAAGTACTACTTCAGCGAGATCAGGCCTGCAAAGAAACTGCGTTTCACAGGCCTTTGGAAGAGATGTTCCCGGTAGGCTGTAACAGCACTGTGCAGAGCGAGTTCTTTCTTAGCTTTCCAAAGAGCTGGAAGCAAGATGCTGTGGGGCCCAACTCGCCCTTTGGAAAGAAGCCTGCACGTGGTGCCTTTCAGCTCTAGGGCAATGTAGCACACCCAGAGCAGAAGTCCTACTTCAGCCAGATCAGGCCTGCAAAGAAACTGCATTTCACAGGCATTTGGAAGAGATGTTCCCGGTAGGCTGTAAGAGCACTGTGCAGAGCGAGTTGTTTCTTAGCTTCCCAAAGAGCTGGAAGCAAGATGCTGTGGGGCCCAACTCGCCCTTTGGAAAGAAGCCTGCACGTTGTGCCTTCAGCTCTAGGGCAATGTAGGACACCCAGAGCAGAAGTTCTACTTCAGCCAGATCAGGCCTGCAAGGAAAACTGCGTTTCACAGTACTGTGTAAGAGATGTTCTCGGTAGGCTGTAAGAGCACTGTGCACAGCGAGTTTTTTCTTAGCTTCCCAAATCGCTGGAAGCAAGATTCTTTAGGGCCTCTCTCCAGTTGGATACAAGGTAGGGCCTTGTGCATGGAAGTTCTAGGGCAATGCAGCACACCCAGAGCAGAAGTTCTACTTCAGGCAGATCAGGCCTGCAAAGAAACTACTTTTCACGGGCCTTTGGAAGAGATGTTCCCGGTAGTCTGTAAGAGGAATGTGCAGAGCGAGTTGTTTCTTAGCTACCCAAAGAGCTGGAAGCTAGATGCTTTGCTCCCAACTCGCCCTTTGGAAAGAAGACCGCACGTTGTGCCTTTCAGCTCTAGGGCAATGTAGCACACCCAGAGCAGAAGTTCTACTTCAGGCAGATCAGGCCTGCAAAGAAACTGCGTTTCACTGGCCTTTGTAAGAGATGTTCCTGTAGGCTGTAAGAATACTGTGCAGAGCGAGCAGTTTCTTAGCTTTCCAAGGAGCTGGAAGCAAGATGCTTTGGGGCCTCTCTCCCCCTTTTATACAAGGCTGGGCCTTGTGCGTTGAAGCGCTAGGGCAATGTACAACACCCAGAGCAGGAGTCCTACTTCAGCCAGATCAGGCATGCAAAGAAACTGTGTTTCACAGGCCTTTGGAAGAGATGTTCCCGGTAGGCTGTAAGAGCACTGTGCAGAGCGAGTTGTTTCTTAGCTTCCCAAAGATCTAGAAGCAAGATGCTGTGAGGCCCAACTCGCCCTTTGGAAAGAAGCCTGCACGTTGTGCCATTCAGCTCTAGGGCAATGTAGCACACCCAGAGCATGAGTCCTACTTCAGCCAGGTCAGGCCTGCAAAGAAACTGCGTTTCACAGGCCTTTCTAAGAGATGTTCCCGGTAGGCTGTAAGAGCACTGTGCAGAGCGAGTTGTTTCTTAGCTTCCCAAAGAGCTGGAAGCAAGATGCTGTGGGGCCCAACTCGCCCTTTGGAAAGAAGCCTGCACGTTGTGCCTTTCAGCTCTAGGGCAATGTAGCACACCCAGAGCAGGAGTCCTACTTCAGCCAGGTCAGGCCTGAAAAGAAACTGTGTTTCACAGGCCTTTGGAAGAGATGTTCCCGGTAGGCTGTAAGAGCACTGTGCAGAGCGAGTTGTTTCTTAGCTTTCCAAAGAGCTGGAAGCAAGATGCTGTGGGGCCCAACTCGCCCTTTGGAAAGAAGCCTGCACGTGGTGCCTTTCAGCTCTAGGGCAATGTAGCACACCCAGAGCAGAAGTCCTACTTCAGCCAGATCAGGCCTGCAAAGAAACTGCATTTCACAGGCATTTGGAAGAGATGTTCCCGGTAGGCTGTAAGAGCACTGTGCAGAGCGAGTTGTTTCTTAGCTTCCCAAAGAGCTGGAAGCAAGATGCTGTGGGGCCCAACTCGCCCTTTGGAAAGAAGCCTGCACGTTGTGCCTTTCAGCTCTAGGGCAATGTAGGACACCCAGAGCAGAAGTTCTACTTCAGCCAGATCAGGCCTGCAAGGAAAACTGCGTTTCACAGTACTGTGTAAGAGATGTTCTCGGTAGGCTGTAAGAGCACTGTGCACAGCGAGTTTTTTCTTAGCTTCCCAAATCGCTGGAAGCAAGATTCTTTAGGGCCTCTCTCCAGTTGGATACAAGGTAGGGCCTTGTGCATGGAAGTTCTAGGGCAATGCAGCACACCCAGAGCAGAAGTTCTACTTCAGGCAGATCAGGCCTGCAAAGAAACTACTTTTCACGGGCCTTTGGAAGAGATGTTCCCGGTAGTCTGTAAGAGGAATGTGCAGAGCGAGTTGTTTCTTAGCTACCCAAAGAGCTGGAAGCTAGATGCTTTGCTCCCAACTCGCCCTTTGGAAAGAAGACCGCACGTTGTGCCTTTCAGCTCTAGGGCAATGTAGCACACCCAGAGCAGAAGTTCTACTTCAGGCAGATCAGGCCTGCAAAGAAACTGCGTTTCACTGGCCTTTGTAAGAGATGTTCCTGTAGGCTGTAAGAATACTGTGCAGAGCGAGCAGTTTCTTAGCTTTCCAAGGAGCTGGAAGCAAGATGCTTTGGGGCCTCTCTCCCCCTTTTATACAAGGCTGGGCCTTGTGCGTTGAAGCGCTAGGGCAATGTACAACACCCAGAGCAGGAGTCCTACTTCAGCCAGATCAGGCATGCAAAGAAACTGTGTTTCACAGGCCTTTGGAAGAGATGTTCCCGGTAGGCTGTAAGAGCACTGTGCAGAGCGAGTTGTTTCTTAGCTTCCCAAAGATCTAGAAGCAAGATGCTGTGGGGCCCAACTCGCCCTTTGGAAAGAAGCCTGCACGTTGTGCCATTCAGCTCTAGGGCAATGTAGCACACCCAGAGCATGAGTCCTACTTCAGCCAGGTCAGGCCTGCAAAGAAACTGCGTTTCACAGGCCTTTCTAAGAGATGTTCCCGGTAGGCTGTAAGAGCACTGTGCAGAGCGAGTTGTTTCTTAGCTTCCCAAAGAGCTGGAAGCAAGATGCTGTGGGGCCCAACTCGCCCTTTGGAAAGAAGCCTGCACGTTGTGGCTTTCAGCTCTAGGGCAATGTAGCACACCCAGAGCAGGAGTCCTACTTCAGCCAGGTCAGGCCTGAAAAGAAACTGTGTTTCACAGGCCTTTGGAAGAGATGTTCCCGGTAGGCTGTAAGAGCACTGTGCAGAGCGAGTTGTTTCTTAGCTTCCCAAAGAGCTGGAAGCAAGATGCTGTGGGGCCCAACTCGCCCTTTGGAAAGAAGCCTGCACGTTGTGCCTTTCAGCTCTTGGGCAATGTAGCACACCCAGAGAAGAAGTCCTACTTCAGCCAGATCAGGCCTGCAAAGAAACTGTGTTTGACAGGCCTTTGGAAGAGATGTTCCCGGTAGGCTGTAAGAGCACTGTGCAGAGCGAGTTGTTTCTTAGCTTCCCAAAGAGCTGGAAGCAAGATGCTGTGGGGCCCAACTCGCCCTTTGGAAAGAAGCCTGCACGTTGTGCCTTTCAGCTCTAGGGCAATGAAGCACACACAGAGAAGAAGTTCTACTTCAGCGAGATCAGGTCTGCGAGGAAAATGCTTTTCACAGGCCTTTGGAAGAGATGTTCCCGGTAGGCTGTAAGAGCACTGTGCAGAGCGAGTTGTTTCTTAGCTTCCCAAAGAGCTGGAAGCAAGATGCTGTGGGGCCCAATTCGCCGTTTGGAAAGAAGCCTGCACGTTGTGCCTTTCAGCTCTAGGGCAATGTAGCACACCCAGAGCAGAAGTACTACTTCAGCGAGATCAGGCCTGCAAAGAAACTGCGTTTCACAGGCCTTTGGAAGAGATGTTCCCGGTAGGCTGTAACAGCACTGTGCAGAGCGAGTTCTTTCTTAGCTTTCCAAAGAGCTGGAAGCAAGATGCTGTGGGGCCCAACTCGCCCTTTGGAAAGAAGCCTGCACGTGGTGCCTTTCAGCTCTAGGGCAATGTAGCACACCCAGAGCAGAAGTCCTACTTCAGCCAGATCAGGCCTGCAAAGAAACTGCATTTCACAGGCATTTGGAAGAGATGTTCCCGGTAGGCTGTAAGAGCACTGTGCAGAGCGAGTTGTTTCTTAGCTTCCCAAAGAGCTGGAAGCAAGATGCTGTGGGGCCCAACTCGCCCTTTGGAAAGAAGCCTGCACGTTGTGCCTTCAGCTCTAGGGCAATGTAGGACACCCAGAGCAGAAGTTCTACTTCAGCCAGATCAGGCCTGCAAGGAAAACTGCGTTTCACAGTACTGTGTAAGAGATGTTCTCGGTAGGCTGTAAGAGCACTGTGCACAGCGAGTTTTTTCTTAGCTTCCCAAATCGCTGGAAGCAAGATTCTTTAGGGCCTCTCTCCAGTTGGATACAAGGTAGGGCCTTGTGCATGGAAGTTCTAGGGCAATGCAGCACACCCAGAGCAGAAGTTCTACTTCGGGCAGATCAGGCCTGCAAAGAAACTACTTTTCACGGGCCTTTGGAAGAGATGTTCCCAGTAGTCTGTAAGAGGAATGTGCAGAGCGAGTTGTTTCTTAGCTACCCAAAGAGCTGGAAGCTAGATGCTTTGCTCCCAACTCGCCCTTTGGAAAGAAGACCGCACGTTGTGCCTTTCAGCTCTAGGGCAATGTAGCACACCCAGAGCAGAAGTTCTACTTCAGGCAGATCAGGCCTGCAAAGAAACTGCGTTTCACTGGCCTTTGTAAGAGATGTTCCTGTAGGCTGTAAGAATACTGTGCAGAGCGAGCAGTTTCTTAGCTTTCCAAGGAGCTGGAAGCAAGATGCTTTGGGGCCTCTCTCCCCCTTTTATACAAGGCTGGGCCTTGTGCGTTGAAGCGCTAGGGCAATGTACAACACCCAGAGCAGGAGTCCTACTTCAGCCAGATCAGGCATGCAAAGAAACTGTGTTTCACAGGCCTTTGGAAGAGATGTTCCCGGTAGGCTGTAAGAGCACTGTGCAGAGCGAGTTGTTTCTTAGCTTCCCAAAGATCTAGAAGCAAGATGCTGTGGGGCCCAACTCGCCCTTTGGAAAGAAGCCTGCACGTTGTGCCATTCAGCTCTAGGGCAATGTAGCACACCCAGAGCATGAGTCCTACTTCAGCCAGGTCAGGCCTGCAAAGAAACTGCGTTTCACAGGCCTTTCTAAGAGATGTTCCCGGTAGGCTGTAAGAGCACTGTGCAGAGCGAGTTGTTTCTTAGCTTCCCAAAGAGCTGGAAGCAAGATGCTGTGGGGCCCAACTCGCCCTTTGGAAAGAAGCCTGCACGTTGTGCCTTTCAGCTCTAGGGCAATGTAGCACACCCAGAGCAGGAGTCCTACTTCAGCCAGGTCAGGCCTGAAAAGAAACTGTGTTTCACAGGCCTTTGGAAGAGATGTTCCCGGTAGGCTGTAAGAGCACTGTGCAGAGCGAGTTGTTTCTTAGCTTCCCAAAGAGCTGGAAGCAAGATGCTGTGGGGCCCAACTCGCCCTTTGGAAAGAAGCCTGCACGTTGTGCCTTTCAGCTCTAGGGCAATGTAGCACACCCAGAGCAGGAGTCCTACTTCAGCCAGGGCAGGCCTGCAAAGAAACTGCGTTTCACAGGCCTTTGGAAGAGATGTTCCCGGTAGGCTGTAAGAGCACTGTGCAGAGCGAGTTGTTTCTTAGCTTCCCAAAGAGCTGGAAGCAAGATGCTGTGGGGCCCAACTCGCCCTTTGGAAAGAAGCCTGCACGTTGTGCCTTTCAGCTCTAGGGCAATGTAGCACACCCAGAGCAGGAGTCCTACTTCAGCCAGATCAGGCCTGCAGAGAAACTGTGTTTCACAGGCCTTTGGAAGAGATGTTCCCGGTAGGCTGTAAGAGCACTGTGCAGAGCGAGTTGTTTCTTAGCTTCCCAAAGAGCTGGAAGCAAGATGCTGTGTGGCCCAACTCGCCCTTTGGAAAGAAGCCTGCACGTTGTGCCTTTCAGCTCTAGGCAATGTAGCACACCTACAGCAGAAGTCCTACTTCAGCCAGATCAGGCCTGCAAAGAAACTGCGTTTCACAGGCCTTTGGAAGAGATGTTCCCGGTAGGCTGTAAGAGCACTGTGGAGAGCGAGTTGTATCTTAGCTTCCCAAAGAGCTGGAAGCAAGATGCTGTGGGGCCCAACTCGCCCTTTGGAAAGAAGCCTGCACGTGGTGCCTTTCAGCTCTAGGGCAATGTAGCACACCCAGAGCAGAAGTCCTACTTCAGCCAGATCAGGCCTGCAAAGAAACTGCATTTCACAGGCATTTGGAAGAGATGTTCCCGGTAGGCTGTAAGTGCACTGTGCAGAGCGAGTTGTTTCTTAGCTTCCCAAAGAGCTGGAAGCAAGATGCTGTGGGGCCCAACTCGCCCTTTGGAAAGAAGCCTGCACGTTGTGCCTTTCAGCTCTAGGGCAATGTAGGACACCCAGAGCAGAAGTTCTACTTCAGCCAGATCAGGCCTGCAAGGAAAACTGCGTTTCACAGTACTGTGTAAGAGATGTTCTCGGTAGGCTGTAAGAGCACTGTGCACAGCGAGTTTTTTCTTAGCTTCCCAAATCGCTGGAAGCAAGATTCTTTAGGGCCTATCTCCAGTTGGATACAAGGTAGGGCCTTGTGCATGGAAGTTCTAGGGCAATGCAGCACACCCAGAGCAGAAGTTCTACTTCAGGCAGATCAGGCCTGCAAAGAAACTACTTTTCACGGGCCTTTGGAAGAGATGTTCCCGGTAGTCTGTAAGAGGAATGTGCAGAGCGAGTTGTTTCTTAGCTACCCAAAGAGCTGGAAGCTAGATGCTTTGCTCCCAACTCGCCCTTTGGAAAGAAGACCGCACGTTGTGCCTTTCAGCTCTAGGGCAATGTAGCACACCCAGAGCAGAAGTTCTACTTCAGGCAGATCAGGCCTGCAAAGAAACTGCGTTTCACTGGCCTTTGTAAGAGATGTTCCGGTAGGCTGTAAGAATACTGTGCAGAGCGAGCAGTTTCTTAGCTTTCCAAGGAGCTGGAAGCAAGATGCTTTGGGGCCTCTCTCCCCCTTTTATACAAGGCTGGGCCTTGTGCGTTGAAGCGCTAGGGCAATGTACAACACCCAGAGCAGGAGTCCTACTTCAGCCAGATCAGGCATGCAAAGAAACTGTGTTTCACAGGCCTTTGGAAGAGATGTTCCCGGTAGGCTGTAAGAGCACTGTGCAGAGCGAGTTGTTTCTTAGCTTCCCAAAGATCTAGAAGCAAGATGCTGTGGGGCCCAACTCGCCCTTTGGAAAGAAGCCTGCACGTTGTGCCATTCAGCTCTAGGGCAATGTAGCACACCCAGAGCATGAGTCCTACTTCAGCCAGGTCAGGCCTGCAAAGAAACTGCGTTTCACAGGCCTTTCTAAGAGATGTTCCCGGTAGGCTGTAAGAGCACTGTGCAGAGCGAGTTGTTTCTTAGCTTCCCAAAGAGCTGGAAGCAAGATGCTGTGGGGCCCAACTCGCCCTTTGGAAAGAAGCCTGCACGTTGTGCCTTTCAGCTCTAGGGCAATGTAGCACACCCAGAGCAGGAGTCCTACTTCAGCCAGGTCAGGCCTGAAAAGAAACTGTGTTTCACAGGCCTTTGGAAGAGATGTTCCCGGTAGGCTGTAAGAGCACTGTGCAGAGCGAGTTGTTTCTTAGCTTCCCAAAGAGCTGGAAGCAAGATGCTGTGGGGCCCAACTCGCCCTTTGGAAAGAAGCCTGCACGTTGTGCCTTTCAGCTCTAGGGCAATGTAGCACACCCAGAGCAGGAGTCCTACTTCAGCCTGGGCAGGCCTGCAAAGAAACTGCGTTTCACAGGCCTTTGGAAGAGATGTTCCCGGTAGGCTGTAAGAGCACTGTGCAGAGCGAGTTGTTTCTTAGCTTCCCAAAGAGCTGGAAGCAAGATGCTGTGGGGCCCATATCGCCCTTTGGAAAGAAGCCTGCACGTTGTGCCTTTCAGCTCTAGGGCAATGTAGTACACACAGAGCAGGAGTCCTACTTCAGCCAGATCAGGCCTGCAAGGAACTGCGTTTCACAGGCCTTTGGAAGAGCTGTTCCCGGTATGCTGTAAGAGCACTGTGCAGATCGAGTTGTTTCTTAGCTTCCCAAAGAGCTGGAAGCAAGATGCTGTGGGGCCCAACTCGCCCTTTGGAAAGAAGCCTGCACGTTGTGCCTTTCAGCTCTAGGGCAATGTAGCACACCCAGAGCAGAAGTCCTACTTCAGCCAGATCAAGCCTGCAAAGAAACTGCGTTTCACAGGCCTTTGGAAGAGATGTTCCCGGTAGGCTGCAAGAGCACTGTGCAGAGCGAGTTGTTTCTTAGCTTCCCAAAGAGCTGGAAGCAAGATGCTGTGGGGCCCAACTCGCCCTTTGGAAAGAAGCCTGCACGTTGTGCCTTTCAGCTCTAGGGCAATGTAGCACACCCAGAGCAGGAGTCCTACTTCAGCCAGATCAGGCCTGCAAAGAAACTGTGTTTCACAGGCCTTTGGAAGAGATGTTCCCGGTAGGCTGTAAGAGCACTGTGCAGAGCGAGTTGTTTCTTAGCTTCCCAAAGAGCTGGAAGCAAGATGCTGTGTGGCCCAACTCGCCCTTTGGAAAGAAGCCTGCACGTTGTGCCTTTCAGCTCTAGGCAATGTAGCACACCTACAGCAGAAGTCCTACTTCAGCCAGATCAGGCCTGCAAAGAAACTGCGTTTCACAGGCCTTTGGAAGAGATGTTCCCGGTAGGCTGTAAGAGCACTGTGGAGAGCGAGTTGTTTCTTAGCTTCCCAAAGAGCTGGAAGCAAGATGCTGTGGGGCCCAACTCGCCCTTTGGAAAGAAGCCTGCACGTTGTGCCTTTCAGCTCTAGGGCAATGTAGCACACCCAGAGCAGAAGTTCTACTTCAGCGACATCAGGCCTGAAAAGAAACTGCTTTTCACGGGCCTTTGGAAGAAACGTTCCCGGTAGGCTGTAAGAGCACTGTGCAGAGCGAGTTGTTTCTTAGCTTCCCAAAGAGCTGGAAGCAAGATGCTGTGGGGCCCAACTCGCCCTTTGGAAAGAAGCCTGCACGTTGTGCCTTTCAGCTCTAGGGCAATGTAGCACACCCAGAGCAGAAGTCCTACTTCAGCCAGATCAGGCCTGCAAAGAAACTGCGTTTCACAGGCCTTTGGAAGAGATGTTCCCGGTAGGCTGTAAGAGCACTGTGCAGAGCGAGTTTTTTCTTAGATTCCCAAAGAGCTGGAAGCAAGATGCTTTGGGGCGTATCTCCGTCTTTGGAAATGATTCAGCACTTTGTGCCTTTCAGCTCTAGGGCAATGTAGCACACCCAGAGCAGAAGTTCTACTTCAGCCAGATCAGGCCTGCAAGGAAAACTGTGTTTCACAGGACTGTGTAAGAGATGTTCTCGGTAGGCTGTAAGAGCACTGTGCACAGCGAGTTTTTTCTTAGCTTCCCAAATCGCTGGAAGCAAGATTCTTTAGGGCCTCTCTGCAGTTGGATACAAGGTAGGGCCTTGTGCATGGAAGTTCTAGGGCAATGCAGCACACCCAGAGCAGAAGTTCTACTTCAGGCAGATCAGGCCTGCAAAGAAACTACTTTTCACGGGCCATTGGAAGAGATGTTCCCGGTAGTCTGTAAGAGGAATGTGCAGAGCAAGTTGTTTCTTAGCTTCCCAAAGAGCTGGAAGCTAGATGCTTTGCTCCCAACTCACCCTTTGGAAAGAAGACCGCACGTTGTGCCTTTCAGCTCTAGGGCAATGTAGCACACCCAGAGCAGAAGTTCTACTTCAGGCAGATCAGGCCTGCAAAGAAACTGCGTTTCACTGGCCTTTGTAAGAGATGTTCCGGTAGGCTGTAAAAATACTGTGCAGAGCGAGCTGTTTCTTAGCTTCCCAAGGAGCTGGAAGCAAGATGCTTTGGGGCCTCTCTCCCCCTTTTATACAAGGCTGGGCCTTGTGCGTTGAAGCTCTAGGGCAATGTACAACACCCAGAGCAGGAGTCCTACTTCAGCCAGATCAGGCCTGCAAAGAAACTGCGTTTCACAGGCCTTTGGAAGAGTTGTTCCCGGTAGGCTATAAGAGCACTGTGCAGAGCGAGTTGTTTGTTAGCTTCACAAAGAGCTGGAAGCAAGATGCTGTGGGGCCCAATTCGCCCTTTGGAAAGAAGCCTGCACGTTTTCCCTTTCAGCTCTAGGCAATGTAGCACACCCAGAGCAGAAGTCCTACTTCAGCCATATCAGGCCTGAAAAGAAACTGCGTTTCACAGGCCTTTGGAAGAGATGTTCCCGGTAGGCTGTAAGAGCACTGTGCAGAGCGAGTTGTTTCTTAGCTTCCCAAAGAGCTGGAAGCAAGATGCTGTGGGGCCCAATTCGCCCTTTGGAAAGAAGCGTGCACGTTGTGCCTTTCAGCTCTAGGGCAATGTAGCACACCCAGAGCAGGAGTCCTACTTCAGCCAGATCAGGCCTGCAAAGAAACTGCGTTTCAGAAGGCCTTTGGAAGAGATGTTCCCGGTAGGCTGTAAGAGCACTGTGCAGAGCGATTTGTTTCTGAGCTTCCCAAAGAGCTGGAAGCAAGATGCTGTGGGGCCCAACTCGCCCTTTGGAAAGAAGCCTGCACGTTTTCCCTTTCAGCTCTAGGCAATGTAGCACACCCAGAGCAGAAGTCCTACTTCAGCCAGATCAGGCCTGAAAAGAAACTGCGTTTCACAGGCCTTTGGAAGAGATGTTCCCGGTAGGCTGTAAGAGCACTGTGCAGAGCGAGTTGTTTCTTAGCTTCCCAAATAGCTGGAAGCAAGATGCTGTGGGGCCCAACTCGCCCTTTGGAAAGAAGCCTGCACGTTGTGCCTTTCAGCTCTAGGGCAATGTAGCACAACCAGAGCAGACGTTCTACTTCAGCGACATCAGGCCTGCAAAGAAACTGCTTTTCACGGGCCTTTGGAAGATTGTTCCCGGTAGGCTGTAAGAGCACTGTGCAGAGCGAGTTGTTTCTTAGCTTCCCAAAGAGCTGGAAGCAAGATGCTGTGGGGCCCAACTCGCCCTTTGGAAAGAAGCCTGCACGTTGTGCCTTTCATCTCTAGGGCAATGTAGCACACCCAGAGCAGAAGTCCTACTTCAGCCAGATCAGGCCTGCAAAGAAACTGCGTTTCACAGGCCTTTGGAAGAGTTGTTCCCGGTAGGCTGTAAGAGCACTGTGCAGAGCGAGTTGTTTGTTAGCTTCCCAAAGAGCTGGAAGCAAGATGCTGTGTGGCCCAACTCGCCCTTTGGAAAGAAGCCTGCACGTTGTGCCTTTCAGCTCTAGTGCAATGTAGCACACCCAGAGCAGGAGTCCTACTTGAGCCAGGTCAGGCCTGCAAAGAAACTGCGTTTCACAGGCCTTTGGAAGAAATGTTCCTGGTAGGCTGTAAGAGCACTGTGCAGAGCGAGTTGTTTCTTAGCTTCCCAAAGAGCTGGAAGCAAGATGCTGTGGGGCCCAACTCGCCCTTTGGAAAGAAGCCTGCAAGCTGTGCCTTTCAGCTCTAGGCAATGTAGCACACCCAGAGCAGAAGTCCTACTACAGCCAGATCAGGCCTGAAAAGAAACTGCGTTTCACAGGCTTTTGGAAGAGATCTTCCCGGTAGGCTGTAAGAGCACTGTGCAGAGCGAGTTGTTTCTTAGCTTCCCAAAGAGCTGGAAGCAAGATGCTGTGGGGCCCAATTCGCCCTTTGGAAAGAAGCCTGCACGTTGTGCCTTGCAGCTCTAGGCAATGTTGCACACCCAGAGCAGAAGTCCTACTTCAGCCAGATCAGGCCTGCAAAGAGACTGCGTTTCACAGGCCTTTGGAAGAGATGTACCCGGTAGTCTGTAAGAGCACTGTGCAGAGCGAGTTGTTTCTTAGCTTCCCAACGAGCTGGAAGCAAGATGCTGCGGGGCCCAACTCGCCCTTGGAAAGAACCCTGCACGTTGTGCCTTTCAGCTCTAGGGCAATGTAGCACACCCAGAGCAGGAGTCCTACTTCAGCCAGATCAGGCCTGCAAAGAAACTGCGTTTCACAGGCCTTTGGAAGAGATGTTCCCGGTAGGCTGTAAGAGCACTGTGCAGAGCGAGTTGTTTCTTAGCTTCCCAAAGAGCTGGAAGCAAGATGCTGTGGGGCCCAACTCGCCCTTTGGAAAGAAGCCTGCACGTTGTGCCTTTCAGCTCTAGGCAATGTAGCACACCTAGAGCAGAAGTCCTACTTCAGCCAGATCAGGCCTGCAAAGAAACTGCGTTTCACAGGCCTTTGGAAGAGATGTTCCCGGTAGGCTGTAAGAGCACTGTGCAGCGCCAGTTGTTTCTTAGCTTCCCAAAGAGCTGGAAGCAAGATGCTGTGGGGCCCAACTCGCCCTTTGGAAAGAAGCCTGCACGTTGTGCCTTTCAGCTCTAGGGCAATGTAGCACAACCAGAGCAGACGTTCTACTTCAGCGACATCAGGCCTGCAAAGAAACTGCTTTTCACGGGCCTTTGGAAGATTGTTCCCGGTAGGCTGTAAGAGCACTGTGCAGAGCGAGTTGTTTCTTAGCTTCCCAAAGAGCTGGAAGCAAGATGCTGTGGGGCCCAACTCGCCCTTTGGAAAGAAGCCTGCACGTTGTGCCTTTCAGCTCTAGGGCAATGTAGCACACCCAGAGCAGAAGTCCTACTTGAGCCAGGTCAGGCCTTCAAAGAAACTGCGTTTCACAGGCCTTTGGAAGAGATGTTCCCGGTAGGCTGTAAGAGCACTGTGCAGAGCGAGTTGTTTCTTAGCTTCCCAAAGAGCTGGAAGCAAGATGCTGTGGGGCCCAACTCGCCCTTTGGAAAGAAGCCTGCACGTTTTCCCTTTCAGCTCTAGGAAATGTAGCACACCCAGAGCAGAAGTCCTACTTCAGCCAGATCAGGCCTGAAAAGAAACTGCGTTTCACAGGCCTTTGGAAGAGATGTTCCCGGTAGGCTGTAAGAGCACTGTGCAGAGCGAGTTGTTTCTTAGCTTCCCAAAGACCTGGAAGCAAGATGCTGTGGGGCCCAACTCGCCCTTTGGAAAGAAGCCTGCACGTTGTGCCTTTCAGCTCTAGGCAATGTAGCACACCTACAGCAGAAGTCCTACTTCAGCCAGATCAGGCCTGCAAAGAAACTGCGTTTCACAGGCCTTTGGAAGAGATGTTCCCGGTAGGCAGTAAGAGCACTGTGCAGAGCGAGTTGTTTCTTAGCTTCCCAAAGAGCTGGAAGCAAGATGCTGTGGGGCCCAACTCGCCCTTTGGAAAGAAGCCTGCACGTTGTGCCTTTCAGCTCTAGGGCAATGTAGCACAACCAGAGCTGCCGTTCTACTTCAGCGACATCAGGCCTGCAAAGAAACTGCTTTTCACGGGCCTTTGGAAGATTGTTCCCGGTAGGCTGTAAGAGCACTGTGCAGAGCGAGTTGTTTCTTAGCTGCCCAAAGAGCTGGAAGCAAGATGCTGTGGGGCCCAACTCGCCCTTTGGAAAGAAGCCAGCACGTTGTGCCTTTCAGCTCTAGGGCAATGTAGCACACCCAGAGCAGAAGTCCTACTTCAGCCAGATCAGGCCTGCAAAGAAACTGCGTTTCACAGGCCTTTGGAAGAGATGTTCCCGGTAGGCTGTAAGAGCACTGTGCAGAGCGAGTTGTTTGTTAGCTTCACAAAGAGCTGGAAGCAAGATGCTGTGGGGCCCAACTCGCCCTTTGGAAAGAGGCCTGCACGTTGTGCCTTTCAGCTCTAGGGCAATGTAGCACACCCAGAGCAGGAGTCCTACTTGAGCCAGGTCAGGCCTGCAAAGAAACTGCGTTTCACAGGCCTTTGGAAGAGATGTTCCCGGTAGGCTGTAAGAGCACTGTGCAGAGCGAGTTGTTTCTTAGCTTCCCAAAGAGCTGGAAGCAAGATGCTGTGGGGCCCTACTCGCCCTTTGGAAAGAAGCCTGCACGTTTTCCCTTTCAGCTCTAGGCAATGTAGCACACCCAGAGCAGAAGTCCTACTTCAGCCAGATCAGGCCTGAAAAGAAACTGCGTTTCACAGGCCTTTGGAAGAGATGTTCCCGGTAGGCTGTAAGAGCACTGTGGAGAGCGAGTTGTTTGTTAGCTTCCCAAAGAGCTGGAAGCAAGATGCTGTGGGGCCCAACTCGCCCTTTGGAAAGAAGCCTGCACGTGGTGCCTTTCAGCTCTAGGGCAATGTAGCACACCCAGAGCAGAAGTCCTACTTCAGCCAGATCAGGCCTGCAAGGAAAACTGCGTTTCACAGTACTGTGTAAGAGATGTTCTCGGTAGGCTGTAAGAGCACTGTGCACAGCGAGTTTTTTCTTAGCTTCCCAAATCGCTGGAAGCAAGATTCTTTAGGGCCTCTCTCCAGTTGGATACAAGGTAGGGCCTTGTGCATGGAAGTTCTAGGGCAATGCAGCACACCCAGAGCAGAAGTTCTACTTCAGGCAGATCAGGCCTGCAAAGAAACTACTTTTCACGGGCCTTTGGAAGAGATGTTCCCGGTAGTCTGTAAGAGGAATGTGCAGAGCGAGTTGTTTCTTAGCTACCCAAAGAGCTGGAAGCTAGATGCTTTGCTCCCAACTCGCCCTTTGGAAAGAAGACCGCACGTTGTGCCTTTCAGCTCTAGGGCAATGTAGCACACCCAGAGCAGAAGTTCTACTTCAGGCAGATCAGGCCTGCAAAGAAACTGCGTTTCACTGGCCTTTGTAAGAGATGTTCCGGTAGGCTGTAAGAATACTGTGCAGAGCGAGCAGTTTCTTAGCTTTCCAAGGAGCTGGAAGCAAGATGCTTTGGGGCCTCTCTCCCCCTTTTATACAAGGCTGGGCCTTGTGCGTTGAAGCGCTAGGGCAATGTACAACACCCAGAGCAGGAGTCCTACTTCAGCCAGATCAGGCATGCAAAGAAACTGTGTTTCACAGGCCTTTGGAAGAGATGTTCCCGGTAGGCTGTAAGAGCACTGTGCAGAGCGAGTTGTTTCTTAGCTTCCCAAAGATCTAGAAGCAAGATGCTGTGGGGCCCAACTCGCCCTTTGGAAAGAAGCCTGCACGTTGTGCCATTCAGCTCTAGGGCAATGTAGCACACCCAGAGCATGAGTCCTACTTCAGCCAGGTCAGGCCTGCAAAGAAACTGCGTTTCACAGGCCTTTCTAAGAGATGTTCCCGGTAGGCTGTAAGAGCACTGTGCAGAGCGAGTTGTTTCTTAGCTTCCCAAAGAGCTGGAAGCAAGATGCTGTGGGGCCCAACTCGCCCTTTGGAAAGAAGCCTGCACGTTGTGCCTTTCAGCTCTAGGGCAATGTAGCACACCCAGAGCAGGAGTCCTACTTCAGCCAGGTCAGGCCTGAAAAGAAACTGTGTTTCACAGGCCTTTGGAAGAGATGTTCCCGGTAGGCTGTAAGAGCACTGTGCAGAGCGAGTTGTTTCTTAGCTTCCCAAAGAGCTGGAAGCAAGATGCTGTGGGGCCCAACTCGCCCTTTGGAAAGAAGCCTGCACGTTGTGCCTTTCAGCTCTAGGGCAATGTAGCACACCCAGAGCAGGAGTCCTACTTCAGCCTGGGCAGGCCTGCAAAGAAACTGCGTTTCACAGGCCTTTGGAAGAGATGTTCCCGGTAGGCTGTAAGAGCACTGTGCAGAGCGAGTTGTTTCTTAGCTTCCCAAAGAGCTGGAAGCAAGATGCTGTGGGGCCCATATCGCCCTTTGGAAAGAAGCCTGCACGTTGTGCCTTTCAGCTCTAGGGCAATGTAGTACACACAGAGCAGGAGTCCTACTTCAGCCAGATCAGGCCTGCAAGGAACTGCGTTTCACAGGCCTTTGGAAGAGCTGTTCCCGGTATGCTGTAAGAGCACTGTGCAGATCGAGTTGTTTCTTAGCTTCCCAAAGAGCTGGAAGCAAGATGCTGTGGGGCCCAACTCGCCCTTTGGAAAGAAGCCTGCACGTTGTGCCTTTCAGCTCTAGGGCAATGTAGCACACCCAGAGCAGAAGTCCTACTTCAGCCAGATCAAGCCTGCAAAGAAACTGCGTTTCACAGGCCTTTGGAAGAGATGTTCCCGGTAGGCTGCAAGAGCACTGTGCAGAGCGAGTTGTTTCTTAGCTTCCCAAAGAGCTGGAAGCAAGATGCTGTGGGGCCCAACTCGCCCTTTGGAAAGAAGCCTGCACGTTGTGCCTTTCAGCTCTAGGGCAATGTAGCACACCCAGAGCAGGAGTCCTACTTCAGCCAGATCAGGCCTGCAAAGAAACTGTGTTTCACAGGCCTTTGGAAGAGATGTTCCCGGTAGGCTGTAAGAGCACTGTGCAGAGCGAGTTGTTTCTTAGCTTCCCAAAGAGCTGGAAGCAAGATGCTGTGTGGCCCAACTCGCCCTTTGGAAAGAAGCCTGCACGTTGTGCCTTTCAGCTCTAGGCAATGTAGCACACCTACAGCAGAAGTCCTACTTCAGCCAGATCAGGCCTGCAAAGAAACTGCGTTTCACAGGCCTTTGGAAGAGATGTTCCCGGTAGGCTGTAAGAGCACTGTGGAGAGCGAGTTGTTTCTTAGCTTCCCAAAGAGCTGGAAGCAAGATGCTGTGGGGCCCAACTCGCCCTTTGGAAAGAAGCCTGCACGTTGTGCCTTTCAGCTCTAGGGCAATGTAGCACACCCAGAGCAGAAGTTCTACTTCAGCGACATCAGGCCTGAAAAGAAACTGCTTTTCACGGGCCTTTGGAAGAAACGTTCCCGGTAGGCTGTAAGAGCACTGTGCAGAGCGAGTTGTTTCTTAGCTTCCCAAAGAGCTGGAAGCAAGATGCTGTGGGGCCCAACTCGCCCTTTGGAAAGAAGCCTGCACGTTGTGCCTTTCAGCTCTAGGGCAATGTAGCACACCCAGAGCAGAAGTCCTACTTCAGCCAGATCAGGCCTGCAAAGAAACTGCGTTTCACAGGCCTTTGGAAGAGATGTTCCCGGTAGGCTGTAAGAGCACTGTGCAGAGCGAGTTTTTTCTTAGATTCCCAAAGAGCTGGAAGCAAGATGCTTTGGGGCGTATCTCCGTCTTTGGAAATGATTCAGCACTTTGTGCCTTTCAGCTCTAGGGCAATGTAGCACACCCAGAGCAGAAGTTCTACTTCAGCCAGATCAGGCCTGCAAGGAAAACTGTGTTTCACAGGACTGTGTAAGAGATGTTCTCGGTAGGCTGTAAGAGCACTGTGCACAGCGAGTTTTTTCTTAGCTTCCCAAATCGCTGGAAGCAAGATTCTTTAGGGCCTCTCTGCAGTTGGATACAAGGTAGGGCCTTGTGCATGGAAGTTCTAGGGCAATGCAGCACACCCAGAGCAGAAGTTCTACTTCAGGCAGATCAGGCCTGCAAAGAAACTACTTTTCACGGGCCATTGGAAGACATGTTCCCGGTAGTCTGTAAGAGGAATGTGCAGAGCGAGTTGTTTCTTAGCTTCCCAAAGAGCTGGAAGCTAGATGCTTTGCTCCCAACTCACCCTTTGGAAAGAAGACCGCACGTTGTGCCTTTCAGCTCTAGGGCAATGTAGCACACCCAGAGCAGAAGTTCTACTTCAGGCAGATCAGGCCTGCAAAGAAACTGCGTTTCACTGGCCTTTGTAAGAGATGTTCCGGTAGGCTGTAAGAATACTGTGCAGAGCGAGCTGTTTCTTAGCTTCCCAAGGAGCTGGAAGCAAGATGCTTTGGGGCCTCTCTCCCCCTTTTATACAAGGCTGGGCCTTGTGCGTTGAAGCTCTAGGGCAATGTACAACACCCAGAGCAGGAGTCCTACTTCAGCCAGATCAGGCCTGCAAAGAAACTGCGTTTCACAGGCCTTTGGAAGAGATGTTCCCGGTAGGCTGTAAGAGCACTGTGCAGAGCGAGTTGTTTCTTAGCTTCCCAAAGAGCTGGAAGCAAGATGCTGTGGGCCCAACACGCCCTTTGGAAAGAAGCCTGCACGTTGTGCCTTTCAGCTCTAGGGCAATGTAGCACACCCAGAGCAGAAGTTCTACTTCAGCGACATCAGGACTGCAAAGAAACTGCTTTTCACGGGCCTTTGGAAGATTGTTCCCGGTAGGCTGTAAGAGCACTGTGCAGAGCGAGTTGTTTCTTAGCTTCCCAAAGAGCTGGATGCAAGATGCTGTGGGGCGCAACTCGCCCTTTGGAAAGAAGCCTGCACGTTGTGCCTTTCAGCTCTAGGGCAATGTAGCACACCCAGATCAGAAGTCCTACTTCATCCAGATCAGGCCTGCAAAGAAACTGCGTTTCACAGGCCTTTGGAAGAGTTGTTCCCGGTAGGCTATAAGAGCACTGTGCAGAGCGAGTTGTTTGTTAGCTTCACAAAGAGCTGGAAGCAAGATGCTGTGGGGCCCAATTCGCCCTTTGGAAAGAAGCCTGCACGTTTTCCCTTTCAGCTCTAGGCAATGTAGCACACCCAGAGCAGAAGTCCTACTTCAGCCATATCAGGCCTGAAAAGAAACTGCGTTTCACAGGCCTTTGGAAGAGATGTTCCCGGTAGGCTGTAAGAGCACTGTGCAGAGCGAGTTGTTTCTTAGCTTCCCAAAGAGCTGGAAGCAAGATGCTGTGGGGCCCAATTCGCCCTTTGGAAAGAAGCGTGCACGTTGTGCCTTTCAGCTCTAGGGCAATGTAGCACACCCAGAGCAGGAGTCCTACTTCAGCCAGATCAGGCCTGCAAAGAAACTGCGTTTCAGAAGGCCTTTGGAAGAGATGTTCCCGGTAGGCTGTAAGAGCACTGTGCAGAGCGAGTTGTTTCTGAGCTTCCCAAAGAGCTGGAAGCAAGATGCTGTGGGGCCCAACTCGCCCTTTGGAAAGAAGCCTGCACGTTTTCCCTTTCAGCTCTAGGCAATGTAGCACACCCAGAGCAGAAGTCCTCCTTCAGCCAGATCAGGCCTGAAAAGAAACTGCGTTTCACAGGCCTTTGGAAGAGATGTTCCCGGTAGGCTTTAAGAGCACTGTGCAGAGCGAGTTGTTTCTTAGCTTCCCAAAGAGCTGGAAGCAAGATGCTGTGGGGCCCAATTCGCCCTTTGGAAAGAAGCGTGCACGTTGTGCCTTGCAGCTCTAGGCAATGTTGCACACCCAGAGCAGAAGTCCTACTTCAGCCAGATCAGGCCTGCAAAGAGACTGCGTTTCACAGGCCTTTGGAAGATATGTTCCCGATAGGCTGTAAGAGCACTGTGCAGAGCGAGTTGTTTCTTAGCTTCCCAAAGAGCTGGAAGCAAGATGCTGTGGGGCCCAACTCGCCCTTTGGAAAGAAGCCTGCACGTTGTGCCTTTCAGCTCTAGGGCAATGTAGCACACCCAGAGCAGGAGTCCTACTTCAGCCAGATCAGGCCTGCAAAGAAACTGCGTTTCACAGGCCTTTGGAAGAGATGTTCCCGGTAGGCTGTAAGAGCACTGTGCAGAGCGAGTTGTTTCTTAGCTTCCCAAAGAGCTGGAAGCAAGATGCTGTGGGGCCCAACTCGCCCTTTGGAAAGAAGCCTGCACCTTGTGCCTTTCAGCTCTAGGCAATGTAGCACACCTAGAGCAGAAGTCCTACTTCAGCCAGATCAGGCCTGCAAAGAAACTGCGTTTCACAGGCCTTTGGAAGAGATGTTCCCGGTAGGCTGTAAGAGCACTGTGCAGAGCGAGTTGTTTCTTAGCTTCCCAAAGAGCTGGAAGCAAGATGCTGTGGGGCCCAACTCGCCCTTTGGAAAGAAGCCTGCACGTTGTGCCTTTCAGCTCTAGGGCAATGTAGCACAACCAGAGCAGACGTTCTACTTCAGCGACATCAGGCCTGCAAAGAAACTGCTTTTCACGGGCCTTTGGAAGATTGTTCCCGGTAGGCTGTAAGAGCACTGTGCACAGCGAGTTGTTTCTTAGCTTCCCAAAGAGCTGGAAGCAAGATGCTGTGGGGCCCAAATCGCCCTTTGGAAAGAAGCCTGCACGTTGTGCCTTTCAGCTCTAGGGCAATGTAGCACACCCAGAGCAGAAGTCCTACTTGAGCCAGGTCAGGCCTGCAAAGAAACAGCGTTTCACAGGCCTTTGGAAGAGATGTTCCCGGTAGGCTGTAAGAGCACTGTGCAGAGCGAGTTGTTTCTTAGCTTCCCAAAGAGCTGGAAGCAAGATGCTGTGGGGCCCAACTCGCCCTTTGGAATGTAGCCTGCACGGTGTGCCTTTCAGCTCTAGGGCAACGCAGCACACCCAGAGCAGGAGTCCTACTTCAGCCAGAACAGGCCTGCAAAGAAACTGCGTTTCACAGGCCTTTGGAAGAGATGTTCCCGGTAGGCTGTAAGAGCACTGTGCAGAGCGAGTTGTTTCTTAGCTTCCCAAAGAGCTGGAAGCAAGATGCTGTGGGGCCCAACTCACCCTTTGGAAAGAAGCCTGCACGTTGTGCCTTTCAGCTCAAGGGCAATGTAGCACACCAAGAGCAGAAGTCCTACTTCAGCCATATCAGGCCTGCAAGGAAACTGCGTTTCACAGGCCTTTGGAAGAGATGTTCCCGGTAGGCTGTAAGAGCACTGTGCAGAGCGAGTTGTTTCTTAGCATCCCAAAGAGCAGGAAGCAAGATGCTGTGGGGCCCAACTCGCCCTTTGGAAAGAAGCCTGCACGTTGTGCCTTTCAGCTCTAGGGCAATGTAGCACACCCAGAGCAGAAGTCCTACTTCAGCCAGATCAGGCCTGCAAAGAAACTGCGTTTCACAGGCCTTTGGAAGAGATGTTCCCGGTAGGCTGTAAGAGCACTGTGCAGAGCGAGTTGTTTCTTAGCTTCCCAAAGAGCTGGAAGCAAGATGCTGTGGGGCCCAACTCGCCCTATGGAAAGAAGCCTGCACGTTGTGCCTTTCAGCTCTAGGTCAATGAAGCACACACAGAGCAGAAGTTCTACTTCAGCGAGATCAGGTCTGCGAGGAAACTGCTTTTCACAGGCCTTTGGAAGAGATGTTCCCGGTAGGCTGTAAGAGCACTGTGCAGAGCGAGTTGTTTCTTAGCTTCCCAAACAGCTGGAAGCAAGATGCTGTGGGGCCCAACTCGCCCTTTGGAAAGTAGCCTGCACGTTGTGCCTTTCAGGTCTAGGGCAATGTAGCACACCCAGAGCAGGAGTCCTACTTCAGCCAGATCAGGCCTGCAAAGAAACTGCGTTTCACAGGCCTTTGGAAGAGATGCTCCCGGTAGGCTGTAAGAGCACTGTGCAGAGCGAGTTGTTTCTGAGCTTCCCAAAGAGCTGGAAGCAAGATGCTGTGGGGCCCAACTCGCCCTTTGGAAAGTAGCCTGCACGTTGTGCCTTTCAGCTCTAGGGCAATGTAGCACACCCAGAGCAGGAGTCCTACTTCAGCCAGATCAGGCCTGCAAAGAAACTGCGTTTCACAGGCCTTTGGAAGAGATGTTCACGGTAGGCTGTAAGAGCACTGTGCAGAGCGAGATGTTTCTTAGCTTCCCAAAGAGCTGGAAGCAAGATGCTGTGTGGCCCAACTCGCCCTTTGGAAAGAAGCCTGCAAGTTGTGCCTTTCAGCTCAAGGGCAATGTAGCACACCAAGAGCAGAAGTCCTACTTCAGCCAGATAAGGCCTGCAAGGAAACTGCGTTTCACAGGCCTTTGGAAGAGATGTTCCCGGTAGGCTGTAAGAGCACTGTGCAGAGCGAGTTGTTTCTTAGCTTCCCAAAGAGCTGGAAGCAAGATGCTGTGGGGCCCAACTCGCCCTTTGGAAAGAAGCCTGCACGTTGTGCCTTTCAGCTCTAGGGCAATGTAGCACACCCAGAGCAGAAGTCCTACTTCAGCCAGATCAGGCCTGCAAAGAAATTGCGTTTGACAGGCCTTTGGAAGAGATGTTCCCGGTAGGCTGTAACAGCACTGTGCAGAGCGAGTTGTTTCTTAGCTTCCCAAAGAGCTGGAAGCAAGATGCTGTGGGGCCCAACTCGCCCTTTGGAAAGAAGCCTGCACGTTGTGCCTTTCAGCTCAAGGGCAATGTAGCACACCCAGAGCAGAAGTCCTACTTCAGCCAGATCAGGCCTGCAAAGAAACTGCGTTTCACAGGCCTTTGGAAGAGATGTTCCCGGTAGGCTGTAAGAGCACTGTGCAGAGCGAGTTGTTTCTGAGCTTCCCAAAGAGCTGGAAGCAAGATGCTGTGGGGCCCAACTCGCCCTTTGGAAAGTAGCCTGCACGTTGTGCCTTTCAGCTCTAGGGCAATGTAGCACACCCAGAGCAGGAGTCCTACTTCAGCCAGATCAGGCCTGCAAAGAAACTGCGTTTCACAGGCCTTTGGAAGAGATGTTCCCGGTAGGCTGTAAGAGCACTGTGCAGAGCGAGTTGTTTCTTAGCTTCCCAAAGAGCTGGAAGCAAGATGCTGTGGGGCCCAACTCGCCCTTTGGAAAGAAGCCTGCACGTTGTGCCTTTCAGCTCTAGGCAATGTAGCACACCTAGAGCAGAAGTCCTACTTCAGCCAGATCAGGCCTGCAAAGAAACTGCGTTTCACAGGCCTTTGGAAGAGATGTTCCCGGTAGGCTGTAAGAGCACTGTGCAGAGCGAGTTGTTTCTTAGCTTCCCAAATAGCTGGAAGCAAGATGCTGTGGGGCCCAACTCGCCCTTTGGAAAGAAGCCTGCACGTTGTGCCTTTCAGCTCTAGGGCAATGTAGCACAACCAGAGCAGACGTTCTACTTCAGCGACATCAGGCCTGCAAAGAAACTGCTTTTCACGGGCCTTTGGAAGATTGTTCCCGGTAGGCTGTAAGAGCACTGTGCAGAGCGAGTTGTTTCTTAGCTTCCCAAAGAGCTGGAAGCAAGATGCTGTGGGGCCCAACTCGCCCTTTGGAAAGAAGCCTGCACGTTGTGCCTTTCATCTCTAGGGCAATGTAGCACACCCAGAGCAGAAGTCCTACTTCAGCCAGATCAGGCCTGCAAAGAAACTGCGTTTCACAGGCCTTTGGAAGAGTTGTTCCCGGTAGGCTGTAAGAGCACTGTGCAGAGCGAGTTGTTTGTTAGCTTCCCAAAGAGCTGGAAGCAAGATGCTGTGTGGCCCAACTCGCCCTTTGGAAAGAAGCCTGCACGTTGTGCCTTTCAGCTCTAGTGCAATGTAGCACACCCAGAGCAGGAGTCCTACTTGAGCCAGGTCAGGCCTGCAAAGAAACTGCGTTTGACAGGCCTTTGGAAGAGATGTTCCCGGTAGGCTGTAAGAGCACTGTGCAGAGCGAGTTGTTTCTTAGCTTCCCAAAGAGCTGGAAGCAAGATGCTGTGGGGCCCAACTCGCCCTTTGGAAAGAAGCCTGCAAGCTGTGCCTTTCAGCTCTAGGCAATGTAGCACACCCAGAGCAGAAGTCCTACTACAGCCAGATCAGGCCTGAAAAGAAACTGCGTTTCACAGGCTTTTGGAAGAGATCTTCCCGGTAGGCTGTAAGAGCACTGTGCAGAGCGAGTTGTTTCTTAGCTTCCCAAAGAGCTGGAAGCAAGATGCTGTGGGGCCCAATTCGCCCTTTGGAAAGAAGCCTGCACGTTGTGCCTTGCAGCTCTAGGCAATGTTGCACACCCAGAGCAGAAGTCCTACTTCAGCCAGATCAGGCCTGCAAAGAGACTGCGTTTCACAGGCCTTTGGAAGAGATGTACCCGGTAGTCTGTAAGAGCACTGTGCAGAGCGAGTTGTTTCTTAGCTTCCCAACGAGCTGGAAGCAAGATGCTGCGGGGCCCAACTCGCCCTTGGAAAGAACCCTGCACGTTGTGCCTTTCAGCTCTAGGGCAATGTAGCACACCCAGAGCAGGAGTCCTACTTCAGCCAGATCAGGCCTGCAAAGAAACTGCGTTTCACAGGCCTTTGGAAGAGATGTTCCCGGTAGGCTGTAAGAGCACTGTGCAGAGCGAGTTGTTTCTTAGCTTCCCAAAGAGCTGGAAGCAAGATGCTGTGGGGCCCAACTCGCCCTTTGGAAAGAAGCCTGCACGTTGTGCCTTTCAGCTCTAGGCAATGTAGCACACCTAGAGCAGAAGTCCTACTTCAGCCAGATCAGGCCTGCAAAGAAACTGCGTTTCACAGGCCTTTGGAAGAGATGTTCCCGGTAGGCTGTAAGAGCACTGTGCAGCGCCAGTTGTTTCTTAGCTTCCCAAAGAGCTGGAAGCAAGATGCTGTGGGGCCCAACTCGCCCTTTGGAAAGAAGCCTGCACGTTGTGCCTTTCAGCTCTAGGGCAATGTAGCACAACCAGAGCAGACGTTCTACTTCAGCGACATCAGGCCTGCAAAGAAACTGCTTTTCACGGGCCTTTGGAAGATTGTTCCCGGTAGGCTGTAAGAGCACTGTGCAGAGCGAGTTGTTTCTTAGCTTCCCAAAGAGCTGGAAGCAAGATGCTGTGGGGCCCAACTCGCCCTTTGGAAAGAAGCCTGCACGTTGTGCCTTTCAGCTCTAGGGCAATGTAGCACACCCAGAGCAGAAGTCCTACTTGAGCCAGGTCAGACCTTCAAAGAAACTGCGTTTCACAGGCCTTTGGAAGAGATGTTCCCGGTAGGCTGTAAGAGCACTGTGCAGAGCGAGTTGTTTCTTAGCTTCCCAAAGAGCTGGAAGCAAGATGCTGTGGGGCCCAACTCGCCCTTTGGAAAGAAGCCTGCACGTTTTCCCTTTCAGCTCTAGGAAATGTAGCACACCCAGAGCAGAAGTCCTACTTCAGCCAGATCAGGCCTGAAAAGAAACTGCGTTTCACAGGCCTTTGGAAGAGATGTTCCCGGTAGGCTGTAAGAGCACTGTGCAGAGCGAGTTGTTTCTTAGCTTCCCAAAGACCTGGAAGCAAGATGCTGTGGGGCCCAACTCGCCCTTTGGAAAGAAGCCTGCACGTTGTGCCTTTCAGCTCTAGGCAATGTAGCACACCTAGAGCAGAAGTCCTACTTCAGCCAGATCA
Organism: Equus caballus; assembly: GCF_041296265.1. Lineage (NCBI taxonomy): Eukaryota > Metazoa > Chordata > Mammalia > Perissodactyla > Equidae > Equus > Equus caballus. The sequence goes on from NC_091684.1 coordinate 70,512,104, forward strand.
GGCCTGCAAAGAAACTGCGTTTCACAGGCCTTTGGAAGAGATGTTCCCGGTAGGCAGTAAGAGCACTGTGCAGAGCGAGTTGTTTCTTAGCTTCCCAAAGAGCTGGAAGCAAGATGCTGTGGGGCCCAACTCGCCCTTTGGAAAGAAGCCTGCACGTTGTGCCTTTCAGCTCTAGGGCAATGTAGCACAACCAGAGCTGCCGTTCTACTTCAGCGACATCAGGCCTGCAAAGAAACTGCTTTTCACGGGCCTTTGGAAGATTGTTCCCGGTAGGCTGTAAGAGCACTGTGCAGAGCGAGTTGTTTCTTAGCTTCCCAAAGAGCTGGAAGCAAGATGCTGTGGGGCCCAACTCGCCCTTTGGAAAGAAGCCAGCACGTTGTGCCTTTCAGCTCTAGGGCAATGTAGCACACCCAGAGCAGAAGTCCTACTTCAGCCAGATCAGGCCTGCAAAGAAACTGCGTTTCACAGGCCTTTGGAAGAGATGTTCCCGGTAGGCTGTAAGAGCACTGTGCAGAGCGAGTTGTTTGTTAGCTTCACAAAGAGCTGGAAGCAAGATGCTGTGGGGCCCAACTCGCCCTTTGGAAAGAGGCCTGCACGTTGTGCCTTTCAGCTCTAGGGCAATGTAGCACACCCAGAGCAGGAGTCCTACTTGAGCCAGGTCAGGCCTGCAAAGAAACTGCGTTTCACAGGCCTTTGGAAGAGATGTTCCCGGTAGGCTGTAAGAGCACTGTGCAGAGCGAGTTGTTTCTTAGCTTCCCAAAGAGCTGGAAGCAAGATGCTGTGGGGCCCTACTCGCCCTTTGGAAAGAAGCCTGCACGTTTTCCCTTTCAGCTCTAGGCAATGTAGCACACCCAGAGCAGAAGTCCTACTTCAGCCAGATCAGGCCTGAAAAGAAACTGCGTTTCACAGGCCTTTGGAAGAGATGTTCCCGGTAGGCTGTAAGAGCACTGTGCAGAGCGAGTTGTTTCTTAGCTTCCCAAAGAGCTGGAAGCAAGATGCTGTGGGGCCCAATTCGCCCTTTGGAAAGAAGCGTGCACGTCGTGCCTTGCAGCTCTAGGCAATGTTGCACACCCAGAGCAGAAGTCCTACTTCAGCCAGATCAGGCCTGCAAAGAGACTGCGTTTCACAGGCCTTTGGAAGAGATGTTCCCGGTAGGCTGTAAGAGCACTGTGCAGAGCGAGTTGTTTCTTAGCTTCCCAAAGAGCTGGAAGCAAGATGCTGCGGGGCCCAACTCGCCCTTTGGAAAGAAGCCTGCACGTTGTGCCTTTCAGCTCTAGGGCAATGTAGCACACCCAGAGCAGAAGTCCTACTTCAGCCAGATCAGGCCTGCAAAGAAACTGCGTTTCACAGGCCTTTGGAAGAGATGTTCCCAGTAGGCTGTAAGAGCACTGTGCAGAGCGAGTTGTTTCTTAGCTTCCCAAAGAGCTGGAAGCAAGATGCTGTGGGGCCCAACTCGCCCTTTGGAAAGAAGCCTGCACGTTGTGCCTTTCAGCTCTAGGCAATGTAGCACACCTAGAGGAGAAGTCCTACTTCAGCCAGATCAGGCCTGCAAAGAAACTGCGTTTCACAGGCCTTTGGAAGAGATGTTCCCGGTAGGCTGTAAGAGCACTGTGCAGAGCGAGTTGTTTCTTAGCTTCCCAAAGAGCTGGAAGCAAGATGCTGTGGGGCCCAACTCGCCCTTTGGAAAGAAGCCTGCACGGTGTGCCTTTCAGCTCTAGGGCAATGTAGCACAACCAGAGCAGACGTTCTACTTCAGCGACATCAGGCCTGCAACGAAACTGCTTTTCACGTGCCTTTGGAAGATTGTTCCCGGTAGGCTGTAAGAGCACTGTGCAGAGCGAGTTGTTTCTGAGCTTCCCAAAGAGCTGGAAGCAAGATGCTGTGGGGCCCAACTCGCCCTTTGGAAAGAAGCCTGCACGTTTTCCCTTTCAGCTCTAGGCAATGTAGCACACCCAGAGCAGAAGTCCTACTTCAGCCAGATCAGGCCTGCAAAGGAACTGCGTTTCACAGGCCTTTGGAAGAGATGTTCCCGGTAGGCTGTAAGAGCACTGTGCAGAGCCAGTTGTTTCTTAGCTTCCCAAAGAGCTGGAAGCAAGATGCTGTGGGGCCCAACTCGCCCTTTGGAAAGAAGCCTGCACGTTGTGCCTTTCAGCTCTAGGGCAATGTAGCACAACCAGAGCAGACGTTCTACTTCAGCGACATCAGGCCTGCAAAGAAACTGCTTTTCACGGGCCTTTGGAAGATTGTTCCCGGTAGGCTGTAAGAGCACTGTGCAGAGCGAGTTGTTTCTTAGCTTCCCAAAGAGCTGGAAGCAAGATGCTGTGGGGCCCAACTCGCCCTTTGGAAAGAAGCCTGCACGTTGTGCCTTTCAGCTCTAGGGCAATGTAGCACACCCAGAGCAAAAGTCCTACTTGAGCCAGGTCAGGCCTGCAAAGAAACTGCGTTTCACAGGCCTTTGGAAGAGATGTTCCCGGTAGGCTGTAAGAGCACTGTGCAGAGCGAGTTGTTTGTTAGCTTCACAAAGAGCTGGAAGCAAGATGCTGTGGGGCCCAACTCGCCCTTTGGAAAGAGGCCTGCACGTTGTGCCTTTCAGCTCTAGGGCAATGTAGCACACCCAGAGCAGGAGTCCTACTTGAGCCAGATCAGGCCTGCAAAGAAACTGCGTTTCACAGGCCTTTGGAAGAGATGTTCCCGGTAGGCTGTAAGAGCACTGTGCAGAGCGAGTTATTTCTTAGCTTCCCAAAGAGCTGGAAGCAAGATGCTGTGGGGCCCAACTCGCCCTTTGGAAAGAAGCCTGCACCTTTTCCCTTTCAGCTCTAGGCAATGTAGCACACCCAGAGCAGAAGTCCTACTTCAGCCAGATCAGGCCTGAAAAGAAACTGCGTTTCACAGGCCTTTGGAAGAGATGTTCCCGGTAGGCTGTAGGACCACTGTGCAGAGCGAGTTGTTTCTTAGCTCCCCAAAGAGCTGGAAGCAAGATGCTGTGGGGCCCAATTCGCCCTTTGGAAAGAAGCGTGCACGTTGTGCCTTGCAGCTCTAGGCAATGTTGCACACCCAGAGCAGAAGTCCTACTTCAGCCAGATCAGGCCTGCAAAGAGACTGCGTTTCACAGGCCTTTGGAAGAGATGTTCCCGGTAGGCTGTAAGAGCACTGTGCAGAGCGAGTTGTTTCTTAGCTTCCCAAAGAGCTGGAAGCAAGATTCTGCGGGGCCCAACTCGCCCTTTGGAAAGAAGCCTGCACGTTGTGCCTTTCAGCTCTAGGGCAATGTAGCACACCCAGAGCAGAAGTCCTACTTCAGCCAGATCAGGCCTGCAAAGAAACTGCGTTTCACAGGCCTTTGGAAGAGATGTTCCCGGTAGGCTGTAAGAGCACTGTGCAGAGCGAGTTGTTTCTTAGCTTCCCAAAGAGCTGGAAGCAAGATGCTGTGGGGCCCAACTCGCCCTTTGGAAAGAAGCCTGCACGTTGTGCCTTTCAGCTCTAGGCAATGTAGCACACCTAGAGCAGAAGTCCTACTTCAGCCAGATCAGGCCTGCAAAGAAACTGCGTTTCACAGGCCTTTGGAACAGATGTTTCCGGTAGGCTGTAAGAGCACTGTGCAGAGCGAGTTGTTTCTTAGCTTCCCAAAGAGCTGGAAGCAAGATGCTGTGGGGCCCAACTCGCCCTTTGGAGAGAAGCCTGCACGTTGTGCCTTTCAGCTCTAGGGCAATGTAGCACACCCAGAGCAGGAGTCCTACTTGAGCCAGGTCAGGCCTGCAAAGAAACTGCGTTTCACAGGCCTTTGGAAGAGATGTTCCCGGTAGGCTGTAAGAGCACTGTGCAGAGCGAGTTGTTTCTTAGCTTCCCAAAGAGCTGGAAGCAAGATGCTGTGGGGCCCAACTCGCCCTTTGGAAAGAAGCCTGCAAGTTGTGCCTTTCAGCTCAAGGGCAATGTAGCACACCCAGAGCAGAAGTGCTACTTCAGCCAGATCAGGCCTGCAAAGAAACTGCGTTTCACAGGCCATTGGAAGAGATGTTCCCGGTAGGCTGTAAGAGCACTGTGCAGAGCGAGTTGTTTCTGAGCTTCCCAAAGAGCTGGAAGCAAGATGCTGTGGGGCCCAACTCGCCCTTTGGAAAGAAGCCTGCACGTTGTGCCTTTCAGCTCTAGGGCAATGTAGCACACCCAGAGCAGGAGTTCTACTTCAGCCAGATCAGGCCTGCAAAGAAACTGCGTTTCACAGGCCTTTGGAAGAGATGTTCCCGGTAGGCTGTAAGAGCACTGTGCAGAGCGAGTTGTTTCTTAGCTTCCCAAAGAGCTGGAAGCAAGATGCTGTGGGGCCCAACTCGCCCTTTGGAAAGAAGCCTGCAAGTTGTGCCTTTCAGCTCAAGGGCAATGTAGCAAACCCAGAGCAGAAGTCCTACTTCAGCCAGATCAGGCCTGCAAGGAAGCTGCGTTTCACAGGCCTTTGGAAGAGATGTTCCCGGTAGGCTGTAAGAGCACTGTGCAGAGCGAGTTGTTTCTTAGCTTCCGAAAGAGCTGGAAGCAAGATGCTGTGGGTTCCAACTCGCCCTTTGGAAAGAAGCCTGCACGTTGTGCCTTTCAGCTCTAAGACAATGTAGCACACCCAGAGCAGGAGTCCTACTTCAGCCAGGTCAGGCCTGCAAAGCAACTGCGTTTCACAGGCCTTTGGAAGAGATGTTCCCGTTAGGCTGTAAGAGAACTGTGCAGAGCGAGTTGTTTCTTAGCTTCCCAAATAGCTGGAAGCAAGATGCTGTGGGGCCCAACTCGCCCTTTGTAAAGAAGCCTGCACGTTGTGCCTTTCAGCTCTAGGGCAATGTAGCACACCCAGAGCAGAAGTCCTACTTCAGCCAGATCAGGCCTGCAAAGAAACTGCGTTTCACAGGCCTTTGGAAGAGATGTTCCCGGTAGGCTGTAAGAGCACTGTGCAGAGCGAGTTGTTTCTTAGCTTCCCAAAGAGCTGGAAGCAAGATGCTGTGGGGCCCAACTCGCCCTATGGAAAGAAGCCTGCACGTTATGCCTTTCAGCTCTAGGTCAATGAAGCACCCACAGAGCAGAAGTTCTACTTCAGCGAGATCAGGTCTGCGAGGAAACTGCTTTTCACATGCCTTTGGAAGAGATGTTCCCGGTAGGCTGTAAGAGCACTGTGCAGAGCGAGTTGTTTCTTAGCTTCCCAAACAGCTGGAAGCAAGATGCTGTGGGGCCCAACTCGCCCTTTGGAAAGTAGCCTGCACGTTGTGCCTTTCAGGTCTAGGGCAATGTAGCACACCCAGAGCAGGAGTCCTACTTCAGCCAGATCAGGCCTGCAAAGAGACTGCGTTTCACAGGCCTTTGGAAGAGATGTTCCCGGTAGGCTGTAAGAGCACTGTGCAGAGCGAGTTGTTTCTTAGCTTCCCAAAGAGCTGGAAGCAAGATGCTGTGGGGCCCAACTCGCCCTTTGAAAGAAGACTGCACGTTGTGCCTTTCAGCTCTAGGGCAATGTAGCACACCCAGATCAGACGTCCTACTTCAGCCAGATCAGGCCTGCAAAGAAACTGCGTTTCACAGGCCTTTGGAAGAGATGTTCCCGGTAGGCTGTAAGAGCACTGTGCAGAGCGAGTTGTTTCTTAGCTTCCCAAAGAGCTGGAAGCAAGATGCTGTGGGGCCCAACTCGCCCTTTGGAAAGAAGCCTGCACGTTTTCCCTTTCAGCTCTATGCAATGTAGCACACCCAGAGCAGAAGTCCTACTTCAGCCAGATCAGGCCTGCAAAGAAACTGCGTTTCACAGGCCTTTGGAAGAGATGCTCCCGGTAGGCTGTAAGAGCACTGTGCAGAGCAAGTTGTTTCTTAGCTTCCCAAAGAGCTGGAAGCAAGATGCTGTGGGGCCCAACTCGCCCTTTGGAAAGAAGCCTGCACGTTGTGCCTTGCAGCTCTAGGCAATGTTGCACACCCAGAGCAGAAGTCCTACTTCAGCCAGATCAGGCCTGCAAAGGGACTGCGTTTCACAGGCCTTTGGAAGAGATGTTCCCGGTAGGCTGTAAGAGCACTGTGCAGAGCGAGTTGTTTCTTAGCTTCCCAAAGAGCTGGAAGCAAGATGCTGTGGGGCCAGCTCGCCCTTTGGAAAGAAGCCGACACGTTGTGCCTTTCAGCTCTAGGGCAATGTAGCACACCCAGAGTAGAAGTCCTACTTCAGCCAGATCAGGCCTGCAAAGAAACTGCGTTTCACAGGCCTTTGGAAGAGATGTTCCCGGTAGGCTGTAAGAGCACTGTGCAGAGCGAGTTGTTTCTTAGCTTCCCAAAGAGCTGGAATCAAGATGCTGTGGGGCCGAACTCGCCCTTTGGAAAGAAGCCTGCACGTTGTGCCTTTCAGCTCTAGGGCAATGTAGCACACCCAGAGCAGAAGTCCTACTTCAGCCAGATCAGGCCTGCAAAGAAACTGCGTTTCACAGGCCGTTGGAAGAGATGTTCCCGGTAGGCTGTAAGAGCACTGTGCAGAGCGAGTTGTTTCTTAGCTTCCCAAAGAGCTGGAAGCAAGATGCTGTGGGGCCCAACTCGCCCTTTGGAAAGAAGCCTGCACGTTTTCCCTTTCAGCTCTAGGCAATGTAGCACACCCAGAGCAGAAGTCCTACTTCAGCCAGATCAGGCCTGAAAAGAAACTGCGTTTCACAGGCCTTTGGAAGAGATGTTCCCGGTAGGCTGTAAGAGCACTGTGCAGAGCGAGTTGTTTCTTAGCTTCCCAAAGAGCTGGAAGCAAGATGCTGTGGGGCCCAACTCGCCCTTTGGAAAGAAGCCTGCACGTTGTGCCTTTCAGCTCTAGGGCAATGTAGCACAACCAGAGCAGACGTTCTACTTCAGCGACATCAGGCCTGCAAAGAAACTGCTTTTCACGTGCCTTTGGAAGATTGTTCCCGGTAGGCTGTAAGAGCACTGTGCAGAGCGAGTTGTTTCTGAGCTTCCCAAAGAGCTGGAAGCAAGATGCTGTGGGGCCCAACTCGCCCTTTGGAAAGAAGCCTGCACGTTTTCCCTTTCAGCTCTAGGCAATGTAGCACACCCAGAGCAGAAGTCCTACTTCAGCCAGATCAGGCCTGCAAAGGAACTGCGTTTCACAGGCCTTTGGAAGAGATATTCCCGGTAGGCTGTAAGAGCAATGTGCAGAGCGAGTTGTTTCTTAGCTTCCCAAAGAGCTGGAAGCAAGATGCTGTGGGGCCCAATTCGCCCTTTGGAAAGAAGCGTGCACGTTGTGCCTTGCAGCTCTAGGCAATGTTGCACATCCAGAGCAGAAGTCCTACTTCAGCCAGATCAGGCCTGCAAAGAGACTGCGTTTCACAGGCCTTTGGAAGAGATGTTCCTGGTAGGCTGTAAGAGCACTGTGCAGAGCGAGTTGTTTCTTAGCTTCCCAAAGAGCTGGAAGCAAGATGCTGTGGGGCCCAACTCGCCCTTTGGAAAGAACCCTGCACGTTGTGCCTTTCAGCTCTAGGGCAATGTAGCACACCCAGAGCAGAAGTCCTACTTCAGCCAGATCAGGCCTGCAAAGAAACTGCGTTTCACAGGCCTTTGGAAGAGATGTTCCCGGTAGGCTGTAAGAGCACTGTGCAGAGAGAGTTGTTTCTTAGCTTCCCAAAGAGCTGGAAGCAAGATGCTGTGGGGCCCAACTCGCCCTTTGGAAAGAAGCCTGCACGTTGTGCCTTTCAGCTCTAGGGCAATGTAGCACACCCAGAGCAGAAGTCCTACTTCAGCCAGATCAGGCCTGCAAAGAAACTGCGTTTCACAGGCCTTTGGAAGAGATGTTCCCGGTAGGCTGTAAGAGCACTGTGCAGAGCGAGTTGTTTCTTAGCTTCCCAAAGAGCTGGAAGCAAGATGCTGTGGGGCCCAACTCGCCCTTTGGAAAGAAGCCTGCACGTTGTGCCTTTCAGCTCTAGGCAATGTAGCACACCTAGAGCAGAAGTCCTACTTCAGCCAGATCAGGCCTGCAAAGAAACTGCGTTTCACAGGCCTTTGGAAGAGATGTTCCCGGTAGGCTGTAAGAGCACTGTGCAGAGCGAGTTGTTTGTTAGCTTCCCAAAGAGCTGGAAGCAAGATGCTGTGGGGCCCAACTCGCCCTTTGGAAAGAAGCCTGCACGTTGTGCCTTTCAGCTCTAGGGCAATGTAGCACAACCAGAGCAGACGTTCTACTTCAGCGACATCAGGCCTGCAAAGAAACTGCTTTTCACGGGCCTTTGGAAGATTGTTCCCGGTAGGCTGTAAGAGCACTGTGCAGAGCGAGTTGTTTCTTAGCTTCCCAAAGTGCTGGAAGCAAGATGCTGTGGGGCCCAACTCGCCCTTTGGAAAGAAGCCTGCACGTTGTGCCTTTCATCTCTAGGGCAATGTAGCACACCCAGAGCAGAAGTCCTACTTGAGCCAGGTTAGGCCTGCAAAGAAACTGCGTTTCACAGGCCTTTGGAAGAGATGTTCCCGGTAGGCTGTAAGAGCACTGTGCAGAGCGAGTTGTTTCTTAGATTCCCAAAGAGCTGGAAGCAAGATGCTGTGGGGCCCAACTCGCCCTTTGGAAAGAAGCCTGCACGTTTTCCCTTTTAGCTCTAGGCAATGTAGCACACCCAGAGCAGAAGTCCTACTTCAGCCAGATCAGGCCTGAAAAGAAACTGCGTTTCACAGGCCTTTGGAAGAGATGTTCCCGGTAGGCTGTAACAGCACTGTGCAGAGCGAGTTGTTTCTTAGCTTTCCAAAGAGCTGGAAGCAAGATGCTGTGGGGCCCAACTCGCCCTTTGGAAAGAAGCCTGCACGTTGTGCCTTGCAGCTGTAGGGCAATGTAGCACACCCAGAGCAGAAGTCCTACTTCAGCCAGATCAGGCCTGCAAAGAAACTGCATTTAACAGGCATTTGGAAGAGATGTTCCCGGTAGGCTGTAAGAGCACTGTGCAGAGCGAGTTGTTTCTTAGCTTCCCAAAGAGCTGGAAGAAAGATGCTGTGGGTCCCAACTCGCCCTTTGGAAAGAAGCCTGCACGTTGTGCCTTTCAGCTCTAGGACAATGTAGCACACCCAGAGCAGGAGTCCTACTTCAGCCAGGTCTGGCCTGCAAAGAAACTGCGTTTCACAGGCCTTTGGAAGAGATGTTCCCGGTAGGCTGTAAGAGCACTGTGAAGAGCGAGTTGTTTCTTAGCTTCCCAAAGAGCTGGAAGCAACATGCTGTTGGGCCCAACTCGCCCTTTGTAAAGAAGCCTGCACGTTGTGCCTTTCAGCTCTAGGGCAATGTAGCACACCCAGAGCAGAAGTCCTACTTCAGCCAGATCAGGCCTGCAAAGAAACTGCGTTTGACAGGCCTTTGGAAGAGATGTTCCCGGTAGGCTGTAAGAGCACTGTGCAGAGCGAGTTGTTTCTTAGCTTCCCAAAGAGCTGGAAGCAAGATGCTGTGGGGCCCAACTCGCCCTTTGGAAAGAAGCCTGCAAGTTGTGCCTTTCAGCTCAAGGGCAATGTAGCACACCCAGAGCAGAAGTCCTACTTCAGCCAGATCAGGCCTGCAAAGAAACTGCGTTTCACAGGCCTTTGGAAGAGATGTTCCCGGTAGGCTGTAAGAGCACTGTGCAGAGCGAGTTGTTTCTGAGCTTCCCAAAGAGCTGGAAGCAAGATGCTGTGGGGCCCAACTCGCCCTTTGGAAAGTAGCCTGCACGTTGTGCCTTTCAGCTCTAGGGCAATGTAGCACACCCAGAGCAGGAGTCCTACTTCAGCCAGATCAGGCCTGCAAAGAAACTGCGTTTCACAGGCCTTTGGAAGAGATGTTCCCGGTAGGCTGTAAGAGCACTGTGCAGAGCGAGTTGTTTCTTAGCTTCCCAAAGAGCTGGAAGCAAGATGCTGTGGGGCCCAACTCGCCCTTTGGAAAGAAGCCTGCACGTTGTGCCTTTCAGCTCTAGGGCAATGTAGCACAACCAGAGCAGACGTTCTACTTCAGCGACATCAGGCCTGCAAAGAAACTGCTTTTCACGGGCCTTTGGAAGATTGTTCCCGGTAGGCTGTAAGAGCACTGTGCAGAGCGAGTTGTTTCTTAGCTTCCCAAAGAGCTGGAAGCAAGATGCTGTGGGGCCCAACTCGCCCTTTGGAAAGAAGCCTGCACGTTGTGCCTTTCAGCTCTAGGGCAATGTAGCACACCCAGAGCAGGAGTCCTACTTGAGCCAGGTCAGGCCTGCAAAGAAACTGCGTTTCACAGGCCTTTGGAAGAGATGTTCCCGGTAGGCTGTAAGAGCACTGTGCAGAGCGAGTTGTTTCTTAGCTTCCCAAAGAGCTGGAAGCAAGATGCTGTGGGGCCCAACTCGCCCTTTGGAAAGAAGCCTGCACGTTTTCCCTTTCAGCTCTAGGCAATGTAGCACACCCAGAGCAGAAGTCCTACTTCAGCCAGATCAGGCCTGCAAAGAAACTGCGTTTCACAGGCCTTTGGAAGAGATGCTCCCGGTAGGCTGTAAGAGCACTGTGCAGAGCAAGTTGTTTCTTAGCTTCCCAAAGAGCTGGAAGCAAGATGCTGTGGGGCCCAACTCGCCCTTTGGAAAGAAGCCTGCACGTTGTGCCTTGCAGCTCTAGGCAATGTTGCACACCCAGAGCAGAAGTCCTACTTCAGCCAGATCAGGCCTGCAAAGGGACTGCGTTTCACAGGCCTTTGGAAGAGATGTTCCCGGTAGGCTGTAAGAGCACTGTGCAGAGCGAGTTGTTTCTTAGCTTCCCAAAGAGCTGGAAGCAAGATGCTGTGGGGCCAGCTCGCCCTTTGGAAAGAAGCCGACACGTTGTGCCTTTCAGCTCTAGGGCAATGTAGCACACCCAGAGTAGAAGTCCTACTTCAGCCAGATCAGGCCTGCAAAGAAACTGCGTTTCACAGGCCTTTGGAAGAGATGTTCCCGGTAGGCTGTAAGAGCACTGTGCAGAGCGAGTTGTTTCTTAGCTTCCCAAAGAGCTGGAATCAAGATGCTGTGGGGCCGAACTCGCCCTTTGGAAAGAAGCCTGCACGTTGTGCCTTTCAGCTCTAGGGCAATGTAGCACACCCAGAGCAGAAGTCCTACTTCAGCCAGATCAGGCCTGCAAAGAAACTGCGTTTCACAGGCCGTTGGAAGAGATGTTCCCGGTAGGCTGTAAGAGCACTGTGCAGAGCGAGTTGTTTCTTAGCTTCCCAAAGAGCTGGAAGCAAGATGCTGTGGGGCCCAACTCGCCCTTTGGAAAGAAGCCTGCACGTTTTCCCTTTCAGCTCTAGGCAATGTAGCACACCCAGAGCAGAAGTCCTACTTCAGCCAGATCAGGCCTGAAAAGAAACTGCGTTTCACAGGCCTTTGGAAGAGATGTTCCCGGTAGGCTGTAAGAGCACTGTGCAGAGCGAGTTGTTTCTTAGCTTCCCAAAGAGCTGGAAGCAAGATGCTGTGGGGCCCAACTCGCCCTTTGGAAAGAAGCCTGCACGTTGTGCCTTTCAGCTCTAGGGCAATGTAGCACAACCAGAGCAGACGTTCTACTTCAGCGACATCAGGCCTGCAAAGAAACTGCTTTTCACGTGCCTTTGGAAGATTGTTCCCGGTAGGCTGTAAGAGCACTGTGCAGAGCGAGTTGTTTCTGAGCTTCCCAAAGAGCTGGAAGCAAGATGCTGTGGGGCCCAACTCGCCCTTTGGAAAGAAGCCTGCACGTTTTCCCTTTCAGCTCTAGGCAATGTAGCACACCCAGAGCAGAAGTCCTACTTCAGCCAGATCAGGCCTGCAAAGGAACTGCGTTTCACAGGCCTTTGGAAGAGATATTCCCGGTAGGCTGTAAGAGCAATGTGCAGAGCGAGTTGTTTCTTAGCTTCCCAAAGAGCTGGAAGCAAGATGCTGTGGGGCCCAATTCGCCCTTTGGAAAGAAGCGTGCACGTTGTGCCTTGCAGCTCTAGGCAATGTTGCACATCCAGAGCAGAAGTCCTACTTCAGCCAGATCAGGCCTGCAAAGAGACTGCGTTTCACAGGCCTTTGGAAGAGATGTTCCTGGTAGGCTGTAAGAGCACTGTGCAGAGCGAGTTGTTTCTTAGCTTCCCAAAGAGCTGGAAGCAAGATGCTGTGGGGCCCAACTCGCCCTTTGGAAAGAACCCTGCACGTTGTGCCTTTCAGCTCTAGGGCAATGTAGCACACCCAGAGCAGAAGTCCTACTTCAGCCAGATCAGGCCTGCAAAGAAACTGCGTTTCACAGGCCTTTGGAAGAGATGTTCCCGGTAGGCTGTAAGAGCACTGTGCAGAGAGAGTTGTTTCTTAGCTTCCCAAAGAGCTGGAAGCAAGATGCTGTGGGGCCCAACTCGCCCTTTGGAAAGAAGCCTGCACGTTGTGCCTTTCAGCTCTAGGGCAATGTAGCACACCCAGAGCAGAAGTCCTACTTCAGCCAGATCAGGCCTGCAAAGAAACTGCGTTTCACAGGCCTTTGGAAGAGATGTTCCCGGTAGGCTGTAAGAGCACTGTGCAGAGCGAGTTGTTTCTTAGCTTCCCAAAGAGCTGGAAGCAAGATGCTGTGGGGCCCAACTCGCCCTTTGGAAAGAAGCCTGCACGTTGTGCCTTTCAGCTCTAGGCAATGTAGCACACCTAGAGCAGAAGTCCTACTTCAGCCAGATCAGGCCTGCAAAGAAACTGCGTTTCACAGGCCTTTGGAAGAGATGTTCCCGGTAGGCTGTAAGAGCACTGTGCAGAGCGAGTTGTTTCTTAGCTTCCCAAAGAGCTGGAAGCAAGATGCTGTGGGGCCCAACTCGCCCTTTGGAAAGAAGCCTGCACGTTGTGCCTTTCAGCTCTAGGGCAATGTAGCACAACCAGAGCAGACGTTCTACTTCAGCGACATCAGGCCTGCAAAGAAACTGCTTTTCACGGGCCTTTGGAAGATTGTTCCCGGTAGGCTGTAAGAGCACTGTGCAGAGCGAGTTGTTTCTTAGCTTCCCAAAGTGCTGGAAGCAAGATGCTGTGGGGCCCAACTCGCCCTTTGGAAAGAAGCCTGCACGTTGTGCCTTTCATCTCTAGGGCAATGTAGCACACCCAGAGCAGAAGTCCTACTTGAGCCAGGTTAGGCCTGCAAAGAAACTGCGTTTCACAGGCCTTTGGAAGAGATGTTCCCGGTAGGCTGTAAGAGCACTGTGCAGAGCGAGTTGTTTCTTAGATTCCCAAAGAGCTGGAAGCAAGATGCTGTGGGGCCCAACTCGCCCTTTGGAAAGAAGCCTGCACGTTTTCCCTTTTAGCTCTAGGCAATGTAGCACACCCAGAGCAGAAGTCCTACTTCAGCCAGATCAGGCCTGAAAAGAAACTGCGTTTCACAGGCCTTTGGAAGAGATGTTCCCGGTAGGCTGTAACAGCACTGTGCAGAGCGAGTTGTTTCTTAGCTTTCCAAAGAGCTGGAAGCAAGATGCTGTGGGGCCCAACTCGCCCTTTGGAAAGAAGCCTGCACGTTGTGCCTTGCAGCTCTAGGGCAATGTAGCACACCCAGAGCAGAAGTCCTACTTCAGCCAGATCAGGCCTGCAAAGAAACTGCATTTAACAGGCATTTGGAAGAGATGTTCCCGGTAGGCTGTAAGAGCACTGTGCAGAGCGAGTTGTTTCTTAGCTTCCCAAAGAGCTGGAAGAAAGATGCTGTGGGTCCCAACTCGCCCTTTGGAAAGAAGCCTGCACGTTGTGCCTTTCAGCTCTAGGACAATGTAGCACACCCAGAGCAGGAGTCCTACTTCAGCCAGGTCTGGCCTGCAAAGAAACTGCGTTTCACAGGCCTTTGGAAGAGATGTTCCCGGTAGGCTGTAAGAGCACTGTGAAGAGCGAGTTGTTTCTTAGCTTCCCAAAGAGCTGGAAGCAACATGCTGTTGGGCCCAACTCGCCCTTTGTAAAGAAGCCTGCACGTTGTGCCTTTCAGCTCTAGGGCAATGTAGCACACCCAGAGCAGAAGTCCTACTTCAGCCAGATCAGGCCTGCAAAGAAACTGCGTTTGACAGGCCTTTGGAAGAGATGTTCCCGGTAGGCTGTAAGAGCACTGTGCAGAGCGAGTTGTTTCTTAGCTTCCCAAAGAGCTGGAAGCAAGATGCTGTGGGGCCCAACTCGCCCTTTGGAAAGAAGCCTGCAAGTTGTGCCTTTCAGCTCAAGGGCAATGTAGCACACCCAGAGCAGAAGTCCTACTTCAGCCAGATCAGGCCTGCAAAGAAACTGCGTTTCACAGGCCTTTGGAAGAGATGTTCCCGGTAGGCTGTAAGAGCACTGTGCAGAGCGAGTTGTTTCTGAGCTTCCCAAAGAGCTGGAAGCAAGATGCTGTGGGGCCCAACTCGCCCTTTGGAAAGTAGCCTGCACGTTGTGCCTTTCAGCTCTAGGGCAATGTAGCACGCCCAGAGCAGGAGTCCTACTTCAGCCAGATCAGGCCTGCAAAGAAACTGCGTTTCACAGGCCTTTGGAAGAGATGTTCCCGGTAGGCTGTAAGAGCACTGTGCAGAGCGAGTTGTTTCTTAGCTTCCCAAAGAGCTGGAAGCAAGATGCTGTGGGGCCCAACTCGCCCTTTGGAAAGAAGCCTGCACGTTGTGCCTTTCAGCTCTAGGGCAATGTAGCACAACCAGAGCAGACGTTCTACTTCAGCGACATCAGGCCTGCAAAGAAACTGCTTTTCACGGGCCTTTGGAAGATTGTTCCCGGTAGGCTGTAAGAGCACTGTGCAGAGCGAGTTGTTTCTTAGCTTCCCAAAGAGCTGGAAGCAAGATGCTGTGGGGCCCAACTCGCCCTTTGGAAAGAAGCCTGCACGTTGTGCCTTTCAGCTCTAGGGCAATGTAGCACACCCAGAGCAGGAGTCCTACTTGAGCCAGGTCAGGCCTGCAAAGAAACTGCGTTTCACAGGCCTTTGGAAGAGATGTTCCCGGTAGGCTGTAAGAGCACTGTGCAGAGCGAGTTGTTTCTTAGCTTCCCAAAGAGCTGGAAGCAAGATGCTGTGGGGCCCAACTCGCCCTTTGGAAAGAAGCCTGCACGTTTTCCCTTTCAGCTCTAGGCAATGTAGCACACCCAGAGCAGAAGTCCTACTTCAGCCAGATCAGGCCTGCAAAGAAACTGCGTTTCACAGGCCTTTGGAAGAGATGTTCCCGGTAGGCTGTAAGAGCACTGTGCAGAGCGAGTTGTTTCTTAGCTTCCCAAAGAGCTGGAAGCAAGATGCTGTGGGGCCCAATTCGCCCTTTGGAAAGAAGCGTGCACGTTGTGCCTTGCAGCTCTAGGCAATGTTGCACACCCAGAGCAGAAGTCCTACTTCAGCCAGATCAGGCCTGCAAAGAGACTGCGTTTCACAGGCCTTTGGAAGAGATGTTCCCGGTAGGCTGTAAGATCACTGTGCAGAGCGAGTTGTTTGTTAGCTTCCCAAAGAGCTGGAAGCAAGATGCTGCGGGGCCCAACTCGCCCTTTGGAAAGAAGCCTGCACGTTGTGCCTTTCAGCTCTAGGGCAATGTAGCACACCCAGAGCAGAAGTCCTACTTGAGCCAGATCAGGCCTGCAAAGAAACTGCGTTTCACAGGCCTTTGGAAGAGATGTTCCCGGTAGGCTGTAAGAGCACTGTGCAGAGCGAGTTGTTTCTTAGCTTCCCAAAGAGCTGGAAGCAAGATGCTGTGGGGCCCAACTCGCCCTTTGGAAAGAAGCCTGCACGTTGTCCCTTTCAGCTCTAGGCAATGTAGCACACCTAGAGCAGAAGTCCTACTTCAGCCAGATCAGGCCTGCAAAGAAACTGCGTTTCACAGGCCTTTGGAAGAGATGTTCCCGGTAGGCTGTAAGAGCACTGTGCAGAGCGAGTTGTTTCTTAGCTTCCCAAAGAGCTGGAAGCAAGATGCTGTGGGGCCCAACTCGCCCTTTGGAAAGAAGCCTGCACGTTGTGCCTTTCAGCTCTAGGGCAATGTAGCACAACCAGAGCAGACGTTCTACTTCAGCGACATCAGGCCTGCAAAGAAACTGCTTTTCACGTGCCTTTGGAAGATTGTTCCCGGTAGGCTGTAAGAGCACTGTGCAGAGCGAGTTGTTTCTTAGCTTCCCAAAGAGCTGGAAGCAAGATGCTGTGGGGCCCAACTCGCCCTTTGGAAAGAAGCCTGCACGTTTTCCCTTTCAGCTCTAGGCAATGTAGCACACCCAGAGCAGAAGTCCTACTTCAGCCAGATGAGGCCTGCAAAGAAACTGCGTTTCACAGGCCTTTGGAAGAGATGTTCCCGGTAGGCTGTAAGAGCACTGTGCAGAGCGAGTTGTTTCTTACTTCCCAAAGAGCTGGAAGCAAGATGCTGTGGGGCCCAACTCGCCCTTTGGAAAGAAGCCTGCACGTTGTGCCTTTCAGCTCTAGGGCAATGTAGCACACCCAGAACAGGAGTCCTACTTCAGCCAGATCAGGCCTGCAAAGAAACTGCGTTTCACAGGCCTTTGGAAGAGATGTTCCCGGTAGGCTGTAAGAGCACTGTGCAGAGCGAGTTGTTTCTTAGCTTCCCAAAGAGCTGGAAGCAAGATGCTGTGGGGCCCAACTCGCCCTTTGGAAAGAAGCCTGCACGTTGTGCCTTTCAGCTCTAGGGCAATGTAGCACACCCAGAGCAGAAGTCCTACTTCAGCCAGATCAGGCCTGCAAAGAAACTGCGTTTCACAGGCCTTTGGAAGAGATGTTCCCGGTAGGCTGTAAGAGCACTGTGCAGAGCGAGTTGTTTGTTAGCTTCACAAAGAGCTGGAAGCAAGATGCTGTGGGGCCCAACTCGCCCTTTGGAAAGAAGCCTGCACGTTGTGCCTTTCAGCTCTAGGGCAATGTAGCACACCCAGAGCAGGAGTCCTACTTGAGCCAGGTCAGGCCTGCAAAGAAACTGCGTTTCACAGGCCTTTGGAAGAGATGTTCCCGGTAGGCTGTAAGAGCACTGTGCAGAGCGAGTTGTTTCTTAGCTTCCCAAAGAGCTGGAAGCAAGATGCTGTGGGGCCCAACTCGCCCTTTGGAAAGAAGCCTGCACGTTTTCCCTTTCAGCTCTAGGCAATGTAGCACACCCAGAGCAGAAGTCCTACTTCAGCCAGATCAGGCCTGCAAAGGAACTGCGTTTCACAGGCCTTTGGAAGAGATGTTCCCGGTAGGCTGTAAGAGCACTGTGCAGAGCGAGTTGTTTCTTAGCTTCCCAAAGAGCTGGAAGCAAGATGCTGTGGGGCCCAATTCGCCCTTTGGAAAGAAGCGTGCACGTTGTGCCTTGCAGCTCTAGGCAATGTTGCACATCCAGAGCAGAAGTCCTACTTCAGCCAGATCAGGCCTGCAAAGAGACTGCGTTTCACAGGCCTTTGGAAGAGATGTTCCCGGTAGGCTGTAAGAGCACTGTGCAGAGCGAGTTGTTTCTTAGCTTCCCAAAGAGCTGGAAGCAAGATGCTGCGGGGCCCAACTCGCCCTTTGGAAAGAAGACTGCACGTTGTGCCTTTCAGCTCTAGGGCAATGTAGCACACCCAGAGCAGAAGTCCTACTTCAGCCAGATCAGGCCTGCAAAGAAACTGCGTTTCACAGGCCTTTGGAAGAGATGTTCCCGGTAGGCTGTAAGAGCACTGTGCAGAGCGAGTTGTTTCTTAGCTTCCCAAAGAGCTGGAAGCAAGATGCTGTGGGGCCCAACTCGCCCTTTGGAAAGAAGCCTGCACGTTGTGCCTTTCAGCTCTAGGGCAATGTAGCACACCCAGAGCAGAAGTCCTACTTCAGCCAGATCAGGCATGAAAAGAATCTGCGTTTCACAGGCCTTTGGAAGAGATGTTCCCGGTAGGCTGTAAGAGCACTGTGCAGAGCGAGTTGTTTCTTAGCTTCCCAAAGAGCTGGAAGCAAGATGCTGTGGGGCCCAACTCGCCCTTTGGAAAGAAGCCTGCACGTTGTGCCTTTCAGCTCTAGGGCAATGTAGCACAACCAGAGCAGACGTTCTACTTCAGCGACATCAGGCCTGCAAAGAAACTGCTTTTCACGGGCCTTTGGAAGATTGTTCCCGGTAGGCTGTAAGAGCACTGTGCAGAGCGAGTTGTTTCTTAGCTTCCCAAAGAGCTGGAAGCAAGATGCTGTGGGGCCCAACTCGCCCTTTGGAAAGAAGCCTGCACGTTGTGCCTTTCATCTCTAGGGCAATGTAGCACACCCAGAGCAGAAGTCCTACTTGAGCCAGGTCAGGCCTGCAAAGAAACTTTGTTTCACAGGCCTTTGGAAGAGATGTTCCCGGTAGGCTGTAAGAGCACTGTGCAGAGCGAGTTGTTTCTTAGCTTCCCAAAGAGCTGGAAGCAAGATGCTGTGGGGCCCAACTCGCCCTATGGAAAGAAACCTGCACGTTGTGCCTTTTAGCTCTAGGCAATGTAGCACACCCAGAGCAGGAGTCCTACTTCAGCCAGATCAGGCCTGCAAAGAAACTGCGTTTCACAGGCCTTTGGAAGAGATGTTCCCGGTAGGCTGTAAGAGCACTGTGCAGAGCGAGTTGTTTCTTAGCTTCCCAAAGAGCTGGAAGCAAGATGCTGTGGGGCCCAACTCGCCCTTTGGAAAGAAGCCTGCACGTTGTGCCTTTCAGCTCTAGGGCAATGTAGCACACCCAGAGCAGAAGTCCTACTTCAGCCAGATCAGGCCTGCAAAGAAACTGCGTTTCACAGGCCTTTGGAAGAGATGTTCCCGGTAGGCTGTAAGAGCACTGTGCAGAGCGAGTTGTTTGTTAGCTTCACAAAGAGCTGGAAGCAAGATGCTGTGGGGCCCAACTCGCCCTTTGGAAAGAAGACTGCACGTTGTGCCTTTCAGCTCTAGGGCAATGTAGCACACCCAGAGCAGGAGTCCTACTTGAGCCAGGTCAGGCCTGCAAAGAAACTGCGTTTCACAGGCCTTTGGAAGAGATGTTCCCGGTAGGCTGTAAGAGCACTGTGCAGAGCGAGTTGTTTCTTAGCTTCCCAAAGAGCTGGAAGCAAGATGCTGTGGGGCCCAACTCGCCCTTTGGAAAGAAGCCTGCAAGTTTTCCCTTTCAGCTCTAGGCAATGTAGCACACCCAGAGCAGAAGTCCTACTTCAGCCAGATCAGGCCTGCAAAGGAACTGCGTTTCACAGGCCTTTGGAAGAGATGTTCCCGGTAGGCTGTAAGAGCACTGTGCAGAGCGAGTTGTTTCTTAGCTTCCCAAAGAGCTGGAAGCAAGATGCTGTGGGGCCCAATTCGCCCTTTGGAAAGAAGCGTGCACGTTGTGCCTTGCAGCTCTAGGCAATGTTGCACATCCAGAGCAGAAGTCCTACTTCAGCCAGATCAGGCCTGCAAAGAGACTGCGTTTCACAGGCCTTTGGAAGAGATGTTCCCGGTAGGCTGTAAGAGCACTGTGCAGAGCGAGTTGTTTCTTAGCTTCCCAAAGAGCTGGAAGCAAGATGCTGCGGGGCCCAACTCGCCCTTTGGAAAGAAGACTGCACGTTGTGCCTTTCAGCTCTAGGGCAATGTAGCACACCCAGAGCAGAAGTCCTACTTCAGCCAGATCAGGCCTGCAAAGAAACTGCGTTTCACAGGCCTTTGGAAGAGATGTTCCCGGTAGGCTGTAAGAGCACTGTGCAGAGCGAGTTGTTTCTTAGCTTCCCAAAGAGCTGGAAGCAAGATGCTGTGGGGCCCAACTCGCCCTTTGGAAAGAAGCCTGCACGTTGTGCCTTTCAGCTCTAGGGCAATGTAGCACACCCAGAGCAGAAGTCCTACTTCAGCCAGATCAGGCATGCAAAGAAACTGCGTTTCACAGGCCTTTGGAAGAGATGTTCCCGGTAGGCTGTAAGAGCACTGTGCAGCGCGAGTTGTTTCTTAGCTTCCCAAAGAGCTGGAAGCAAGATGCTGTGGGGCCCAACTCGCCCTTTGGAAAGAAGCCTGCACGTTGTGCCTTTCAGCTCTAGGGCAATGTAGCACAACCAGAGCAGACGTTCTACTTCAGCGACATCAGGCCTGCAAAGAAACTGCTTTTCACGGGCCTTTGGAAGATTGTTCCCGGTAGGCTGTAAGAGCACTGTGCAGAGCGAGTTGTTTGTTAGCTTCACAAAGAGCTGGAAGCAAGATGCTGTGGGGCCCAACTCGCCCTTTGGAAAGAGGCCTGCACGTTGTGCCTTTCAGCTCTAGGGCAATGTAGCACACCCAGAGCAGGGGTCCTACTTGAGCCAGATCAGGCCTGCAAAGAAACTGCGTTTCACAGGCCTTTGGAAGAGATGTTCCCGGTAGGCTGTAAGAGCACTGTGCAGAGCGAGTTATTTCTTAGCTTCCCAAAGAGCTGGAAGCAAGATGCTGTGGGGCCCAACTCGCCCTTTGGAAAGAAGCCTGCACCTTTTCCCTTTCAGCTCTAGGCAATGTAGCACACCCAGAGCAGAAGTCCTACTTCAGCCAGATCAGGCCTGAAAAGAAACTGCGTTTCACAGGCCTTTGGAAGAGATGTTCCCGGTAGGCTGTAGGAGCACTGTGCAGAGCGAGTTGTTTCTTAGCTCCCCAAAGAGCTGGAAGCAAGATGCTGTGGGGCCCAATTCGCCCTTTGGAAAGAAGCGTGCACGTTGTGCCTTGCAGCTCTAGGCAATGTTGCACACCCAGAGCAGAAGTCCTACTTCAGCCAGATCAGGCCTGCAAAGAGACTGCGTTTCACAGGCCTTTGGAAGAGATGTTCCCGGTAGGCTGTAAGAGCACTGTGCAGAGCGAGTTGTTTCTTAGCTTCCCAAAGAGCTGGAAGCAAGATTCTGCGGGGCCCAACTCGCCCTTTGGAAAGAAGCCTGCACGTTGTGCCTTTCAGCTCTAGGGCAATGTAGCACACCCAGAGCAGAAGTCCTACTTCAGCCAGATCAGGCCTGCAAAGAAACTGCGTTTCACAGGCCTTTGGAAGAGATGTTCCCGGTAGGCTGTAAGAGCACTGTGCAGAGCGAGGTGTTTCTTAGCTTCCCAAAGAGCTGGAAGCAAGATGCTGTGGGGCCCAACTCGCCCTTTGGAAAGAAGCCTGCACGTTGTGCCTTTCAGCTCTAGGCAATGTTGCACACCTAGAGCAGAAGTCCTACTTCAGCCAGATCAGGCCTGCAAAGAAACTGCGTTTCACAGGCCTTTGGAACAGATGTTTCCGGTAGGCTGTAAGAGCACTGTGCAGAGCGAGTTGTTTCTTAGCTTCCCAAAGAGCTGGAAGCAAGATGCTGTGGGGCCCAACTCGCCCTTTGGAGAGAAGCCTGCACGTTGTGCCTTTCAGCTCTAGGGCAATGTAGCACACCCAGAGCAGGAGTCCTACTTGAGCCAGGTCAGGCCTGCAAAGAAACTGCGTTTCACAGGCCTTTGGAAGAGATGTTCCCGGTAGGCTGTAAGAGCACTGTGCAGAGCGAGTTGTTTCTTAGCTTCCCAAAGAGCTGGAAGCAAGATGCTGTGGGGCCCAACTCGCCCTTTGGAAAGAAGCCTGCAAGTTGTGCCTTTCAGCTCAAGGGCAATGTAGCACACCCAGAGCAGAAGTGCTACTTCAGCCAGATCAGGCCTGCAAAGAAACTGCGTTTCACAGGCCATTGGAAGAGATGTTCCCGGTAGGCTGTAAGAGCACTGTGCAGAGCGAGTTGTTTCTGAGCTTCCCAAAGAGCTGGAAGCAAGATGCTGTGGGGCCCAACTCGCCCTTTGGAAAGAAGCCTGCACGTTTTCCCTTTAAGCTCTAGGCAATGTAGCACACCCAGAGCAGAAGTCCTACTTCAGCGAGGTCAGGCCTGCAAAGGAACTGCGTCTCACAGGCCTTTGGAAGAGATGTTCCCGGTAGGCTGTAAGAGCACTGCGCACAGCGAGTTGTTTCTTAGCTTCCCAAAGAGCTGGAAGCAAGATGCTGTGGGGCCCAATTCGCCCTTTGGAAAGAAGCGTGCACGTTGTGCCTTGCAGCTCTAGGCAATGTTGCACATCCAGAGCAGAAGTCCTACTTCAGCCAGATCAGGCCTGCAAAGAGACTGCGTTTCACAGGCCTTTGGAAGAGATGTTCCCGGTAGGCTGTAAGAGCACTGTGCAGAGCGAGTTGTTTCTTAGCTTCCCAAAGAGCTGGAAGCAAGATGCTGTGGGGCCCAAATCGCCCTTTGGAAAGAAGCCTGCACGTTGTGCCTTTCAGCTCTAGGGCAATGTAGCACACCCAGAGCAGAAGTCCTACTTCAGCCAGATCAGGCCTGCAAAGAAACTGCGTTTCACAGGCCTTTGGAAGAGATGTTCCCGGTAGGCTGTAAGAGCACTGTGCAGAGCGAGTTGTTTCTTAGCTTCCCAAAGAGCTGGAAGCAAGATGCTGTGCGGCCCAACTCGCCCTTTGGAAAGAAGCCTGCACGTTGTGCCTTTCAGCTCTAGGCAATGTAGCACACCTAGAGCAGAAGTCCTACTTCAGCCAGATCAGGCCTGCAAAGAAACTGCGTTTCACAGGCCTTTGGAAGAGATGTTCCCGGTAGGCTGTAAGAGCACTGTGCAGAGCGAGTTGTTTCTTAGCTTCCCAAAGAGCTGGAAGCAAGATGCTGTGGGGCCCAACTCGCCCTTTGTAAAGAAGCCTGCACGTTGTGCCTTTCAGCTCTAGGGCAATGTAGCACAACCAGAGCAGACGTTCTACTTCAGCGACATCAGGCCTGCAAAGAAACTGCTTTTCACGGGCCTTTGGAAGATTGTTCCCGGTAGGCTGTAAGAGCACTGTGCAGAGCGAGTTGTTTCTTAGCTTCCCAAAGTGCTGGAAGCAAGATGCTGTGGGGCCCAACTCGCCCTTTGGAAAGAAGCCTGCACGTTGTGCCTTTCATCTCTAGGGCAATGTAGCACACCCAGAGCAGAAGTCCTACTTGAGCCAGGTTAGGCCTGCAAAGAAACTGCGTTTCACAGGCCTTTGGAAGAGATGTTCCCGGTAGGCTGTAAGAGCACTGTGCAGAGCGAGTTGTTTCTTAGATTCCCAAAGAGCTGGAAGCAAGATGCTGTGGGGCCCAACTCGCCCTTTGGAAAGAAGCCTGCACGTTTTCCCTTTTAGCTCTAGGCAATGTAGCACACCCAGAGCAGAAGTCCTACTTCAGCCAGATCAGGCCTGAAAAGAAACTGCGTTTCACAGGCCTTTGGAAGAGATGTTCCCGGTAGGCTGTAAGAGCACTGTGCAGAGCGAGTTGTTTCTTACTTACCAAAGAGCTGGAAGCAAGATGCTGTGGGTCCCAACTCGCCCTTTGGAAAGAAGCCTGCACGTTGTGCCTTTCAGCTCTAGGTCAATGAAGCACACACAGAGCAGAAGTTCTACTTCAGCGAAATCAGGTCTGCGAGGAAACTGCTTTTCACATGCCTTTGGAAGAGATGTTCCCGGTAGGCTGTAAGAGCACTGTGCAGAGCAAGTTGTTTCTTAGCTTCCCAAAGAGCTGGAAGCAAGATGCTGTGGGGCCCAACTCGCCCTTTGGAAAGAAGCCTGCACGTTGTGCCTTGCAGCTCTAGGCAATGTTGCACACCCAGAGCAGAAGTCCTACTTCAGCCAGATCAGGCCTGCAAAGGGACTGCGTTTCACAGGCCTTTGGAAGAGATGTTCCCGGTAGGCTGTAAGAGCACTGTGCAGAGCGAGTTGTTTCTTAGCTTCCCAAAGAGCTGGAAGCAAGATGCTGTGGGGCCCAGCTCGCCCTTTGGAAAGAAGCCGACACGTTGTGCCTTTCAGCTCTAGGGCAGTGTAGCACACCCAGAGTAGAAGTCCTACTTCAGCCAGATCAGGCCTGCAAAGAAACTGCGTTTCACAGGCCTTTGGAAGAGATGTTCCCGGTAGGCTGTAAGAGCACTGTGCAGAGCGAGTTGTTTCTTAGCTTCCCAAAGAGCTGGAAGAAAGATGCTGTGGGTCCCAACTCGCCCTTTGGAAAGAAGCCTGCACGTTGTGCCTTTCAGCTCTAGGACAATGTAGCACACCCAGAGCAGGAGTCCTACTTCAGCCAGGTCTGGCCTGCAAAGAAACTGCGTTTCACAGGCCTTTGGAAGAGATGTTCCCGGTAGGCTGTAAGAGCACTGTGCAGAGCGAGTTGTTTCTTAGCTTCCCAAAGAGCTGGAAGCAAGATGCTGTGGGGCCCAACTCGCCATTTGGAAAGAAGCCTGCACGTTGTGCCTTTCGGCTCTAGGGCAATGTAGCACACCCAGAGCAGAAGTCCTACTTCAGCCAGATCAGGCCTGCAAAGAAACTGCGTGTCACAGGCCTTTGGAAGAGATGTTCCCGGTAGGCTGTAAGAGCACTGTGCAGAGCGAGTTGTTTCTTAGCTTCCCAAAGAGCTGGAAGCAAGATGCTGTGGGGCCTAACTCGCCCTATGGAAAGAAGCCTGCACGTTGTGCCTTTCAGCTCTAGGGCAATGAAGCACACACAGAGCAGAAGTTCTACTTCAGCGAGATCAGGTCTGCGAGGAAACTGCTTTTCACAGGCCTTTGGAAGAGATGTTCCCGGTAGGCTGTAACAGCACTGTGCAGAGCGAGTTGTTTCTCAGCTTCCCAAAGAGCTGGAAGCAAGATGCTGTGGGGCCCAACTCGCCCTTTGGAAAGAAGCCTGCACGTTGCGCCTTTCAGCTCTAGGGCAATGTAGCACACCCAGAGCAGAAGTCCTACTTCAGCGAGATCAGGCCTGCAAAGAAACTGCGTTTCACAGGCCTTTGGAAGAGATGTTCCCGGTAGGCTGTAACAGCACTGTGCAGAGCGAGTTGTTTCTTAGCTTTCCAAAGAGCTGGAAGCAAGATGCTGTGGGGCCCAACTCCCCCTTTGGAAAGAAGCCTGCACGTTGTGCCTTTCAGCTCAAGGGCAATGTAGCACACCCAGAGCAGAAGTCCTACTTCAGCCAGATCAGGCCTGCAAAGAAACTGCGTTTCACAGGCCTTTGGAAGAGATGTTCCCGGTAGGCTGTAAGAGCACTGTGCAGAGCGAGTTGTTTCTGAGCTTCCCAAAGAGCTGGAAGCAAGATGCTGTGGGGCCCAACTCGCCCTTTGGAAAGTAGCCTGCACGTTGTGCCTTTCAGCTCTAGGGCAATGTAGCACACCCAGAGCAGGAGTCCTACTTCAGCCAGATCAGGCCTGCAAAGAAACTGCGTTTCACAGGCCTTTGGAAGAGATGTTCCCGGTAGGCTGTAGGAGCACTGTGCAGAGCGAGTTGTTTCTTAGCTTCCCAAAGAGCTGGAAGCAAGATGCTGTGGGGCCCAACTCACCCTTTGGAAAGAAGCCTGCACGTTGTGCCTTTCAGCTCTAGGGCAATGTAGCACAACCAGAGCAGACGTTCTACTTCAGCGACATCAGGCCTGCAAAGAAACTGCTTTTCACGGGCCTTTGGAAGATTGTTCCCGGTAGGCTGTAAGAGCACTGTGCAGAGCGAGTTGTTTCTTAGCTTCCCAAAGAGCTGGAAGCAAGATGCTGTGGGGCCCAACTCGCCCTTTGGAAAGAAGCCTGCACGTTTTCCCTTTCAGCTCTAGGCAATGTAGCACACCCAGAGCAGAAGTCCTACTTCAGCCAGATGAGGCCTGCAAAGAAACTGCGTTTCACAGGCCTTTGGAAGAGATGTTCCCGGTAGGCTGTAAGAGCACTGTGCAGAGCGAGTTGTTTCTTACTTCCCAAAGAGCTGGAAGCAAGATGCTGTGGGGCCCAACTCGCCCTTTGGAAAGAAGCCTGCACGTTGTGCCTTTCAGCTCTAGGGCAATGTAGCACACCCAGAACAGGAGTCCTACTTCAGCCAGATCAGGCCTGCAAAGAAACTGCGTTTCACAGGCCTTTGGAAGAGATGTTCCCGGTAGGCTGTAAGAGCACTGTGCAGAGCGAGTTGTTTCTGAGCTTCCCAAAGAGCTGGAAGCAAGATGCTGTGGGGCCCAACTCGCCCTTTGGAAAGTAGCCTGCACGGTGTGCCTTTCAGCTCTAGGGCAATGCAGCACACCCAGAGCAGGAGTCCTACTTCAGCCAGATCAGGCCTGCAAAGAAACTGCGTTTCACAGGCCTTTGGAAGAGATGTTCCCGGTAGGCTGTAAGAGCACTGTGCAGAGCGAGTTGTTTCTTAGCTTCCCAAAGAGCTGGAAGCAAGATGCTGTGGGGCCCAACTCGCCCTTTGGAAAGAAGCCTGCACGTTGTGCCTTTCAGCTCTAGGGCAATGTAGCACACCCAGAGCAGAAGTCCTACTTCAGCCAGATCAGGCCTGCAAAGAAACTGCGTTTCACAGGCCTTTGGAAGAGATGTTCCCGGTAGGCTGTAAGAGCACTGTGCAGAGCGAGTTGTTTGTTAGCTTCACAAAGAGCTGGAAGCAAGATGCTGTGGGGCCCAACTCGCCCTTTGGAAAGAAGCCTGCACGTTGTGCCTTTCAGCTCTAGGGCAATGTAGCACACCCAGAGCAGGAGTCCTACTTGAGCCAGGTCAGGCCTGCAAAGAAACTGCGTTTCACAGGCCTTTGGAAGAGATGTTCCCGGTAGGCTGTAAGAGCACTGTGCAGAGCGAGTTGTTTCTTAGCTTCCCAAAGAGCTGGAAGCAAGATGCTGTGGGGCCCAACTCGCCCTTTGGAAAGAAGCCTGCACGTTTTCCCTTTCAGCTCTAGGCAATGTAGCACACCCAGAGCAGAAGTCCTACTTCAGCCAGATCAGGCCTGCAAAGGAATTGCGTTTCACAGGCCTTTGGAAGAGATGTTCCCGGTAGGCTGTAAGAGCACTGTGCAGAGCGAGTTGTTTCTTAGCTTCCCAAAGAGCTGGAAGCAAGATGCTGTGGGGCCCAATTCGCCCTTTGGAAAGAAGCCTGCACGTTGTGCCTTGCAGCTCTAGGCAATGTTGCACATCCAGAGCAGAAGTCCTACTTCAGCCAGATCAGGCCTGCAAAGAGACTGCGTTTCACAGGCCTTTGGAAGAGATGTTCCCGGTAGGCTGTAAGAGCACTGTGCAGAGCGAGTTGTTTCTTAGCTTCCCAAAGAGCTGGAAGCAAGATGCTGTGGGGCCCAACTCGCCCTTTGGAAAGAAGACTGCACGTTGTGCCTTTCAGCTCTAGGGCAATGTAGCACACCCAGAGCAGAAGTCCTACTTCAGCCAGATCAGGCCTGCAAAGAAACTGCGTTTCACAGGCCTTTGGAAGAGATGTTCCCGGTAGGCTGTAAGAGCACTGTGCAGAGCGAGTTGTTTCTTAGCTTCCCAAAGAGCTGGAAGCAAGATGCTGTGGGGCCCAACTCGCCCTTTGGAAAGAAGCCCGCACGTTGTGCCTTTCAGCTCTAGGGCAATGTAGCACACCCAGAGCAGAAGTCCTACTTCAGCCAGATCAGGCCTGCAAAGAAACTGCGTTTCACAGGCCTTTGGAAGAGATCTTCCCGGTAGGCTGTAAGAGCACTGCGCAGAGCGAGTTGTTTCTTAGCTTCCCCAAGAGCTGGAAGCAAGATGCTGTGGGGCCCAACTCGCCCTTTGGAAAGTAGCCTGCACGTTGTGCCTTTCAGCTCTAGGGCAATGTAGCACACCCAGAGCAGGAGTCCTACTTCAGCCAGATCAGGCCTGCAAAGAAACTGTGTTTCACAGGCCTTTGGAAGAGATTTTCCCGGTAGGCTGTAAGAGCACTGTGCATAGCGAGTTGTTTCTTAGCTTCCCAAAGACTGGAAGCAAGATGCTGTGGGGCCCAACTCGCCCTTTGGAAAGAAGCCTGCACGTTGTGCCTTTCACCTCTAGGGCAATGTAGCACACCCACAGCTGGAGTCCTACTTCAGCCAGATCCGGCCTGCAAAGAAACTGCGTTTCACAGGCCTTTGGAAGAGATGTTCCCGGTAGGCTGTAAGAGCACAGTGCAGAGCGAGTTGTTTCTTAGCTTCCCAAAGAGCTGGAAGCAAGATGCTGCGGGGCCCAACTCGCCCTTTGGAAAGAAGCCTGCACGTTGTGCCTTTCAGCTCTAGGGCAATGTAGCACACACAGAGAAGGAGTCCTACTTCAGCCAGATCAGGCCTGCAAAGAAACTGCGTTTCACAGGCCTTTGGAAGAGATGTTCCCGGTAGGCTGTAAGAGCACTGTGCAGAGCGAGTTGTTTCTTAGCTTCCCAAAGAGCTGGAAGCAAGATGATGTGGGGCCCAACTCGCCCTTTGCAAAGAAGACTGCACGTTGTGCCTTTCAGCTCTAGGGCAATGTAGCACACCCAGAGCAGAAGTCCTACTTCAGCCAGCTCAGGCCTGCAAAGAAACTGCGTTTCACAGGCCTTTGGAAGAGATGTTCCCGGTAGGCTGTAAGAGCACTGTGCAGAGCGAGTTGTTTCTTAGCTTCCCAAAGAGCTGGAAGCAAGATGCTGTTGGGCCCAACTCGCCATTTGGAAAGAAGCCTGCACGTTGTGCCTTTCGGCTCTAGGGCAATGTAGCACACCCAGAGCAGAAGTCCTACTTCAGCCAGATCAGGCCTGCAAAGAAACTGCGTGTCACAGGCCTTTGGAAGAGATGTTCCCGGTAGGCTGTAAGAGCACTGTGCAGAGCGAGTTGTTTCTTAGCTTCCCAAACAGCTGGAAGCAAGATGCTGTGGGGCCCAACTCGCCCTATGGAAAGAAGCCTGCACGTTGTGCCTTTCAGCTCTAGGGCAATGAAGCACACACAGAGCAGAAGTTCTACTTCAGCGAGATCAGGTCTGCGAGGAAACTGCTTTTCACAGGCCTTTGGAAGAGATGTTCCCGGTAGGCTGTAAGAGCACTGTGCAGAGCGAGTTGTTTCTTAGCTTCCCAAACAGCTGGAAGCAAGATGCTGTGGGGCCCAACTCGCCCTTTGGAAAGTAGCCTGCACGTTGTGCCTTTCAGCTCTAGGGCAATGTAGCACACCCAGAGCAGGAGTCCTACTTCAGCCAGATCAGGCCTGCAAAGAAACTGCGTTTCACAGGCCTTTGGAAGAGATGTTCCCGGTAGGCTGTAAGAGCACTGTGCAGAGCAAGTTGTTTCTTAGCTTCCCAAAGAGCTGGAAGCAAGATGCTGTGTGGCCCAACTCGCCCTTTGGAAAGAAGCCTGCACGTTGTGCCTTTCAGCTCTAGGCAATGTAGCACACCTAGAGCAGAAGTCCTACTTCAGCCAGATCAGGCCTGCAAAGAAACTGCGTTTCACAGGCCTTTGGAAGAGATGTTCCCGGTAGGCTGTAAGAGCACTGTGCAGAGCGAGTTGTTTCTTAGCTTCCCAAAGAGCTGGAAGCAAGATGCTGTGGGGCCCAACTCGCCCTTTGGAAAGAAGCCTGCACGTTGTCCCTTTCAGCTCTAGGGCAATGTAGCACAACCAGAGCAGACGTTCTACTTCAGCGACATCAGTCCTGCAAAGAAACTGCTTTTCACGGGCCTTTGGAAGATTGTTCCCGGTAGGCTGTAAGAGCACTGTGCAGAGCGAGTTGTTTCTTAGCTTCCCAAAGAGCTGGAAGCAAGATGCTGTGGGGCCCAACTCGCCCTTTGGAAAGAAGCCTGCACGTTGTGCCTTTCAGCTCTAGGGCAATGTAGCACACCCAGAGCAGAAGTCCTACTTGAGCCAGGTCAGGCCTGCAAAGAAACTGCGTTTCACAGGCCTTTGGAAGAGATGTTCCCGGTAGGCTGTAAGAGCACTGTGCAGAGCGAGTTGTTTCTTAGCTTCCCAAAGAGCTGGAAGCAAGATGCTGTGGGGCCCAACTCGCCCTTTGGAAAGAAGCCTGCACGTTTTCCCTTTCAGCTCAAGGGCAATGTAGCACACCCAGAGCAGAAGTCCTACTTCAGCCAGATCAGGCCTCAAAAGAAACTGCGTTTCACAGGCCTTTGGAAGAGATGTTCCCGGTAGGCTGTAAGAGCACTGTGCAGAGCAAGTTGTTTCTTAGCTTCCCAAAGAGCTGGAAGCAAGATGCTGTGGGGCCCAACTCGCCCTTTGGAAAGAAGCCTGCACGTTGTGCCTTTCAGCTCTAGGCAATGTAGCACACCTAGAGCAGAAGTCCTACTTCAGCCAGATCAGGCCTGCAAAGAAGCTGCGTTTCACAGGCCTTTGGAAGAGATGTTCCCACTAGGCTGTAAGAGCACTGTGCAGAGCGAGTTGTTTCTTAGCTTCCCAAAGAGCTGGAAGCAAGATGCTGTGGGGCCCAACTCGCCCTTTGGAAAGAAGCCTGCACGTTGTGCCTTGCAGCTCTAGGCAATGTTGCACACCCAGAGCAGAAGTCCTACTTCCGCCAGATCAGGCCTGCAAAGAAGCTGCGTTTCACAGGCCTTTGGAAGAGATGTTCCCACTAGGCTGTAAGAGCACTGTGCAGAGCGAGTTGTTTCTTAGCTTCCCAAAGAGCTGGAAGCAAGATGCTGTGGGGCCCAACTCGCCCTTTGGAAAGAAGCCTGCACGTTGTGCCTTTCAGCTCTAGGCAATGTAGCACACCCAGAGCAGAAGTCCTACTTCAGCCAGATCAGGCCTGCAAAGAAACTGCGTTTCACAGGCCTTTGGAAGAGATGTTCCCGGTAGGCTGTAAGAGCACTGTGCAGAGCGAGTTGTTTCTTAGCTTCCCAAAGAGCTGGAAGCAAGATGCTGTGGGGCCCAACTCGCCCTTTGGAAAGAAGCCTGCACGTTGTGCCTTTCAGCTCTAGGGCAATGTAGCACAACCAGAGCAGACGTTCTACTTCAGCGACATCAGGCCTGCAAAGAAACTGCTTTTCACGGGCCTTTGGAAGATTGTTCCCGGTAGGCTGTAAGAGAACTGTGCAGAGCGAGTTGTTTCTTAGCTTCCCAAAGAGCTGGAAGCAAGATGCTGTGTGGCCCAACTCACCCTTTGGAAAGAAGCCTGCACGTTGTGCCTTTCAGCTCTAGGCAATGTAGCACACCCAGAGCAGAAGTCCTACTTCAGCCAGATCAGGCCTGCAAAGAAACTGCGTTTCACAGGCCTTTGGAAGAGATGTTCCCTGTAGGCTGTAAGAGCACTGTGCAGAGCGAGTTGTTTCTTAGCTTCCCAAAGAGCTGGAAGCAAGATGCTGTGGGGCCCAATTCGCCCTTTTGAAAGAAGCGTGCACGTTGTGCCTTGCAGCTCTAGGCAATGTTGCACACCCAGAGCAGAAGTCCTACTTCCGCCAGATCAGGCCTGCAAAGAGACTGCGTTTCACAGGCCTTTGGAAGAGATGTTCCCGGTAGGCTGTAAGATCACTGTGCAGAGCGAGTTGTTTGTTAGCTTCCCAAAGAGCTGGAAGCAAGATGCTGCGGGGCCCAACTCGCCCTTTGGAAAGAAGTCTGCACGTTGTGCCTTTCAGCTCTAGGGCAATGTAGCACACCCAGAGCAGGAGTCCTACTTCAGCCAGATCAGGCCTGCAAAGAAACTGCGTTTCACAGGCCTTTGGAAGAGATGTTCCCGGTAGGCTGTAAGAGCACTGTGCAGAGCGAGTTGTTTCTTAGCTTCCCAAAGAGCTGGAAGCAAGATGCTGTGGGGCCCAACTCGCCCTGTGGAAAGAAGCCTGCACGTTGTCCCTTTCAGCTCTAGGCAATGTAGCACACCTAGAGCAGAAGTCCTACTTCAGCCAGATCAGGCCTGCAAAGAAACTGCGTTTCACAGGCCTTTGGAAGAGATGTTCCCGGTAGGCTGTAAGAGCACTGTGCAGAGCGAGTTGTTTCTTAGCTTCCCAAAGAGCTGGAAGCAAGATGCTGTGGGGCCCAACTCGCCCTTTGGAAAGAAGCCTGCACGTTGTGCCTTTCAGCTCTAGGGCAATGTAGCACAACCAGAGCAGACGTTCTACTTCAGCGACATCAGGCCTGCAAAGAAACTGCTTTTCACGTGCCTTTGGAAGATTGTTCCCGGTAGGCTGTAAGAGCACTGTGCAGAGCGAGTTGTTTCTTAGCTTCCCAAAGAGCTGGAAGCAAGATGCTGTGGGGCCCAACTCGCCCTTTGGAAAGAAGCCTGCACGTTTTCCCTTTCAGCTCTAGGCAATGTAGCACACCCAGAGCAGAAGTCCTACTTCAGCCAGATCAGGCCTGCAAAGAAACTGCGTTTCACAGGCCTTTGGAAGAGATGTTCCCGGTAGGCTGTAAGAGCACTGTGCAGAGCGAGTTGTTTCTTACTTCCCAAAGAGCTGGAAGCAAGATGCTGTGGGGCCCAACTCGCCCTTTGGAAAGAAGCCTGCACGTTGTGCCTTTCAGCTCTAGGGCAATGTAGCACACCCAGAACAGGAGTCCTACTTCAGCCAGATCAGGCCTGCAAAGAAACTGCGTTTCACAGGCCTTTGGAAGAGATGTTCCCGGTAGGCTGTAAGAGCACTGTGCAGAGCGAGTTGTTTCTGAGCTTCCCAAAGAGCTGGAAGCAAGATGCTGTGGGGCCCAACTCGCCCTTTGGAAAGTAGCCTGCACGGTGTGCCTTTCAGCTATAGGGCAATGCAGCACACCCAGAGCAGGAGTCCTACTTCAGCCAGATCAGGCCTGCAAAGAAACTGCGTTTCACAGGCCTTTGGAAGAGATGTTCCCGGTAGGCTGTAAGAGCACTGTGCAGAGCGAGTTGTTTCTTAGCTTCCCAAAGAGCTGGAAGCAAGATGCTGTGGGGCCCAACTCGCCCTTTGGAAAGAAGCCTGCACGTTGTGCCTTTCAGCTCTAGGGCAATGTAGCACACCCAGAGCAGAAGTCCTACTTCAGCCAGATCAGGCCTGCAAAGAAACTGCGTTTCACAGGCCTTTGGAAGAGATGTTCCCGGTAGGCTGTCAGAGCACTGTGCAGAGCGAGTTGTTTGTTAGCTTCACAAAGAGCTGGAAGCAAGATGCTGTGGGGCCCAACTCACCCTTTGGAAAAAAGCCTGCACGTTGTGCCTTTCAGCTCTAGGGCAATGTAGCACACCCAGAGCAGGAGTCCTACTTGAGCCAGGTCAGGCCTGCAAAGAAACTGCGTTTCACAGGCCTTTGGAAGAGATGTTCCCGGTAGGCTGTAAGAGCACTGTGCAGAGCGAGTTGTTTCTTAGCTTCCCAAAGAGCTGGAAGCAAGATGCTGTGGGGCCCAACTCGCCCTTTGGAAAGAAGCCTGCACGTTTTCCCTTTCAGCTCTAGGGCAATGTAGCACACCCCGAGCAGAAGTCCTACTTCAGCCAGATCAGGCCTGCAAAGAAACTGCGTTTCACAGGCCTTTGGAAGAGATGTTCCAGATAGGCTGTAAGAGCACTGTGCAGAGCGAGTTGTTTCTTAGCTTCCCAAAGAGCTGGAAGCAAGATGCTGTGGGGCCCAAATCGCCCTTTGGAAAGAAGCCTGCACGTTGTGCCTTTCAGCTCTAGGTCAATGAAGCACACCCAGAGCAGAAGTCCTACTTCAGCCAGATCAGGCCTGCAAAGAAACTGCTTTTCACACGCCTTTGGAAGAGATGTTCCCGGTAGGCTGTAAGAGCACTGTGCAGAGCAAGTTGTTTCTTAGCTTCCCAAAGAGCTGGAAGCAAGATGCTGTGGGGCCCAACTCGCCCTTTGGAAAGAAGCCTGCACGTTGTGCCTTGCAGCTCTAGGCAATGTTGCACACACAGAGCAGAAGTCCTACTTCAGCCAGATCAGGCCTGCAAAGAAACTGCGTTTCACAGGCCTTTGGAAGAGATCTTCCCGGTAGGCTGTAAGAGCACTGCGCAGAGCGAGTTGTTTCTTAGCTTCCCCAAGAGCTGGAAGCAAGATGCTGTGGGGCCCAACTCGCCCTTTGGAAAGTAGCCTGCACGTTGTGCCTTTCAGCTCTAGGGCAATGTAGCACACCCAGAGCAGGAGTCCTACTTCAGCCAGATCAGGCCTGCAAAGAAACTGTGTTTCACAGGCCTTTGGAAGAGATTTTCCCGGTAGGCTGTAAGAGCACTGTGCATAGCGAGTTGTTTCTTAGCTTCCCAAAGACTGGAAGCAAGATGCTGTGGGGCCCAACTCGCCCTTTGGAAAGAAGCCTGCACGTTGTGCCTTTCACCTCTAGGGCAATGTAGCACACCCAGAGCAGAAGTTCTACTTCAGCGAGATCAGGACTGCAAAGAAACTGCGTTTCACAGGCCTTTGGAAGAGATGTTCCCGGTAGGCTGTAAGAGCACAGTGCAGAGCGAGTTGTTTCTTAGCTTCCCAAAGAGCTGGAAGCAAGATGCTGCGGGGCCCAACTCGCCCTTTGGAATGAAGCCTGCACGTTGTGCCTTTCAGCTCTAGGGCAATGTAGCACACACAGAGAAGGAGTCCTACTTCAGCCAGATCAGGCCTGCAAAGAAACTGCGTTTCACAGGCCTTTGGAAGAGATGTTCCCGGTAGGCTGTAAGAGCACTGTGCAGAGCGAGTTGTTTCTTAGCTTCCCAAAGAGCTGGAAGCAAGATGCTGTGGGCCCCAACTCGCCCTTTGCAAAGAAGCCTGCACGTTGTGCCTTTCAGCTCTAGGGCAATGTAGCACACCCAGAGCAGAAGTCCTACTTCAGCCAGATCAGGCCTGCAAAGAAACTGCGTTTCACAGGCCTTTGGAAGAGATGTTCCCGGTAGGCTGTAAGAGCACTGTGCAGAGCGAGTTGTTTCTTAGCTTCCCAAAGAGCTGGAAGCAAGATGCTGTGGGGCCCAACTCGCCATTTGGAAAGAAGCCTGCACGTTGTGCCTTTCGGCTCTAGGGCAATGTAGCACACCCAGAGCAGAAGTCCTACTTCAGCCAGATCAGGCCTGCAAAGAAACTGCGTGTCACAGGCCTTTGGAAGAGATGTTCCCGGTAGGCTGTAAGAGCACTGTGCAGAGCGAGTTGTTTCTTAGCTTCCCAAAGAGCTGGAAGCAAGATGCTGTGGGGCCTAACTCGCCCTATGGAAAGAAGCCTGCACGTTGTGCCTTTCAGCTCTAGGGCAATGAAGCACACACAGAGCAGAAGTTCTACTTCAGCGAGATCAGGTCTGCGAGGAAACTGCTTTTCACAGGCCTTTGGAAGAGATGTTCCCGGTAGGCTGTAAGAGCACTGTGCAGAGCGAGTTGTTTCTTAGCTTCCCAAAGAGCTGGAAGCAAGATGCTGTGGGGCCCAACTCGCCTTTTGGAAAGAAGCCTGCACGTTGCACCTTTCAGGTCTAGGGCAATGTAGCACACCCAGAGCAGAAGTCCTACTTCAGTGAGATCAGGCCTGCAAAGAAACTGCGTTTCACAGGCCTTTGGAAGAGATGTTCCCGGTAGGCTGTAACAGCACTGTGCAGAGCGAGTTGTTTCTTAGCTTTCCAAAGAGCTGGAAGCAAGATGCTGTGGGGCCCAACTCCCCCTTTGGAAAGAAGCCTGCACGTTGTGCCTTGTAGCTGTAGGGCAATGTAGCACACCCAGAGCAGAAGTCCTACTTCAGGCACATCAGGCCTGTAAAGAAACTGCATTTAACAGGCCTTTGGAAGAGATGTTCCCGGTAGGCTGTAAGAGCACTGTGCAGAGCGAGTTGTTTCTTAGCTTCCCAAAGAGCTGGAAGAAAGATGCTGTGGGTCCCAACTCGCCCTTTGGAAAGAAGCCTGCACGTTGTGCCTTTCAGCTCTAGGACAATGTAGCACACCCAGAGCAGGAGTCCTACTTCAGCCAGGTCTGGCCTGCAAAGAAACTGCGTTTCACAGGCCTTTGGAAGAGATGTTCCCGGTAGGCTGTAAGAGCACTGTGAAGAGCGAGTTGTTTCTTAGCTTCCCAAAGAGCTGGAAGCAAGATGCTGTTGGGCCCAACTCGCCCTTTGTAAAGAAGCCTGCACGTTGTGCCTTTCAGCTCTAGTGCAATGTAGCACACCCAGAGCAGAAGTCCTACTTCAGCCAGATCAGGCCTGCAAAGAAACTGCGTTTCACAGGCCTTTGGAAGAGATGTTCCCGGTAGGCTGTAAGAGCACTGTGCAGAGCGAGTTGTTTCTTAGCTTCCCAAAGAGCTGGAAGCAAGATGCTGTGGGGCCCAACTCGCCCTATGGAAAGAAGCCTGCACGTTGTGCCTTTCAGCTCTAGGTCAATGAAGCACACACAGAGCAGAAGTTCTACTTCAGCGAGATCAGGTCTGCGAGGAAACTGCTTTTCACAGGCCTTTGGAAGAGATGTTCCCGGTAGGCTGTAAGAGCACTGTGCAGAGCGAGTTGTTTCTTAGCTTCCCAAACAGCTGGAAGCAAGATGCTGTGGGGCCCAACTCGCCCTTTGGAAAGTAGCCTGCACGTTGTGCCTTTCAGGTCTAGGGCAGTGTAGCACACCCAGAGCAGGAGTCCTGCTTCAGCCAGATCAGGCCTGCAAAGAAACTGCGTTTCACAGGCCTTTGGAAGAGATGCTCCCGGTAGGCTGTAAGAGCACTGTGCAGAGCGAGTTGTTTCTGAGCTTAACAAAGGGCTGGAAGCAAGATGCTGTGGGGCCCAACTCGCCCTTTGGAAAGTAGCCTGCACGTTGTGCCTTTCAGCTCTAGGGCAATGTAGCACACCCAGAGCAGGAGTCCTACTTCAGCCAGATCAGGCCTGCAAAGAAACTGCGTTTCACAGGCCTTTGGAAGAGATGTTCCCGGTAGGCTGTAAGAGCACTGTGCAGAGCGAGATGTTTCTTAGCTTCCCAAAGAGCTGGAAGCAAGATGCTGTGGGGCCCAACTCGCCCTTTGGAAAGAAGCCTGCAAGTTGTGCCTTTCAGCTCAAGGGCAATGTAGCACACCAAGAGCAGAAGTCCTACTTCAGCCAGATCAGGCCTGCAAGGAAACTGCGTTTCACAGGCCTTTGGAAGACATTTTCCCGGTAGGCTGTAAGAGCACTGTGCAGAGCGAGTTGTTTCTTAGCTTCCCAAAGAGCTGGAAGCAAGATGCTGTGGGGCCCAACTCGCCCTTTGGAAAGAAGCCTGCACGTTGTGCCTTTCAGCTCTAGGGCAATGTAGCACACCCAGAGCAGAAGTCCTACTTCAGCCAGATCAGGCCTGCAAAGAAACTGCGTTTCACAGGCCTTTGGAAGAGATGTTCCCTGTAGGCTGTAAGAGCACTGTGCAGAGCGAGTTGTTTCTTAGCTTCCCAAAGAGCTGGAAGCAAGATGCTGTGGGGCCCAACTCGCCCTTTGGAAAGAAGCCTGCAAGTTGTGCCTTTCAGCTCAAGGGCAATGTAGCACACCCAGAGCAGAAGTCCTACTTCAGCCAGATCAGGCCTGCAAAGAAACTGCGTTTCACAGGCCTTTGGAAGAGATGTTCCCGGTAGGCTGTAAGAGCACTGTGCAGAGCGAGCTGATTCTGAGCTTCCCAAAGAGCTGGAAGCAAGATGCTGTGGGGCCCAACTCGCCCTTTGGAAAGTAGCCTGCACGTTGTGCCTTTCAGCTCTAGGGCAATGTAGCACACCCAGAACAGGAGTCCTACTTCAGCCAGATCAGGCCTGCAAAGAAACTGCGTTTCACAGGCCTTTGGAAGAGATGTTCCCGGTAGGCTGTAAGAGCACTGTGCAGAGCGAGTTGTTTCTTAGCTTCCCAAAGAGCTGGAAGCAAGATGCTGTGGGGCCCAACTCGCCCTTTGGAAAGAAGCCTGCACGTTTTGCCTTTCAGCTCTAGGCAATGTAGCACACCTAGAGCAGAAGTCCTACTTCAGCCAGATCAGGCCTGCAAAGAAACTGCGTTTCACAGGCCTTTGGAAGAGATGTTCCCGGTAGGCTGTAAGAGCACTGTGCAGAGCGAGTTGTTTCTTAGCTTCCCAAAGAGCTGGAAGCAAGATGCTGTGGGGCCCAACTCCCCCTTTGGAAAGAAGCCTGCACGTTGTGCCTTTCAGCTCTAGGGCAATGTAGCACAACCAGAGCAGACGTTCTACTTCAGCGACATCAGGCCTGCAAAGAAACTGCTTTTCACGGGCCTTTGGAAGATTGTTCCCGGTAGGCTGTAAGAGCACTGTGCAGAGCGAGTTGTTTCTTAGCTTCCCAAAGAGCTGGAAGCAAGATGCTGTGGGGCCCAACTCGCCCTTTGGAAAGAAGCCTGCACGTTGAGCCTTTCAGCTCTAGGGCAATGTAGCACACCCAGAGCAGAAGTCCTACTTCAGCCAGGTCAGGCCTGCAAAGAAACTGCGTTTCACAGGCCTTTGGAAGAGATGTTCCCGGTAGGCTGTAAGAGCACTGTGCAGAGCGAGTTCTTTCTTAGCTTCCCAAAGAGCTGGAAGCAAGATGCTGTGGGGCCCAGCTCGCCCTTTGGAAAGAAGCCTGCACGTTTTCCCTTTCAGCTCTAGGCAATGTGGCACACCAAGAGCAGAAGTCCTACTTCAGCCAGATCAGGCCTGAAAAGAAACTGCGTTTCACAGGCCTTTGGAAGAGATGTTCCCGGTAGGCTGTAAGAGCACTGTGCAGAGCGAGTTGTTTCTTAGCTTCCCAAAGAGCTGGAAGCAAGATGCTGTGGGGCCCAACTCGCCCTTTGGAAAGAAGCCTGCACGTTGTGCCTTTCAGCTCTAGGCAATGTAGCACACCTAGAGCAGAAGTCCTACTTCAGCCAGATCAGGCCTGCAAAGAAACTGCGTTTCACAGGCCTTTGGAAGTGATGTTCCCGGTACGCAGTAAGAGCACTGTGCAGAGCGAGTTGTTTCTTAGCTTCCCAAAGAGCTGGAAGCAAGATGCTGTGGGGCCCAATTCGCCCTTTGGAAAGAAGCGTGCACGTTGTGCCTTTCAGCTCTAGGGCAATGTAGCACAACCAGAGCAGACGTTCTACTTCAGCGACATCAGGCCTGCAAAGAAACTGCTTTTCACGGGCCTTTGGAAGATTGTTCCCGGTAGGCTGTAAGAGCACTGTGCAGAGCGAGTTGTTTCTTAGCTTCCCAAAGAGCTGGAAGCAAGATGCTGTGGGGCCCATCTCGCCCTTTGGAAAGAAGCCTGCACGTTGTGCCTTTCAGCTCTAGGGCAATGTAGCACACCCAGAGCAGAAGTCCTACTTCAGCCAGATCAGGCCTGCAAAGAAACTGCGTTTCACAGGCCTTTGGAAGAGATGTTCCCGGTAGGCTGTACGAGCACTGTGCAGAGCGAGTTGTTTGTTAGCTTCACAAAGAGCTGGAAGCAAGATGCTGTGGGGCCCAACTCGCCCTTTGGAAAGAAGCCTGCACGTTGTGCCTTTCAGCTCTAGGGCAATGTAGCACACCCAGAGCAGGAGTCCTACTTGAGCCAGGTCAGGCCTGCAAAGAAACTGCGTTTCACAGGCCTTTGGAAGAGATGTTCCCGGTAGGCTGTAAGAGCACTGTGCAGAGCGAGTTGTTTCTTAGCTTCCCAAAGAGCTGGAAGCAAGATGCTGTGGGGCCCAACTCGCCCTTTGGAAAGAAGCCTGCACGTTTTCCCTTTCAGCTCTAGGCAATGTAGCACACCCAGAGCAGAAGTCCTACTTCAGCCAGATCAGGCCTGCAAAGAAACTGCGTTTCACAGGCCTTTGGAAGAGATGTTCCCGGTAGGCTGTAAGAGCACTGTGCAGAGCGAGTTGTTTCTTAGCTTCCCAAAGAGCTGGAAGCAAGATGCTGTGGGGCCCAATTCGCCCTTTGGAAAGAAGCGTGCACGTTGTGCCTTGCAGCTCTAGGCAATGTTGCACACCCAGAGCAGAAGTCCTACTTCAGCCAGATCAGGCCTGCAAAGAGACTGCGTTTCACAGGCCTTTGGAAGAGATGTTCCCGGTAGGCTGTAAGATCACTGTGCAGAGCGAGTTGTTTGTTAGCTTCCCAAAGAGCTGGAAGCAAGATGCTGCGGGGCCCAACTCGCCCTTTGGAAAGAAGCCTGCACGTTGTGCCTTTCAGCTCTAGGGCAATGTAGCACACCCAGAGCAGAAGTCCTACTTCAGCCAGATCAGGCCTGCCAAGAAACTGCGTTTCACAGGCCTTTGGAAGAGATGTTCCCGGTAGGCTGTAAGAGCACTGTGCAGAGCGAGTTGTTTCTTAGCTTCCCAAAGAGCTGGAAGCAAGATGCTGTGGGGCCCAACTCGCCCTTTGGAAAGAAGCCTGCACGTTGTCCCTTTCAGCTCTAGGCAATGTAGCACACCTAGAGCAGAAGTCCTACTTCAGCCAGATCAGGCCTGCAAAGAAACTGCGTTTCACAGGCCTTTGGAAGAGATGTTCC
The DNA here is from genome assembly GCF_041296265.1 of Equus caballus. Classification (NCBI taxonomy): domain Eukaryota; kingdom Metazoa; phylum Chordata; class Mammalia; order Perissodactyla; family Equidae; genus Equus; species Equus caballus. The sequence continues at coordinate 70,551,847 of NC_091684.1, forward strand.
CGGTAGGCTGTAAGAGCACTGTGCAGAGCGAGTTGTTTCTTAGCTTCCCAAAGAGCTGGAAGCAAGATGCTGTGGGGCCCAACTCGCCCTTTGGAAAGAAGCCTGCACGTTGTGCCTTTCAGCTCTAGGGCAATGTAGCACAACCAGAGCAGACGTTCTACTTCAGCGACATCAGGCCTGCAAAGAAACTGCTTTTCACGTGCCTTTGGAAGATTGTTCCCGGTAGGCTGTAAGAGCACTGTGCAGAGCGAGTTGTTTCTTAGCTTCCCAAAGAGCTGGAAGCAAGATGCTGTGGGGCCCAACTCGCCCTTTGGAAAGAAGCCTGCACGTTTTCCCTTTCAGCTCTAGGCAATGTAGCACACCCAGAGCAGAAGTCCTACTTCAGCCAGATGAGGCCTGCAAAGAAACTGCGTTTCACAGGCCTTTGGAAGAGATGTTCCCGGTAGGCTGTAAGAGCACTGTGCAGAGCGAGTTGTTTCTTACTTCCCAAAGAGCTGGAAGCAAGATGCTGTGGGGCCCAACTCGCCCTTTGGAAAGAAGCCTGCACGTTGTGCCTTTCAGCTCTAGGGCAATGTAGCACACCCAGAGCAGAAGTCCTACTTCAGCCAGATCAGGCCTGCAAAGAAACTGCGTTTCACAGGCCTTTGGAAGAGATCTTCCCGGTAGGCTGTAAGAGCACTGCGCAGAGCGAGTTGTTTCTTAGCTTCCCCAAGAGCTGGAAGCAAGATGCTGTGGGGCCCAACTCGCCCTTTGGAAAGTAGCCTGCACGTTGTGCCTTTCAGCTCTAGGGCAATGTAGCACACCCAGAGCAGGAGTCCTACTTCAGCCAGATCAGGCCTGCAAAGAAACTGTGTTTCACAGGCCTTTGGAAGAGATTTTCCCGGTAGGCTGTAAGAGCACTGTGCATAGCGAGTTGTTTCTTAGCTTCCCAAAGACTGGAAGCAAGATGCTGTGGGGCCCAACTCGCCCTTTGGAAAGAAGCCTGCACGTTGTGCCTTTCACCTCTAGGGCAATGTAGCACACCCAGAGCAGAAGTTCTACTTCAGCGAGATCAGGACTGCAAAGAAACTGCGTTTCACAGGCCTTTGGAAGAGATGTTCCCGGTAGGCTGTAAGAGCACAGTGCAGAGCGAGTTGTTTCTTAGCTTCCCAAAGAGCTGGAAGCAAGATGCTGCGGGGCCCAACTCGCCCTTTGGAATGAAGCCTGCACGTTGTGCCTTTCAGCTCTAGGGCAATGTAGCACACACAGAGAAGGAGTCCTACTTCAGCCAGATCAGGCCTGCAAAGAAACTGCGTTTCACAGGCCTTTGGAAGAGATGTTCCCGGTAGGCTGTAAGAGCACTGTGCAGAGCGAGTTGTTTCTTAGCTTCCCAAAGAGCTGGAAGCAAGATGCTGTGGGCCCCAACTCGCCCTTTGCAAAGAAGCCTGCACGTTGTGCCTTTCAGCTCTAGGGCAATGTAGCACACCCAGAGCAGAAGTCCTACTTCAGCCAGATCAGGCCTGCAAAGAAACTGCGTTTCACAGGCCTTTGGAAGAGATGTTCCCGGTAGGCTGTAAGAGCACTGTGCAGAGCGAGTTGTTTCTTAGCTTCCCAAAGAGCTGGAAGCAAGATGCTGTGGGGCCCAACTCGCCATTTGGAAAGAAGCCTGCACGTTGTGCCTTTCGGCTCTAGGGCAATGTAGCACACCCAGAGCAGAAGTCCTACTTCAGCCAGATCAGGCCTGCAAAGAAACTGCGTGTCACAGGCCTTTGGAAGAGATGTTCCCGGTAGGCTGTAAGAGCACTGTGCAGAGCGAGTTGTTTCTTAGCTTCCCAAAGAGCTGGAAGCAAGATGCTGTGGGGCCTAACTCGCCCTATGGAAAGAAGCCTGCACGTTGTGCCTTTCAGCTCTAGGGCAATGAAGCACACACAGAGCAGAAGTTCTACTTCAGCGAGATCAGGTCTGCGAGGAAACTGCTTTTCACAGGCCTTTGGAAGAGATGTTCCCGGTAGGCTGTAAGAGCACTGTGCAGAGCGAGTTGTTTCTTAGCTTCCCAAAGAGCTGGAAGCAAGATGCTGTGGGGCCCAACTCGCCCTTTGGAAAGAAGCCTGCACGTTGCGCCTTTCAGGTCTAGGGCAATGTAGCACACCCAGAGCAGAAGTCCTACTTCAGTGAGATCAGGCCTGCAAAGAAACTGCGTTTCACAGGCCTTTGGAAGAGATGTTCCCGGTAGGCTGTAACAGCACTGTGCAGAGCGAGTTGTTTCTTAGCTTTCCAAAGAGCTGGAAGCAAGATGCTGTGGGGCCCAACTCCCCCTTTGGAAAGAAGCCTGCACGTTGTGCCTTGTAGCTGTAGGGCAATGTAGCACACCCAGAGCAGAAGTCCTACTTCAGGCACATCAGGCCTGTAAAGAAACTGCATTTAACAGGCCTTTGGAAGAGATGTTCCCGGTAGGCTGTAAGAGCACTGTGCAGAGCGAGTTGTTTCTTAGCTTCCCAAAGAGCTGGAAGAAAGATGCTGTGGGTCCCAACTCGCCCTTTGGAAAGAAGCCTGCACGTTGTGCCTTTCAGCTCTAGGACAATGTAGCACACCCAGAGCAGGAGTCCTACTTCAGCCAGGTCTGGCCTGCAAAGAAACTGCGTTTCACAGGCCTTTGGAAGAGATGTTCCCGGTAGGCTGTAAGAGCACTGTGAAGAGCGAGTTGTTTCTTAGCTTCCCAAAGAGCTGGAAGCAAGATGCTGTTGGGCCCAACTCGCCCTTTGTAAAGAAGCCTGCACGTTGTGCCTTTCAGCTCTAGTGCAATGTAGCACACCCAGAGCAGAAGTCCTACTTCAGCCAGATCAGGCCTGCAAAGAAACTGCGTTTCACAGGCCTTTGGAAGAGATGTTCCCAGTAGGCTGTAAGAGCACTGTGCAGAGCGAGTTGTTTCGTAGCTTCCCAAAGAGCTGGAAGCAAGATGCTGTGGGGCCCAACTCGCCCTATGGAAAGAAGCCTGCACGTTGTGCCTTTCAGCTCTAGGTCAATGAAGCACACACAGAGCAGAAGTTCTACTTCAGCGAGATCAGGTCTGCGAGGAAACTGCTTTTCACAGGCCTTTGGAAGAGATGTTCCCGGTAGGCTGTAAGAGCACTGTGCAGAGCGAGTTGTTTCTTAGCTTCCCAAACAGCTGGAAGCAAGATGCTGTGGGGCCCAACTCGCCCTTTGGAAAGTAGCCTGCACGTTGTGCCTTTCAGGTCTAGGGCAATGTAGCACACCCAGAGCAGGAGTCCTACTTCAGCCAGATCAGGCCTGCAAAGAAACTGCGTTTCACAGGCCTTTGGAAGAGATGCTCCCGGTAGGCTGTAAGAGCACTGTGCAGAGCGAGTTGTTTCTGAGCTTAACAAAGGGCTGGAAGCAAGATGCTGTGGGGCCCAACTCGCCCTTTGGAAAGTAGCCTGCACGTTGTGCCTTTCAGCTCTAGGGCAATGTAGCACACCCAGAGCAGGAGTCCTACTTCAGCCAGATCAGGCCTGCAAAGAAACTGCGTTTCACAGGCCTTTGGAAGAGATGTTCCCGGTAGGCTGTAAGAGCACTGTGCAGAGCGAGATGTTTCTTAGCTTCCCAAAGAGCTGGAAGCAAGATGCTGTGGGGCCCAACTCGCCCTTTGGAAAGAAGCCTGCAAGTTGTGCCTTTCAGCTCAAGGGCAATGTAGCACACCAAGAGCAGAAGTCCTACTTCAGCCAGATCAGGCCTGCAAGGAAACTGCGTTTCACAGGCCTTTGGAAGACATTTTCCCGGTAGGCTGTAAGAGCACTGTGCAGAGCGAGTTGTTTCTTAGCTTCCCAAAGAGCTGGAAGCAAGATGCTGTGGGGCCCAACTCGCCCTTTGGAAAGAAGCCTGCACGTTGTGCCTTTCAGCTCTAGGGCAATGTAGCACACCCAGAGCAGAAGTCCTACTTCAGCCAGATCAGGTCTGCAAAGAAACTGCGTTTCACAGGCCTTTGGAAGAGATGTTCCCTGTAGGCTGTAAGAGCACTGTGCAGAGCGAGTTGTTTCTTAGCTTCCCAAAGAGCTGGAAGCAAGATGCTGTGGGGCCCAACTCGCCCTTTGGAAAGAAGCCTGCAAGTTGTGCCTTTCAGCTCAAGGGCAATGTAGCACACCCAGAGCAGAAGTCCTACTTCAGCCAGATCAGGCCTGCAAAGAAACTGCGTTTCACAGGCCTTTGGAAGAGATGTTCCCGGTAGGCTGTAAGAGCACTGTGCAGAGCGAGCTGATTCTGAGCTTCCCAAAGAGCTGGAAGCAAGATGCTGTGGGGCCCAACTCGCCCTTTGGAAAGTAGCCTGCACGTTGTGCCTTTCAGCTCTAGGGCAATGTAGCACACCCAGAACAGGAGTCCTACTTCACCCAGATCAGGCCTGCAAAGAAACTGCGTTTCACAGGCCTTTGGAAGAGATGTTCCCGGTAGGCTGTAAGAGCACTGTGCAGAGCGAGTTGTTTCTTAGCTTCCCAAAGAGCTGGAAGCAAGATGCTGTGGGGCCCAACTCGCCCTTTGGAAAGAAGCCTGCACGTTTTGCCTTTCAGCTCTAGGCAATGTAGCACACCTAGAGCAGAAGTCCTACTTCAGCCAGATCAGGCCTGCAAAGAAACTGCGTTTCACAGGCCTTTGGAAGAGATGTTCCCGGTAGGCTGTAAGAGCACTGTGCAGAGCGAGTTGTTTCTTAGCTTCCCAAAGAGCTGGAAGCAAGATGCTGTGGGGCCCAACTCCCCCTTTGGAAAGAAGCCTGCACGTTGTGCCTTTCAGCTCTAGGGCAATGTAGCACAACCAGAGCAGACGTTCTACTTCAGCGACATCAGGCCTGCAAAGAAACTGCTTTTCACGGGCCTTTGGAAGATTGTTCCCGGTAGGCTGTAAGAGCACTGTGCAGAGCGAGTTGTTTCTTAGCTTCCCAAAGAGCTGGAAGCAAGATGCTGTGGGGCCCAACTCGCCCTTTGGAAAGAAGCCTGCACGTTGAGCCTTTCAGCTCTAGGGCAATGTAGCACACCCAGAGCAGAAGTCCTACTTCAGCCAGGTCAGGCCTGCAAAGAAACTGCGTTTCACAGGCCTTTGGAAGAGATGTTCCCGGTAGGCTGTAAGAGCACTGTGCAGAGCGAGTTCTTTCTTAGCTTCCCAAAGAGCTGGAAGCAAGATGCTGTGGGGCCCAGCTCGCCCTTCGGAAAGAAGCCTGCACGTTTTCCCTTTCAGCTCTAGGCAATGTGGCACACCAAGAGCAGAAGTCCTACTTCAGCCAGATCAGGCCTGAAAAGAAACTGCGTTTCACAGGCCTTTGGAAGAGATGTTCCCGGTAGGCTGTAAGAGCACTGTGCAGAGCGAGTTGTTTCTTAGCTTCCCAAAGAGCTGGAAGCAAGATGCTGTGGGGCCCAACTCGCCCTTTGGAAAGAAGCCTGCACGTTGTGCCTTTCAGCTCTAGGCAATGTAGCACACCTAGAGCAGAAGTCCTACTTCAGCCAGATCAGGCCTGCAAAGAAACTGCGTTTCACAGGCCTTTGGAAGAGATGTTCCCGGTACGCAGTAAGAGCACTGTGCAGAGCGAGTTGTTTCTTAGCTTCCCAAAGAGCTGGAAGCAAGATGCTGTGGGGCCCAATTCGCCCTTTGGAAAGAAGCGTGCACGTTGTGCCTTTCAGCTCTAGGGCAATGTAGCACAACCAGTGCAGACGTTCTACTTCAGCGACATCAGGCCTGCAAAGAAACTGCTTTTCACGGGCCTTTGGAAGATTGTTCCCGGTAGGCTGTAAGAGCACTGTGCAGAGCGAGTTGTTTCTTAGCTTCCCAAAGAGCTGGAAGCAAGATGCTGTGGGGCCCATCTCGCCCTTTGGAAAGAAGCCTGCACGTTGTGCCTTTCAGCTCTAGGGCAATGTAGCACACCCAGAGCAGAAGTCCTACTTCAGCCAGATCAGGCCTGCAAAGAAACTGCGTTTCACAGGCCTTTGGAAGAGATGTTCCCAGTAGGCTGTACGAGCACTGTGCAGAGCGAGTTGTTTGTTAGCTTCACAAAGAGCTGGAAGCAAGATGCTGTGGGGCCCAACTCGCCCTTTGGAAAGAAGCCTGCACGTTGTGCCTTTCAGCTCTAGGGCAATGTAGCACACCCAGAGCAGGAGTCCTACTTGAGCCAGGTCAGGCCTGCAAAGAAACTGCGTTTCACAGGCCTTTGGAAGAGATGTTCCCGGTAGGCTGTAAGAGCACTGTGCAGAGCGAGTTGTTTCTTAGCTTCCCAAAGAGCTGGAAGCAAGATGCTGTGGGGCCCAACTCGCCCTTTGGAAAGAAGCCTGCACGTTTTCCCTTTCAGCTCTAGGCAATGTAGCACACCCAGAGCAGAAGTCCTACTTCAGCCAGATCAGGCCTGCAAAGAAACTGCGTTTCACAGGCCTTTGGAAGAGATGTTCCCGGTAGGCTGTAAGAGCACTGTGCAGAGCGAGTTGTTTCTTAGCTTCCCAAAGAGCTGGAAGCAAGATGCTGTGGGGCCCAATTCGCCCTTTGGAAAGAAGCGTGCACGTTGTGCCTTGCAGCTCTAGGCAATGTTGCACACCCAGAGCAGAAGTCCTACTTCAGCCAGATCAGGCCTGCAAAGAGACTGCGTTTCACAGGCCTTTGGAAGAGATGTTCCCGGTAGGCTGTAAGATCACTGTGCAGAGCGAGTTGTTTGTTAGCTTCCCAAAGAGCTGGAAGCAAGATGCTGCGGGGCCCAACTCGCCCTTTGGAAAGAAGCCTGCACGTTGTGCCTTTCAGCTCTAGGGCAATGTAGCACACCCAGAGCAGAAGTCCTACTTCAGCCAGATCAGGCCTGCCAAGAAACTGCGTTTCACAGGCCTTTGGAAGAGATGTTCCCGGTAGGCTGTAAGAGCACTGTGCAGAGCGAGTTGTTTCTTAGCTTCCCAAAGAGCTGGAAGCAAGATGCTGTGGGGCCCAACTCGCCCTTTGGAAAGAAGCCTGCACGTTGTCCCTTTCAGCTCTAGGCAATGTAGCACACCTAGAGCAGAAGTCCTACTTCAGCCAGATCAGGCCTGCAAAGAAACAGCGTTTCACAGGCCTTTGGAAGAGATGTTCCCGGTAGGCTGTAAGAGCACTGTGCAGAGCGAGTTGTTTCTTAGCTTCCCAAAGAGCTGGAAGCAAGATGCTGTGGGGCCCAACTCGCCCTTTGGAAAGAAGCCTGCACGTTGTGCCTTTCAGCTCTAGGGCAATGTAGCACAACCAGAGCAGACGTTCTACTTCAGCGACATCAGGCCTGCAAAGAAACTGCTTTTCACGTGCCTTTGGAAGATTGTTCCCGGTAGGCTGTAAGAGCACTGTGCAGAGCGAGTTGTTTCTTAGCTTCCCAAAGAGCTGGAAGCAAGATGCTGTGGGGCCCAACTCGCCCTTTGGAAAGAAGCCTGCACGTTTTCCCTTTCAGCTCTAGGCAATGTAGCACACCCAGAGCAGAAGTCCTACTTCAGCCAGATGAGGCCTGCAAAGAAACTGCGTTTCACAGGCCTTTGGAAGAGATGTTCCCGGTAGGCTGTAAGAGCACTGTGCAGAGCGAGTTGTTTCTTACTTCCCAAAGAGCTGGAAGCAAGATGCTGTGGGGCCCAACTCGCCCTTTGGAAAGAAGCCTGCACGTTGTGCCTTTCAGCTCTAGGGCAATGTAGCACACCCAGAACAGGAGTCCTACTTCAGCCAGATCAGGCCTGCAAAGAAACTGCGTTTCACAGGCCTTTGGAAGAGATGTTCCCGGTAGGCTGTAAGAGCACTGTGCAGAGCGAGTTGTTTCTGAGCTTCCCAAAGAGCTGGAAGCAAGATGCTGTGGGGCCCAACTCGCCCTTTGGAAAGTAGCCTGCACGGTGTGCCTTTCAGCTCTAGGGCAATGCAGCACACCCAGAGCAGGAGTCCTACTTCAGCCAGATCAGGCCTGCAAAGAAACTGCGTTTCACAGGCCTTTGGAAGAGATGTTCCCGGTAGGCTGTAAGAGCACTGTGCAGAGCGAGTTGTTTCTTAGCTTCCCAAAGAGCTGGAAGCAAGATGCTGTGGGGCCCAACTCGCCCTTTGGAAAGAAGCCTGCACGTTGTGCCTTTCAGCTCTAGGGCAATGTAGCACACCCAGAGCAGAAGTCCTACTTCAGCCAGATCAGGCCTGCAAAGAAACTGCGTTTCACAGGCCTTTGGAAGAGATGTTCCCGGTAGGCTGTAAGAGCACTGTGCAGAGCGAGTTGTTTGTTAGCTTCACAAAGAGCTGGAAGCAAGATGCTGTGGGGCCCAACTCGCCCTTTGGAAAGAAGCCTGCACGTTGTGCCTTTCAGCTCTAGGGCAATGTAGCACACCCAGAGCAGGAGTCCTACTTGAGCCAGGTCAGGCCTGCAAAGAAACTGCGTTTCACAGGCCTTTGGAAGAGATGTTCCCGGTAGGCTGTAAGAGCACTGTGCAGAGCGAGTTGTTTCTTAGCTTCCCAAAGAGCTGGAAGCAAGATGCTGTGGGGCCCAACTCGCCCTTTGGAAAGAAGCCTGCACGTTTTCCCTTTCAGCTCTAGGCAATGTAGCACACCCAGAGCAGAAGTCCTACTTCAGACAGATCAGGCCTGCAAAGGAACTGCGTTTCACAGGCCTTTGGAAGAGATGTTCCCGGTAGGCTGTAAGAGCACTGTGCAGAGCGAGTTGTTTCTTAGATTCCCAAAGAGCTGGAAGCAAGATGCTGTGGGGCCCAATTCGCCCTTTGGAAAGAAGCGTGCACGTTGTGCCTTGCAGCTCTAGGCAATGTTGCACATCCAGAGCAGAAGTCCTACTTCAGCCAGATCAGGCCTGCAAAGAGACTGCGTTTCACAGGCCTTTGGAAGAGATGTTCCCGGTAGGCTGTAAGAGCACTGTGCAGAGCGAGTTGTTTCTTAGCTTCCCAAAGAGCTGGAAGCAAGATGCTGTGGGGCCCAACTCGCCCTTTGGAAAGAAGCCTGCTCGTTGTGCCTTTCAGCTCTAGGGCAATGTAGCACACCCAGAGCAGGAGTCCTACTTCAGCCAGATCAGGCCTGCAAAGAAACTGCGTTTCACAGGCCTTTGGAAGAGATGTTCCCGGTAGGCTGTAAGAGCACTGTGCAGAGCGAGTTGTTTCTTAGCTTCCCAAGGAGCTGGAAGCAAGATGCTTTGGGGCCTCTGTCCCCCTTTTATACAAGGCTGGGCCTTGTGCGTTGAAGCTCTAGGGCAATGTACAACACCCAGAGCAGAAGTCCTACTTCACCCAGATCAGGCCTGCAAAGAAACTGCGTTTCACAGGCCTTTGGAAGAGATGTTCCCGGTAGGCTGTAAGAGCACTGTGCAGAGCGAGTTGTTTCTTAGCTTCCCAAAGAGCTGGAAGCAAGATGCTGGGGGCCCAACTCGCCCTTTGCAAAGAAGCCGGCACGTTGTGGTTTCAGCTCTAGGGCAATGTAGCACACCCAGAGCAGAAGGCCTACTTCAGCCAGGTCAGGCCTGCAAAGAAACTGTGTTTCACAGGCCTTTGGAAGAGATGTTCCCGGTAGGCTGTAAGAGCACTGTGCAGAGCGAGTTGTTTCTTAGCTTCCCAAAGAGCTTGAAGCAAGATGCTGTGGGGCCCAACTCGCCCTTTGGAAAGAAGACTGCACGTTGTGCCTTTCAGCTCTATGGCAATGTAGCACACACAGAGCAGGAGTCCTACTTCAGCCAGATCAGGCCTGCAAAGAAACTGCGTTTCACAGGCCTTTGGAAGAGATGTTCCCGGTAGGCTGTAAGAGCACTGTGCAGAGCGAGTTGTTTCTTAGCTTCCCAAAGAGCTGGAAGCAAGATGCTGTGGGGCCCAACTCGCCCTTTGGAAAGAAGCCTGCACGTTGTGCCTTTCAGCTCTAGGGCAATGTAGCACACCCAGAGCAGAAGTCCTACTTCAGCCAGATCAGGCCTGCAAAGAAACTGCGTTTCACAGGCCTTTGGAAGAGATGTTCCCGGTAGGCTGTAAGAGCACTGTGCAGAGCGAGTTGTTTCTTAGCTTCCCAAAGAGCTGGAAGCAAGATGCTGTGGGGCCCAATTCGCCCTTTGGAAAGAAGCGTGCACGTTGTGCCTTGCAGCTCTAGGCAATGTTGCACATCCAGAGCAGAAGTCCTACTTCAGCCAGATCAGGCCTGCAAAGAGACTGCGTTTCACAGGCCTTTGGAAGAGATGTTCCCGGTAGGCTGTAAGAGCACTGTGCAGAGCGAGTTGTTTCTTAGCTTCCCAAAGAGCTGGAAGCAAGATGCTGCGGGGCCCAACTCGTCCTTTGGAAAGAAGACTGCACGTTGTGCCTTTCAGCTCTAGGGCAATGTAGCACACCCAGAGCAGAAGTCCTACTTCAGCCAGATCAGGCCTGCAAAGAAACTGCGTTTCACAGGCCTTTGGAAGAGATGTTCCCGGTAGGCTGTAAGAGCACTGTGCAGAGCGAGTTGTTTCTTAGCTTCCCAAAGAGCTGGAAGCAAGATGCTGTGGGGCCCAACTCGCCCTTTGGAAAGAAGCCTGCACGTTGTGCCTTTCAGCTCTAGGGCAATGTAGCACACCCAGAGCAGAAGTCCTACTTCAGCCAGATCAGGCCTGCAAAGAAACTGCGTTTCACAGGCCTTTGGAAGAGATGTTCCCGGTAGGCTGTAAGAGCACTGTGCAGAGCGAGTTGTTTCTTAGCTTCCCAAAGAGCTGGAAGCAAGATGCTGTGGGGCCCAACTCGCCCTTTGGAAAGAAGCCTGCACGTTGTGCCTTTCAGCTCTAGGGCAATGTAGCACACCCAGAGCAGAAGTCCTACTTCAGACAGATCAGGCCTGCAAAGAAACTGCGTTTCACAGGCCTTTGGAACAGATGTTCCCGGTAGGCTGTAAGAGCACTGTGCAGAGCGAGTTGTTTCTTAGCTTCCCAAAGAACTGGAAGCAAGATGCTGTGGGGCCCAACTCGCCCTTTGGAAAGAAGCCTGCACGTTGTGCCTTTCAGCTCTAGGGCAATGTAGCACACCCAGAGCAGAAGTCCTACTTCAGCCAGATCAGGCCTGCAAAGAAACTGCGTTTCACAGGCCTTTGGAAGAGATGTTCCCGGTAGGCTGTAAGAGCACTGTGCAGAGCGAGTTGTTTCTTAGCTTCCCAAAGAGCTGGAAGCAAGATGCTGTGGGGCCCAACTCGCCCTTTGGAAAGAAGCCTGCACGTTGTGCCTTTCAGCTCTAGGGCAATGTAGCACACCCAGAGCAGAAGTCCTACTTCAGCCAGATCAGGCATGCAAAGAAACTGCGTTTCACAGGCCTTTGGAAGAGATGTTCCCGGTAGGCTGTAAGAGCACTGTGCAGAGCGAGTTGTTTCTTAGCTTCCCAAAGAGCTGGAAGCAAGATGCTGTGGGGCCCAACTCGCCCTTTGGAAAGAAGCCTGCACGTTGTGCCTTTCAGCTCTAGGGCAATGTAGCACAACCAGAGCAGACGTTCTACTTCAGCGACATCAGGCCTGCAAAGAAACTGCTTTTCACGGGCCTTTGGAAGATTGTTCCCGGTAGGCTGTAAGAGCACTGTGCAGAGCGAGTTGTTTCTTAGCTTCCCAAAGAGCTGGAAGCAAGATGCTGTGTGGCCCAACTCGCCCTTTGGAAAGAAGCCTGCACGTTGTGCCTTTCATCTCTAGGGCAATGTAGCACACCCAGAGCAGAAGTCCTACTTGAGCCAGGTCAGGCCTGCAAAGAAACTGTGTTTCACAGGCCTTTGGAAGAGATGTTCCCGGTAGGCTGTAAGAGCACTGTGCAGAGCGAGTTGTTTCTTAGCTTCCCAAAGAGCTGGAAGCAAGATGCTGTGGGGCCCAACTCGCCCTTTGGAAAGAAGCCTGCACGTTTTCCCTTTTAGCTCTAGGCAATGTAGCACACCCAGAGCAGGAGTCCTACTTCAGCCAGATCAGGCCTGCAAAGAAACTGCGTTTCACAGGCCTTTGGAAGAGATGTTCCCGGTAGGCTGTAAGAGCACTGTGCAGAGCGAGTTGTTTCTTAGCTTCCCAAAGAGCTGGAAGCAAGATGCTGTGGGGCCCAACTCGCCCTTTGGAAAGAAGCCTGCACGTTTTCCCTTTCAGCTCTATGCAATGTAGCACACCCAGAGCAGAAGTCCTACTTCAGCCAGATCAGGCCTGCAAAGAAACTGCGTTTCACAGGCCTTTGGAAGAGATGTTCCCGGTAGGCTGTAAGAGCACTGTGCAGAGCGAGTTGTTTCTTTGCTTCCCAAAGAGCTGGAAGCAAGATGCTGTGGGGCCCAACTCGCCCTTTGGAAAGTAGCCTGCACGTTGTGCCTTTCAGCTCTAGGGCAATGTAGCACACCCAGAGCAGAAGTCCTACTTCAGCCAGATCAGACCTGCAAAGAAACTGCGTTTCACAGGCCTTTGGAAGAGATGTTCCCGGTAGGCTGTAAGAGCACTGTGCAGAGCGAGTTGTTTCTTAGCATCCCAAAGAGCTGGAAGGAAGATGCTGTGGGGCCCAACTCGCCCTTTGGAAAGAAGCCTGCACGTTGTGCCTTTCAGCTCTAGGGCAATGTAGCACACCCAGAGCAGAAGTCCTACTTCAGCCAGATCAGGCCTGCAAAGAAACTGCGTTTCACAGGCCTTTGGAAGAGACGTTCACGGTAGGCTGTAAGAGCACTATGCTGAGCGAGTTGTTTCTTAGCTTCCCAAAGAGCTGGAAGCAAGATGCTGTGGGGCTCAACTCGCCCTTTGGAAAGAAGCCTGCACGTTGTGCCTTTCAGCTCTAGGGCAATGTAGCACACCCAGAGCAGAAGTCCTACTTCAGCCAGATCAGGCCTGCAAAGAAACTGCGTTTCACAGGCCTTTGGAACAGATGTTCCCGGTAGGCTGTAAGAGCACTGTGCAGAGCGAGTTGTTTCTTAGCTTCCCAAAGAGCTGGAAGCAAGATGCTGTGGGGCCCAACTCGCCCTTTGGAAAGAAGCCTGCACGTTGTGCCTTTCAGCTCTAGGGCAATGTAGCACACCCAGAGCAGGAGTCCTACTTCAGCCAGATCAGGCCTGCAAAGAAACTGCGTTTCACAGGCCTTTGTAAGAGATGTTCCCGGTAGGCTGTAAGAGCACTGTGCAGAGCGAGTTGTTTCTTAGCTTCCCAAAGAGCTGGAAGCAAGATGCTGTGGGGCCCAACTCGCCCTTTGGAAAGAAGCCTGCACGTTGTGCCTTTCAGCTCTAGGGCAATGTAGCACACCCAGAGCAGAAGTCCTACTTCAGCCAGATCAGGCCTGCAAGGAAACTGCGTTTCACAGGCCATTGGAAGAGATGTTCCCGGTAGGCTGTAAGAGCACTGTGCAGAGCGAGTTGTTTCTCAGCTTCCCAAAGAGCTGGAAGCAAGATGATGTGGGGCCCAACTCGCCCTTTGAAAGAAGTCTGCACGTTGTGCCTTTCAGCTCTAGGGCAATGTAGCACACCCAGAGCAGAAGTCCTACTTCAGCCAGATCAGGCCTGCAAAGAAACTGCGTTTCACAGGCCTTTGGAAGAGATGTTCCCGGTAGGCTGTAAGAGCACTGTGCAGAGCGAGTTGTTTCTTAGCTTCCCAAAGAGCTGGAAGCAAGATGCTGTGGGGCCCAACTCGCCCTTTGGAAAGAAGCCTGCACGTTTTCCCTTTCAGCTCTAGGCAATGTAGCACACCCAGAGCAGAAGTCCTACTTCAGCCAGATCAGGCCTGCAAAGAAACTGCGTTTCACAGGCCTTTGGAAGAGATGCTCCCGGTAGGCTGTAAGAGCACTGTGCAGAGCAAGTTGTTTCTTAGCTTCCCAAAGAGCTGGAAGCAAGATGCTGTGGGGCCCAATTCGCCCTTTGGAAAGAAGCTTGCACGTTGTGCCTTGCAGCTCTAGGCAATGTTGCACACCCAGAGCAGAAGTCCTACTTCAGCCAGATCAGGCCTGCAAAGGGACTGCGTTTCACAGGCCTTTGGAAGAGATCTTCCCGGTAGGCTGTAAGAGCACTGTGCAGAGCGAGTTGTTTCTTAGCTTCCCCAAGAGCTTGAAGCAAGATGCTGTGGGGCCCAACTCACCCTTTGGAAAGAAGCCTGCACGTTGTGCCTTTCGGCTCTACGGCAATGTAGCACACCCAGAGCATAAGTCCTACTTCAGCCAGATCAGGCCTGCAAAGAAACTGCGTTTCACAGGCCTTTGGAAGAGATGTTCCCGGTAGGCTGTAAGAGCACTGTGCAGAGCGAGTTGTTTCTTAGCTTCCCAAAGAGCTGGAAGCAAGATGCTGTGGGGCCCATCTCGACCTATGGAAAGAAGCCTGCACATTGTGCCTTTCAGCGCTAGGGCAATGAAGCACAAACAGAGCAGAAGTTCTACTTCAGCGAGATCAGGTCTGCGAGGAAACTGCTTTTCACAGGCCGTTGGAAGAGATGTTCCCGGTAGGCTGTAAGAGCACTGTGCAGAGCGAGTTGTTTCTCAGCTTCCCAAAGAGCTGGAAGCAAGATGCTGTGGGGCCCAACTCGCCCTTTGGAAAGAAGCCTGCACGTTGTGCCTTTCAGCTCTAGGGCAATGTAGCACACCCAGAGCAGAAGTTCTACTTCAGCGAGATCAGGCCTGCAAAGAAACTGCGTTTCACAGGCCTTTGGAAGAGATGTTCCCGGTAGGCTGTAAGAGCACTGTGCAGAGCGAGTTGTTTCTTAGCTTCCCAAAGAGCTGGAAGCAAGATGCTGTGGGGCCCAGCTCGCCCTTTTGAAAGAAGCCTGCACGTTGTGCCTTTCAGCTCTAGGGCAATGTAGCACACCCAGAGCAGAAGTCCTACTTCAGCCAGATCAGGCCTGCAAAGAAACTGCGTTTCACAGGCCTTTGGAAGAGATGTTCCCGGTAGGCTGTAAGAGCACTGTGCAGAGCGAGTTGTTTCTTAGCTTCCCAAAGAGTTGGAAGCAAGATGCTGTGGGACCCAACTCGCCCTTTGGAAAGAAGCCTGCACGTTGTGCCTTTCGGCTCTAGGGCAATGTAGCACACCCAGAGCAGAAGTCCTACTTCAGCCAGATCAGGCCTGCAAAGAAACTGCGTTTCACAGGCCTTTGGAAGTGATGTTCCCGGTAGGCTGTAACAGCACTGTGCAGAGCGAGTTGTTTCTTAGCTTCCCAAAGAGCTGGAAGCAAGATGCTGTGGGGCCCAACTCGCCCTATGGAAAGAAGCCTGCACGTTGTGCCTTTCAGCTCTAGGGCAATCAAGCACACACAGAGCAGAAGTTCTACTTCAGCGAGATCAGGCCTGCAAAGAAACTGCGTTTCACAGGCCTTTGGAAGAGATGTTCCCGGTAGGCTGTAACAGCACTGTGCAGAGAGAGTTGTTTCTTAGCTTTCCAAAGAGCTGGAAGCAAGATGCTGTGGGGCCCAACTCGCCCTTTGGAAAGAAGCCTGCACGTTGTGCCTTTCAGCTCTAGGGCAATGTAGCACACCCAGAGCAGAAGTCCTACTTCAGCCAGATCAGGCCTGCAAAGAAACAGCATTTCACAGGCATTTGGAAGAGATGTTCCCGGTAGGCTGTAAGAGCACTGTGCAGAGCGAGTTGTTTCTTAGCTTCCCCAAGAGCTGGAAGCAAGATGCTGTGGGGCCCAACTCGCCCTTTGGAAAGTAGCCTGCACGTTGTGCCTTTCAGCTCTAGGGCAATGTAGCACACCCAGAGCAGAAGTCCTACTTCAGCCAGATCAGGCCTGCAAAGAAACTGCGTTTCACAGGCCTTTGGAAGAGATCTTCCCGGTAGGCTGTAAGAGCACTGCGCAGAGCGAGTTGTTTCTTAGCTTCCCAAAGAGCTGGAAGCAAGATGCTGTGGGGCCCAACTCGCCCTTTGGAAAGAAGCCTGCACGTTGTGCCTTTCACCTCTTGGGCAATGTAGCACACCCACAGCTGGAGTCCTACTTCAGCCAGATCCGGCCTGCAAAGAAACTGCGTTTCACAGGCCTTTGGAAGAGATGTTCCCGGTAGGCTGTAAGAGCACTGTGCAGAGCGAGTTGTTTCTTAGCTTCCCAAAGAGCCACAAGCAAGATGCTGCGGGGCCCAACTCGCCCTTTGGAAAGAAGCCTGCACGTTGTGCCTTTCAGCTCTAGGGCAATGTAGCACACACAGAGCAGGAGTCCTACTTCAGCCAAATCAGGCCTGCAAGGAAACTGCGTTTCACAGGCCTTTGGAAGAGATGTTCCCGGTAGGCTGTAAGAGCACTGTGCAGAGCGAGTTGTTTCTTAGCTTCCCAAAGAGCTGGAAGCAAGATGCTGTGGGGCCCAACTCGCCCTTTGGAAAGAAGCCTGCACGTTGTGCCTTTCGGCACTAGGGCAATGTAGCACACCCAGAGCAGAAGTCCTACTTCAGCCAGATCAGGCCTGCAAAGAAACTGCGTTTCACAGGCCTTTGGAAGAGATGTTCCCGGTAGGCTGTAAGAGCACTGTGCAGAGCGAGTTGTTTCTTAGCTTCCCAAAGAGCTGGAAGCAAGATGCTGTGGGGCCCAACTCGACCTATGGAAAGAAGCCTGCACATTGTGCCTTTCAGCGCTAGGGCAATGAAGCACACACAGAGCAGAAGTTCTACTTCAGCGAGATCAGGTCTGCGAGGAAACTGCTTTTCACAGGCCGTTGGAAGAGATGTTCCCGGTAGGCTGTAAGAGCACTGTGCAGAGCGAGTTGTTTCTCAGCTTCCCAAAGAGCTGGAAGCAAGATGCTGTGGGGCCCAACTCGCCCTTTGGAAACAAGACTGCACGTTGTGCCTTTCAGCTCTAGGGCAATGTAGCACACCCAGAGCAGGAGTCCTACTTCAGCCAGATCAGGCCTGCAAAGAAACTGCGTTTCACAGGCCTTTGGAAGAGATTTTTCCGGTAGGCTGTAAGAGCACTGTGCATAGCGAGTTGTTACTTAGCTTCCCAAAGAGCTGGAAGCAAGATGCTGTGGGGCCCAACTCGCCCTTTGGAAAGAAGCCTGCACGTTGTGCCTTTCAGCTCTAGGGCAATGTAGCACACCCAGACCAGACGTCCTACTTCAGCCAGATCAGGCCTGCAAAGAAACTGCGTTTCACCGGCCTTTGGAAGAGATGTTTCCGGTAGGCTGTAAGAGCACTGTGCAGAGCGAGTTGTTTCTTACCTTTCCAAAGAGCTGGAAGCAAGATGCTGTGGGGCCCAACTCGCCCTTTGAAAGAAGCCTGCACGTTGCGCCTTTCAGCTCTAGGGCAATGTAGCACACCCAGAGCAGAAGTCCTACTTCAGCCAGATCAGGCCTGCAAAGAAACTGCGTTTCACA
Source organism: Equus caballus (assembly GCF_041296265.1). NCBI lineage: Eukaryota > Metazoa > Chordata > Mammalia > Perissodactyla > Equidae > Equus > Equus caballus. The sequence goes on from NC_091684.1 coordinate 70,569,036, forward strand.
GGCCTTTGGAAGAGATGTTCCCGGTAGGCTGTAAGAGCACTGTGCAGAGCGAGTTGTTTCTTAGCTTCCCAAAGAGCTGGAAGCAAGATGCTGTGGGGCCCAACTCGCCCTTTGGAAAGAAGCCTGCACGTTGTGCCTTTCAGCTCTAGGGCAATGTAGCACACCCAGAGCAGAAGTCCTACTTCAGCCAGATCAGGCCTGCAAAGAAACTGCGTTTCACAGGCCTTTGGAAGAGATGTTCCCGGTAGGCTGTAAGAGCACTGTGCAGAGCGAGTTGTTTCTTAGCTTCCCAAAGAGCTGGAAGCAAGATGCTTTGGGGCCCAACTCGCCCTTTGGAAAGTAGCCTGCACGTTGTGCCTTTCAGCTCTAGGGCAATGTAGCACACCCAGAGCAGAAGTCCTACTTCAGCCAGATCAGACCTGCAAAGAAACCGCGTTTCACAGGCCTTTGGAAGAGATGTTCCCGGTAGGCTGTAAGAGCACTGTGCAGAGCGAGTTGTTTCTTAGCATCCCAAAGAGCTGGAAGGAAGATGCTGTGGGGCCCAACTCGCCCTTTGGAAAGAAGCCTGCACGTTGTGCCTTTCAGCTCTAGGGCAATGTAGCACACCCAGAGCAGAAGTCCTACTTCAGCCAGATCAGGCCTGCAAAGAAACTGCATTTCACAGGCCTTTGGAAGAGATGTTCCCGGTAGGCTGTAAGAGCACTGTGCAGAGCGAGTTGTTTCTTAGCTTCCCAAAGAGCTGGAAGCAAGATGCTGTGGGGCCCAACTCGACATATGGAAAGAAGCCTGCACATTGTGCCTTTCAGCGCTAGGGCAATGAAGCACACACAGAGCAGAAGTTCTACTTCAGCGAGATCAGGTCTGCGAGGAAACTGCTTTTCACAGGCCGTTGGAAGTGATGTTCCCGGTAGGCTGCAAGAGCACTGTGCAGAGCGAGTTGTTTCTCAGCTTCCCAAAGAGCTGGAAGCAAGATGCTGTGGGGCCCAACTCGCCCTTTGGAAAGAAGACTGCACGTTGTGCCTTTCAGCTCTAGGGCAATGTAGCACACCCAGAGCAGAAGTTCTACTTCAGCGAGATCAGGCCTGCAAAGAAACTGCGTTTCACAGGCCTTTGGAACAGATGTTCCCGGTAGGCTGTAAGAGCACTGTGCAGAGCGAGTTGTTTCTTAGCTTCCCAAAGAGCTGGAAGCAAGATGCTGTGGGGCCCAGCTCGCCCTTTTGAAAGAAGCCTGCACGTTGTGCCTTTCAGCTCTAGGGCAATGTAGCACACCCAGAGCAGAAGTCCTACTTCAGCCAGATCAGGCCTGCAAAGAAACTGCGTTTCACAGGCCTTTGGAAGAGATGTTCCCGGTAGGCTGTAAGAGCACTGTGCAGAGCGAGTTGTTTCTTAGCTTCCCAAAGAGTTGGAAGCAAGATGCTGTGGGGCCCAACTCGCCCTTTGGAAAGAAGCCTGCACGTTGTGCCTTTCGGCTCTAGGGCAATGTAGCACACCCAGAGCAGAAGTCCTACTTCAGCCAGATCAGGCCTGCAAAGAAACTGCGTTTCACAGGCCTTTGGAAGAGATGTTCCCGGTAGGCTGTAAGAGCACTGTGCAGAGCGAGTTGTTTCTTAGCTTCCCAAAGAGCTGGAAGCAAGATGCTGTGGGGCCCAACTCGCCCTATGGAAAGAAGCCTGCACGTTGTGCCTTTTGTCTCTAGGGCAATCAAGCACACACAGAGCAGAAGTTCTACTTCAGCGAGATCAGGCCTGCAAAGAAACTGCGTTTCACAGGCCTTTGGAAGAGATGTTCCCGGTAGGCTGTAACAGCACTGTGCAGAGAGAGTTGTTTCTTAGCTTTCCAAAGAGCTGGAAGCAAGATGCTGTGGGGCCCAACTCGCCCTTTGGAAAGAAGCCTGCACGTTGTGCCTTTCAGCTCTAGGGCAATGTAGCACACCCAGAGCAGAAGTCCTACTTCAGCCAGATCAGGCCTGCAAAGAAACTGCATGTCACAGGCATTTGGAAGAGATGTTCCCGGTAGGCTGTAAGAGCACTGTGCAGAGCGAGTTGTTTCTTAGCTTCCCCAAGAGCTGGAAGCAAGATGCTGTGGGGCCCAACTCGCCCTTTGGAAAGTAGCCTGCACGTTGTGCCTTTCAGCTCTAGGGCAATGTAGCACACCCAGAGCAGGAGTCCTACTTCAGCCAGATCAGGCCTGCAAAGAAACTGCGTTTCACAGGCCTTTGGAAGAGATTTTTCCGGTAGGCTGTAAGAGCACTGTGCATAGCGAGTTGTTTCTTAGCTTCCCAAAGACTGGAAGCAAGATGCTGTGGGGCCCAACTCACCCTTTGGAAAGAAGCCTGCACGTTGTGCCTTTCAGCTCTAGGGCAATGTAGCACACCCAGAGCAGACGTCCTACTTCAGCCAGATCAGGCCTGCAAGGAATCTGCGTTTCACAGGCCTTTGGAAGAGATGTTCCCGGTAGGCTGTAAGAGCACTGTGCAGAGCGAGTTGTTTCTTAGCTTCCCAAAGAGCTGGAAGCAAGATGCTGTGGGGCCCAACTCGCCCTTTGAAAGAAGCCTGCACGTTGTGCCTTTCAGCTCTAGGGCAATGTAGCACACCCAGAGCAGAAGTCCTACTTCAGCCAGATCAGGCCTGCAAAGAAACTGCGTTTAACAGGCCTTTGGAAGAGATGTTCCCGGTAGGCTGTAAGAGCACTGTGCAGAGCGAGTTGTTTCTTAGCTTCCCAAATAGCTGGAAGCAAGATGCTGTGGGGCCCAACTCGCCCTTTGGAAAGAAGCCTGCACGTTGTGCCTTTCAGCTCTAGGGCAATATAGCACACCCAGAGCAGAAGTCCTACTTCAGCCAGATCAGGCCTGCAAAGAAACTGCGTTTCACAGGCCTTTGGAAGAGATCTTCCCGGTAGGATGTAAGAGCACTGCGCAGAGCGAGTTGTTTCTTAGCTTCCCAAAGAGCTGGAAGCAAGATGCTGTGGGGCCCAACTCGCCCTTTGGAAAGAAGCCTGCACGTTGTGCCTTTCACCTCTAGGGCAATGTAGCACACCCACAGCTGGAGTCCTACTTCAGCCAGATCCGGCCTGCAAAGAAACTGCGTTTCACAGGCCTTTGGAAGAGATGTTCCCGGTAGGCTGTAAGAGCACTGTGCAGAGCGAGTTGTTTCTTAGCTTCCCAAAGAGCTGGAAGCAAGATGCTGTGGGGCCCAACTCGCCCTTTGCAAAGAAGCCTGCACGTTGTGACTTTCAGCTCTAGGGCAATGTAGTACACCCAGAGCAGAAGTCCTACTTCAGCCAGATCAGGCCTGCAAGGAAACTGCGTTTCACAGGCCTTTGGAAGAGATGTTCCCGGTAGGCTGAAAGAGCACTGTGCAGAGTGAGTTGTTTCTTAGCTTCCCAAAGAGCTGGAAGCAAGATGCTGTGGGGCCCAACTCGACCTATGGAAAGAAGCCTGCACATTGTGCCTTTCAGCGCTAGGGCAATGAAGCACACACAGAGCAGAAGTTGTACTTCAGCGAGATCAGGTCTGCGAGGAAACTGCTTTTCACAGGCCGTTGGAAGAGATGTTCACGGTAGGCTGTAAGAGCACTGTGCAGAGCGAGTTGTTTCTCAGCTTCCCAAAGAGCTGGAAGCAAGATGCTGTTGGGCCCAACTCGCCCTTTGGAAAGAAGCCTGCACGTTGTGCCTTTCAGCTCTAGGGCAATGTAGCACACCCAGAGCAGAAGTTCTACTTCAGCGAGATCAGGCCTGCAAAGAAACTGCGTTTCACAGGCCTTTGGAAGAGATGTTCCCGGTAGGCTGTAACAGCACTGTGCAGAGCGAGTTGTTTCTTAGCTTTCCAAAGAGCTGGAAGCAAGATGCTGTGGGGCCCAACTCGCCCTTTGGAAAGAAGCCTGCACGTTGCGCATTTCAGCTCTAGGGCAATGTAGCACACCCAGAGCAGAAGTCCTACTTCAGCCACATCAGGCCTGCAAAGAAACTGCATTTAACAGGCATTTGGAAGAGATGTTCCCGGTAGGCTGTAAGAGCACTGTGCAGAGCGAGTTGTTTCTTAGCTTCCCCAAGAGCTGGAAGCAAGATGCTGTGGGGCCCAACTTGCCCTTTGGAAAGTAGACTGCACGTTGTGCCTTTCAGCTCTAGGGCAATGTAGCACACCCAGAGCAGGAGTCCCACTTCAGCCAGATCAGGCCTGCAAAGAAACTGCGTTTCACAGGCCTTTGGAAGAGATTTTTCCGGTAGGCTGTAAGAGCACTGTGCATAGCGAGTTGTTACTTAGCTTCCCAAAGAGCTGGAAGCAAGATGCTGTGGGGCCCAACTCGCCCTTTGGAAAGAAGCCTGCACGTTGTGCCTTTCAGCTCTAGGGCAATGTAGCACACCCAGACCAGACGTCCTACTTCAGCCAGATCAGGCCTGCAAAGAAACTGCGTTTCACAGGCCTTTGGAAGAGATGTTTCCGGTAGGCTGTAAGAGCACTGTGCAGAGCGAGTTGTTTCTTACCTTTCCAAAGAGCTGGAAGCAAGATGCTGTGGGGCCCAACTCGCCCTTTGAAAGAAGCCTGCACGTTGTGCCTTTCAGCTCTAGGGCAATGTAGCACACCCAGAGCAGAAGTCCTACTTCAGCCAGATCAGGCCTGCAAAGAAACTGCGTTTCACAGGCCTTTGGAAGAGATGTTCCCGGTAGGCTGTAAGAGCACTGTGCAGAGCGAGTTGCTTCTTAGCTTCCCAAAGAGCTGGAAGCAAGATGCTGTGAGGCCCAACTCGCCCTTTGGAAAGAAGCCTGCACGTTGTGCCTTTCAGCTCTAGGGCAATGTAGCACACCCAGAGCAGAAGTCCTACTTCAGCCAGATCAGGCCTGCAAAGAAACTGCGTTTCACAGGCCTTTGGAAGAGATGTTCCCGGTAGGCTGTAAGAGCACTGTGCAGAGCGAGTTCTTTCTTAGCTTCCCAAAAGAGCTGGAAGCAAGATGCTTTGGGGCCCAACTCGCCCTTTGGAAAGTAGCCTGCACGTTGTGCCTTTCAGCTCTAGGGCAATGTAGCACACCCAGAGCAGGAGTCCTACTTCAGCCAGATCAGACCTGCAAAGAAACTGCGTTTCACAGGCCTTTGGAAGAGATGTTCCCGGTAGGCTGTAAGAGCACTGTGCAGAGCGAGTTGTTTCTTAGCATCCCAAAGAGCTGGAAGGAAGATGCTCTGGGGACCAACTCGCCCTTTGGAAAGAAGCCTACACGTTGTGCCTTTCAGCTCTAGGGCAATGTAGCACACCCAGAGCAGAAGTCCTACTTCAGCCAGATCAGGCCTGCAAAGAAACTGCGTTTCACAGGCCTTTGGAAGAGATGTTCCCGGTAGGCTGTAAGAGCACTGTGCTGAGCGAGTTGTTTCTTAGCTTCCCAAAGAGCTGGAAGCAAGATGCTGTGGGGCCCAACTCGCCCTTTGGAAAGAAGCCTGCACGTTGTGCCTTCCAGCTCTAGGGCAATGTAGCACACCCAGAGCAGAAGTCCTACTTCAGCCAGATCAGGCCTGCAAAGAAACTGCGTTTCACAGGCCTTTGGAACAGATGTTCCCGGTAGGATGTAAGAGCACTGTGCAGAGCGAGTTGTTTCTTAGCTTCCCAAAGAGCTGGAAGCAAGATGCTGTGGGGCCCAACTCGCCCTTTGGAAAGAAGCCTGCACGTTGTGCCATTCAGCTCTAGGGCAATGTAGCACACCCAGAGCAGAAGTCCTACTTCAGCCAGATCAGGCCTGCAAAGAAACTGCATTTCACAGGCATTTGGAAGAGGTGTTCCCGGTAGGCTGTAACAGCACTGTGCAGAGCGAGTTGTTTCTTAGCTTCCCAAGAGCTGGAAGCAAGATGCTGTGGGGCCCAACTCGCCCTTTGGAAAGAAGCCAGCACGTTGTGCCTTTCAACTCTAGGGCAATGTAGCACACCCAGAGCAGAAGTCCTACTTCAGCCAGATCAGGCCTGCAAAGAAACTGCATTTCACAGGCATTTGGAAGAGGTGTTCCCGGTAGGCTGTAAGAGCACTGTGCAGAGCGAGTTGTTTCTTAGCTTCCCCAAGAGCTGTAAGCAAGATGCTGTGGGGCCCAACTCGCCCTTTGGAAAGTAGCCTGCACGTTGTGCCTTTCGGCTCTAGGGCAATGTAGCACACCCAGAGCAGGAGTCCTACTTCAGCCAGATCAGGCCTGCAAAGGAACTGCGTTTCACAGGCCGTTGGAAGAGATTTTCCCGGTAGGCTGTAAGAGCACTGTGCATAGCGAGTTGTTTCTTAGCTTCCCAAAGACTGGAAGCAAGATGCTGTGGGGCCCAACTCGCCCTTTGGAAAGAAGCCTGCACGTTGTGCCTTTCAGCTCTAGGGCAATGTAGCACACCCAGAGCAGAAGTCCTACTTCAGCCAGATCAGTCCTGCAAAGAAACTGCGTTTCACAGGCCTTTGGAAGAGATGTTCCCGGTAGGCTGTAAGAGCACTGTGCAGAGCGAGTTGTTTCTTAGCTTCCCCAAGAGCTGGAAGCAAGATGCTGTGGGGCCCAACTCGCCCTTTGGAAAGTAGCCTGCACGTTGTGCCTTTCAGCTCTAGGGCAATGTAGCACACCCAGAGCAGGAGTCCTACTTCAGCCAGATCAGGCCTGCAAAGAAACTGCGTTTCACAGGCCTTTGGAAGAGATTTTCCCGGTAGGCTGTAAGAGCACTGTGCATAGCGAGTTGTTTCTTAGCTTCCCAAAGACTGGAAGCAAGATGCCGTGGGGCCCAACTCGCCCTTTGGAAAGAAGCCTGCACGTTGTGCCTTTCAGCTCTAGGGCAATGTAGCACACCCAGAGCAGACGTCCTACTTCAGCCAGATCAGGCCTGCAAAGCAACTGCGTTTCACAGGCCTTTGGAAGAGATGTTCCCGGTAGGCTGTAAGAGCACTGTGCAGAGCGAGTTGTTTCTTAGCTTCCCAAAGAGCTGGAAGCAAGATGCTGTGGGGCCCAACTCGCCCTTTGGAAAGAAGCCTGCACGTTGTGCCTTTCGGCTCTAGGGCAATGTAGCACACCCAGAGCAGAAGTCCTACTTCAGCCAGATCAGGCCTGCAAAGAAACTGCGTTTCACAGGCCTTTGGAAGAGATGTTCCCGGTAGGCTGTAAGAGCACTGTGCAGAGCGAGTTGTTTCTTAGCTTCCCAAAGAGCTGGAAGCAAGATGCTGTGGGGCCCAACTCGCCCTATGGAAAGAAACCTGCACGTTGTGCCTTTCAGCTCTAGGGCAATGAAGCACACACAGAGCAGAAGCTCTACTTCAGCGAGATCAGGTCTGCGAGGAAACTGCTTTTCACAGCCCTTTGGAAGAGATGTTCCCGGTAGGCTGTAAGAGCACTGTGCAGAGCGAGTTGTTTCTCAGCATCCCAAAGAGCTGGAAGCAAGATGCTGTGGGGCCCAACTCGCCCTTTGGAAAGAAGCCTGCACGTTGTGCCTTTCAGCTCTAGGGCAATGTAGCACACCCAGAGCAGAAGTTCTACTTCAGCGAGATCAGGCCTGCAAAGAAACTGCGTTTCACAGGCCTTTGGAAGAGATGTTCCCGGTAGGCTGTAAGAGCACTGTGCAGAGCGAGTTGTTTCTTAGCTTTCCAAAGAGCTGGAAGCAAGATGCTGTGGGGCCCAACTCGCCCTTTGGAAAGAAGCCTGCACGTTGTGACTTTCAGCTCTAGGGCAATGTAGCACACCCAGAGCAGAAGTCCTACTTAGGCCAGATCAGGCCTGCAAAGAAACTGCATTTCACAGGCATTTGGAAGAGATGTTCCCGGTAGGCTGTAAGAGCACTGTGCAGAGCGAGTTGTTTCTTAGCTTCCCCAAGAGCTGGAAGCAAGATGCTGTGGGGCCCAACTCGCCCTTTGGAAAGTAGCCTGCACGTTGTGCCTTTCAGCTCTAGGGCAATGTAGCACACCCAGAGCAGGAGTCCTACTTCAGCCAGATCAGGCCTGCAAAGAAACTGCGTTTCACAGGCCTTTGGAAGAGATTTTTCCGGTAGGCTGTAAGAGCACTGTGCATAGCGAGTTGTTTCTTAGCTTCCCAAAGACTGGAAGCAAGATGCTGTGGGGCCCAACTCACCCTTTGGAAAGAAGCCTGCACGTTGTGCCTTTCAGCTCTAGGGCAATGTAGCACACCCAGAGCAGACGTCCTACTTCAGCCAGATCAGGCCTGCAAGGAATCTGCGTTTCACAGGCCTTTGGAAGAGATGTTCCCGGTAGGCTGTAAGAGCACTGTGCAGAGCGAGTTGTTTCTTAGCTTCCCAAAGAGCTGGAAGCAAGATGCTGTGGGGCCCAACTCGCCCTTTGAAAGAAGCCTGCACGTTGTGCCTTTCAGCTCTAGGGCAATGTAGCACACCCAGAGCAGAAGTCCTACTTCAGCCAGATCAGGCCTGCAAAGAAACTGCGTTTAACAGGCCTTTGGAAGAGATGTTCCCGGTAGGCTGTAAGAGCACTGTGCAGAGCGAGTTGTTTCTTAGCTTCCCAAATAGCTGGAAGCAAGATGCTGTGGGGCCCAACTCGCCCTTTGGAAAGAAGCCTGCACGTTGTGCCTTTCAGCTCTAGGGCAATATAGCACACCCAGAGCAGAAGTCCTACTTCAGCCAGATCAGGCCTGCAAAGAAACTGCGTTTCACAGGCCTTTGGAAGAGATCTTCCCGGTAGGATGTAAGAGCACTGCGCAGAGCGAGTTGTTTCTTAGCTTCCCAAAGAGCTGGAAGCAAGATGCTGTGGGGCCCAACTCGCCCTTTGGAAAGAAGCCTGCACGTTGTGCCTTTCACCTCTAGGGCAATGTAGCACACCCACAGCTGGAGTCCTACTTCAGCCAGATCCGGCCTGCAAAGAAACTGCGTTTCACAGGCCTTTGGAAGAGATGTTCCCGGTAGGCTGTAAGAGCACTGTGCAGAGCGAGTTGTTTCTTAGCTTCCCAAAGAGCTGGAAGCAAGATGCTGTGGGGCCCAACTCGCCCTTTGCAAAGAAGCCTGCACGTTGTGACTTTCAGCTCTAGGGCAATGTAGTACACCCAGAGCAGAAGTCCTACTTCAGCCAGATCAGGCCTGCAAGGAAACTGCGTTTCACAGGCCTTTGGAAGAGATGTTCCCGGTAGGCTGAAAGAGCACTGTGCAGAGTGAGTTGTTTCTTAGCTTCCCAAAGAGCTGGAAGCAAGATGCTGTGGGGCCCAACTCGACCTATGGAAAGAAGCCTGCACATTGTGCCTTTCAGCGCTAGGGCAATGAAGCACACACAGAGCAGAAGTTGTACTTCAGCGAGATCAGGTCTGCGAGGAAACTGCTTTTCACAGGCCGTTGGAAGAGATGTTCACGGTAGGCTGTAAGAGCACTGTGCAGAGCGAGTTGTTTCTCAGCTTCCCAAAGAGCTGGAAGCAAGATGCTGTTGGGCCCAACTCGCCCTTTGGAAAGAAGCCTGCACGTTGTGCCTTTCAGCTCTAGGGCAATGTAGCACACCCAGAGCAGAAGTTCTACTTCAGCGAGATCAGGCCTGCAAAGAAACTGCGTTTCACAGGCCTTTGGAAGAGATGTTCCCGGTAGGCTGTAACAGCACTGTGCAGAGCGAGTTGTTTCTTAGCTTTCCAAAGAGCTGGAAGCAAGATGCTGTGGGGCCCAACTCGCCCTTTGGAAAGAAGCCTGCACGTTGCGCATTTCAGCTCTAGGGCAATGTAGCACACCCAGAGCAGAAGTCCTACTTCAGCCACATCAGGCCTGCAAAGAAACTGCATTTAACAGGCATTTGGAAGAGATGTTCCCGGTAGGCTGTAAGAGCACTGTGCAGAGCGAGTTGTTTCTTAGCTTCCCCAAGAGCTGGAAGCAAGATGCTGTGGGGCCCAACTTGCCCTTTGGAAAGTAGACTGCACGTTGTGCCTTTCAGCTCTAGGGCAATGTAGCACACCCAGAGCAGGAGTCCCACTTCAGCCAGATCAGGCCTGCAAAGAAACTGCGTTTCACAGGCCTTTGGAAGAGATTTTTCCGGTAGGCTGTAAGAGCACTGTGCATAGCGAGTTGTTACTTAGCTTCCCAAAGAGCTGGAAGCAAGATGCTGTGGGGCCCAACTCGCCCTTTGGAAAGAAGCCTGCACGTTGTGCCTTTCAGCTCTAGGGCAATGTAGCACACCCAGACCAGACGTCCTACTTCAGCCAGATCAGGCCTGCAAAGAAACTGCGTTTCACAGGCCTTTGGAAGAGATGTTTCCGGTAGGCTGTAAGAGCACTGTGCAGAGCGAGTTGTTTCTTACCTTTCCAAAGAGCTGGAAGCAAGATGCTGTGGGGCCCAACTCGCCCTTTGAAAGAAGCCTGCACGTTGTGCCTTTCAGCTCTAGGGCAATGTAGCACACCCAGAGCAGAAGTCCTACTTCAGCCAGATCAGGCCTGCAAAGAAACTGCGTTTCACAGGCCTTTGGAAGAGATGTTCCCGGTAGGCTGTAAGAGCACTGTGCAGAGCGAGTTGCTTCTTAGCTTCCCAAAGAGCTGGAAGCAAGATGCTGTGAGGCCCAACTCGCCCTTTGGAAAGAAGCCTGCACGTTGTGCCTTTCAGCTCTAGGGCAATGTAGCACACCCAGAGCAGAAGTCCTACTTCAGCCAGATCAGGCCTGCAAAGAAACTGCGTTTCACAGGCCTTTGGAAGAGATGTTCCCGGTAGGCTGTAAGAGCACTGTGCAGAGCGAGTTCTTTCTTAGCTTCCCAAAAGAGCTGGAAGCAAGATGCTTTGGGGCCCAACTCGCCCTTTGGAAAGTAGCCTGCACGTTGTGCCTTTCAGCTCTAGGGCAATGTAGCACACCCAGAGCAGGAGTCCTACTTCAGCCAGATCAGACCTGCAAAGAAACTGCGTTTCACAGGCCTTTGGAAGAGATGTTCCCGGTAGGCTGTAAGAGCACTGTGCAGAGCGAGTTGTTTCTTAGCATCCCAAAGAGCTGGAAGGAAGATGCTCTGGGGACCAACTCGCCCTTTGGAAAGAAGCCTACACGTTGTGCCTTTCAGCTCTAGGGCAATGTAGCACACCCAGAGCAGAAGTCCTACTTCAGCCAGATCAGGCCTGCAAAGAAACTGCGTTTCACAGGCCTTTGGAAGAGATGTTCCCGGTAGGCTGTAAGAGCACTGTGCTGAGCGAGTTGTTTCTTAGCTTCCCAAAGAGCTGGAAGCAAGATGCTGTGGGGCCCAACTCGCCCTTTGGAAAGAAGCCTGCACGTTGTGCCTTCCAGCTCTAGGGCAATGTAGCACACCCAGAGCAGAAGTCCTACTTCAGCCAGATCAGGCCTGCAAAGAAACTGCGTTTCACAGGCCTTTGGAACAGATGTTCCCGGTAGGATGTAAGAGCACTGTGCAGAGCGAGTTGTTTCTTAGCTTCCCAAAGAGCTGGAAGCAAGATGCTGTGGGGCCCAACTCGCCCTTTGGAAAGAAGCCTGCACGTTGTGCCATTCAGCTCTAGGGCAATGTAGCACACCCAGAGCAGAAGTCCTACTTCAGCCAGATCAGGCCTGCAAAGAAACTGCATTTCACAGGCATTTGGAAGAGGTGTTCCCGGTAGGCTGTAACAGCACTGTGCAGAGCGAGTTGTTTCTTAGCTTCCCAAGAGCTGGAAGCAAGATGCTGTGGGGCCCAACTCGCCCTTTGGAAAGAAGCCAGCACGTTGTGCCTTTCAACTCTAGGGCAATGTAGCACACCCAGAGCAGAAGTCCTACTTCAGCCAGATCAGGCCTGCAAAGAAACTGCATTTCACAGGCATTTGGAAGAGGTGTTCCCGGTAGGCTGTAAGAGCACTGTGCAGAGCGAGTTGTTTCTTAGCTTCCCCAAGAGCTGTAAGCAAGATGCTGTGGGGCCCAACTCGCCCTTTGGAAAGTAGCCTGCACGTTGTGCCTTTCGGCTCTAGGGCAATGTAGCACACCCAGAGCAGGAGTCCTACTTCAGCCAGATCAGGCCTGCAAAGGAACTGCGTTTCACAGGCCGTTGGAAGAGATTTTCCCGGTAGGCTGTAAGAGCACTGTGCATAGCGAGTTGTTTCTTAGCTTCCCAAAGACTGGAAGCAAGATGCTGTGGGGCCCAACTCGCCCTTTGGAAAGAAGCCTGCACGTTGTGCCTTTCAGCTCTAGGGCAATGTAGCACACCCAGAGCAGAAGTCCTACTTCAGCCAGATCAGTCCTGCAAAGAAACTGCGTTTCACAGGCCTTTGGAAGAGATGTTCCCGGTAGGCTGTAAGAGCACTGTGCAGAGCGAGTTGTTTCTTAGCTTCCCCAAGAGCTGGAAGCAAGATGCTGTGGGGCCCAACTCGCCCTTTGGAAAGTAGCCTGCACGTTGTGCCTTTCAGCTCTAGGGCAATGTAGCACACCCAGAGCAGGAGTCCTACTTCAGCCAGATCAGGCCTGCAAAGAAACTGCGTTTCACAGGCCTTTGGAAGAGATTTTCCCGGTAGGCTGTAAGAGCACTGTGCATAGCGAGTTGTTTCTTAGCTTCCCAAAGACTGGAAGCAAGATGCCGTGGGGCCCAACTCGCCCTTTGGAAAGAAGCCTGCACGTTGTGCCTTTCAGCTCTAGGGCAATGTAGCACACCCAGAGCAGACGTCCTACTTCAGCCAGATCAGGCCTGCAAAGCAACTGCGTTTCACAGGCCTTTGGAAGAGATGTTCCCGGTAGGCTGTAAGAGCACTGTGCAGAGCGAGTTGTTTCTTAGCTTCCCAAAGAGCTGGAAGCAAGATGCTGTGGGGCCCAACTCGCCCTTTGGAAAGAAGCCTGCACGTTGTGCCTTTCGGCTCTAGGGCAATGTAGCACACCCAGAGCAGAAGTCCTACTTCAGCCAGATCAGGCCTGCAAAGAAACTGCGTTTCACAGGCCTTTGGAAGAGATGTTCCCGGTAGGCTGTAAGAGCACTGTGCAGAGCGAGTTGTTTCTTAGCTTCCCAAAGAGCTGGAAGCAAGATGCTGTGGGGCCCAACTCGCCCTATGGAAAGAAACCTGCACGTTGTGCCTTTCAGCTCTAGGGCAATGAAGCACACACAGAGCAGAAGCTCTACTTCAGCGAGATCAGGTCTGCGAGGAAACTGCTTTTCACAGCCCTTTGGAAGAGATGTTCCCGGTAGGCTGTAAGAGCACTGTGCAGAGCGAGTTGTTTCTCAGCATCCCAAAGAGCTGGAAGCAAGATGCTGTGGGGCCCAACTCGCCCTTTGGAAAGAAGCCTGCACGTTGTGCCTTTCAGCTCTAGGGCAATGTAGCACACCCAGAGCAGAAGTTCTACTTCAGCGAGATCAGGCCTGCAAAGAAACTGCGTTTCACAGGCCTTTGGAAGAGATGTTCCCGGTAGGCTGTAAGAGCACTGTGCAGAGCGAGTTGTTTCTTAGCTTTCCAAAGAGCTGGAAGCAAGATGCTGTGGGGCCCAACTCGCCCTTTGGAAAGAAGCCTGCACGTTGTGACTTTCAGCTCTAGGGCAATGTAGCACACCCAGAGCAGAAGTCCTACTTAGGCCAGATCAGGCCTGCAAAGAAACTGCATTTCACAGGCATTTGGAAGAGATGTTCCCGGTAGGCTGTAAGAGCACTGTGCAGAGCGAGTTGTTTCTTAGCTTCCCCAAGAGCTGGAAGCAAGATGCTGTGGGGCCCAACTCGCCCTTTGGAAAGTAGCCTGCACGTTGTGCCTTTCAGCTCTAGGGCAATGTAGCACACCCAGAGCAGACGTCCTACTTCAGCCAGGTCAGGCCTGCAAAGCAACAGCGTTTCACAGGCCTTTGGAAGAGATGTTCCCGGTAGGCTGTAAGAGCACTGTGCAGAGCGAGTTGTTTCTTAGCTTCCCAAAGAGCTGGAAGCAAGATGCTGTGGGGCCCAACTCGCCCTTTGGAAAGAAGCCTGCACGTTGTGCCTTTCGGCTCTAGGGCAATGTAGCACACCCAGAGCAGAAGTCCTACTTCAGCCAGATCAGGCCTGCAAAGAAACTGCGTTTAACAGGCCTTTGGAAGAGATGTTCCCGGTAGGCTGTAAGAGCACTGTGCAGAGCGAGTTGTTTCTTAGCTTCCCAAAGAGCTGGAAGCAAGATGCTGTGGGGCCCAACTCGCCCTTTGGAAAGAAGCCTGCACGTTGTGCCTTTCAGCTCTAGGGCAATGTAGCACACCCAGAGCAGAAGTCCTACTTCAGCCAGATCAGGCCTGCAAAGAAACTGCGTTTCACAGGCCTTTGGAAGAGATCTTCCCGGTAGGCTGTAAGAGCACTGCGCAGAGCGAGTTGTTTCTTAGCTTCCCAAAGAGCTGGAAGCAAGATGCTGTGGGGCCCAACTCGCCCTTTGGAAAGAAGCCTGCACGTTGTGCCTTTCACCTCTAGGGCAATGTAGCACACCGACAGCTGGAGTCCTACTTCAGCCAGATCCGGCCTGCAAAGAAACTGCGTTTCACAGGCCTTTGGAAGAGATGTTCCCGGTAGGCTCTAAGAGCACTGTGCAGAGCGAGTTGTTTCTTAGCTTCCCAAAGAGCTGGAAGCAAGATGTTGCGGGGCCCAACTCGCCCTTTGGAAAGAAGCCTGCACGTTGTGCCTTGCAGCTCTAGGGCAATGTAGCACACCCAGAGCAGGAGTCCTACTTCAGCCAGATCAGGCCTGCAAAGAAACTGCGTTTCACAGGCCTTTGGAAGAGATGTTCCCGGTAGGCTGTAAGAGCACTGTGCAGAGCGAGTTGTTTATTAGCTTCCCAAAGAGCTGGAAGCAAGATGCTGTGGGGCCCAACTCGCCCTTTGGAAAGAAGCCTGCACGTTGTGCCTTTCAGCTCTAGGGCAATGTAGCACACCCAGAGCAGAAGTCCTACTTCAGCCAGATCGGGCCTGCAAATAAACTGCGTTTCACAGGCCTTTGGAAGAGATCTTCAGGGTAGGCTGTAAGAGCACTGCACAGAGCAAGTTGTTTCTTAGCTTCCCAAAGAGCTGGAAGCAAGATGCTGTGGGGCCCAACTCGCCCTTTGGAAAGAAGCCTGCACGTTGTGCCTTTCAGCTCTAGGGCAATGTAGAACACCCAGAGCAGTTCTACTTCAGCGAGATCAGGCCTGCAAAGAAACTGCGTTTCACAGGCCTTTGGAAGAGATGTTCCCGGTAGGCTGTAACAGCACTGTGCAGAGCGAGTTGTTTCTTAGCTTTCCAAAGAGCTGGAAGCAAGATGCTGTGGGGCCCAACTCGCCCTTTGGAAAGAAGCCTGCACGTTGTGCCTTTCAGCTCTAGGGCAATGTAGCACACCCAGAGCAGAAGTCCTACTTCAGCCAGATCAGGCCTGCAAAGAAACTGCATTTCACAGGCATTTGGAAGAGATGTTCCCGGTAGGCTGTAAGAGCACTGTGCAGAGCGAGTTGTTTCTTAGCTTCCCCAAGAGCTGGAAGCAATATGCTGTGGGGCCCAACTCGCCCTTTGGAAAGAAGCCTGCACATTGTGCCTTTCAGCTCTAGGGCAATGTAGCACACCCAGAGCAGAAGTCCTACTTCAGCCAGATCAGGCCTGCAAAGAAACTGCGTTTCACTGGCCTTTGGAAGAGATGTTCCCGGTAGGCTGTAAGAGCACTGTGCAGAGCGAGTTGTTTCTTAGCTTCCCAAAGAGCTGGAAGCAAGATGCTTTGGGGCCCAACTCGCCCTTTGGAAAGTAGCCTGCACGTTGTGCCTTTCAGCTCTAGGGCAATGTAGCACACCCAGAGCAGAAGTCCTACTTCAGCCAGATCAGACCTGCAAAGAAACTGCGTTTGACAGGCCTTTGGAAGAGATGTTCCCGGTAGGCTGTAAGAGCACTGTGCAGAGCGAGTTGTTTCTTAGCATCCCAAAGAGCTGGAAGGAAGATGCTCTGGGGACCAACTCGCCCTTTGGAAAGAAGCCTGCACGTTGTGCCTTTCAGCTCTAGGGCAATGTAGCACACCCAGAGCAGAAGTCCTACTTCAGCCAGATCAGGCCTGCAAAGAAACTGCGTTTCACAGGCCATTGGAAGAGACGTTCCCGGTAGGCTGTAAGAGCACTGTGCAGAGCGAGTTGTTTCTTAGCTTCCCAAAGAGCTGGAAGCAAGATCCTGTGGGGCTCAACTCGCCCTTTGGAAAGATGCCTGCACGTTGTGCCTTTCAGCTCTAGGGCAATGTAGCACACCCAGAGCAGAAGTCCTACTTCAGCCAGATGAGGCCTGCAAAGAAACTGCGTTTCACAGGCCTTTGGAACAGATGTTCCCGGTAGGCTGTAAGAGCACTGTGCAGAGCGAGTTGTTTCTTAGCTTCCCAAAGAGCTGGAAGCAAGATGCTGTGGGGCTCAACTCGCCCTTTGGAAAGATGCCTGCACGTTGTGCCTTTCAGCTCTAGGGCAATGTAGCACACCCAGAGCAGAAGTCCTACTTCAGCCAGATCAGGCCTGCAAAGAAACTGCGTTTCACAGGCCTTTGGAACAGATGTTCCCGGTAGGCTGTCAGAGCACTGTGCAGAGCGAGTTGTTTCTTAGCTTCCCAAAGAGCTGGAAGCAAGATGCTGTGGGGCCAAACTCGCCCTTTGGAAAAAGCCTGCACGTTGTGCCGTTCAGCTCTAGGGCAATGTAGCACACCCAGAGCAGGAGTCCTACTTCAGCCAGATCAGGCCTGCAAAGAAACTGCGTTTCACAGGCCTTTGGAAGAGATGTTCCCGGTAGGCTGTAAGAGCACTGTGCAGAGCGAGTTGTTTCTTACCTTCCCAAAGAGCTGGAAGCAAGATGCTGTGGGGCCCAACTCGCCCTTTGAAAGAAGCCTGCACGTTGTGCCTTTCAGCTCTAGGGCAATGTAGCACACCCAGAGCAGAAGTCCTACTTCACCCAGATCAGGCCTGCAAAGAAACTGCGTTTCACAGGCCTTTGGAAGAGATGTTCCCGGTAGGCTGTAAGAGCACTGTGCAGAGCGAGTTGTTTCTTAGCTTCCCAAAGAGCTGGAAGCAAGATGCTGTGGGGCCCAACTCGCCCTTTGGAAAGAAGCCTGCACGTTGTGCCTTTCAGCTCTAGGGCAATGTAGCACACCCAGAGCAGAAGTCCTACTTCAGCCAGATCAGTTCTGCAAAGAAACTGCGTTTCACAGGCCTTTGGAAGAGATGTTCCCGGTAGGCTGTAAGAGCACTGTGCAGAGCGAGTTGTTTCTTAGCTTCCCAAAGAGCTGGAAGCAAGATGCTGTGGGGCCCAACTCGCCCTTTGTAAAGTAGCCTGCACGTTGTGCCTTTCAGCTCAAGGGCAATGTAGCACACCCAGAGCAGAAGTCCTACTTCAGGCAGATCAGACCTGCAAAGAAACTGCGTTTCACAGGCCTTTGGAAGAGATGTTCCCGGAAGGCAGTAAGAGCACTGTGCAGAGCGAGTTGTTTCTTAGCATCCCAAAGAGCTGGAAGGAAGATGCTCTGGGGACCAACTCGCCCTTTGGAAAGAAGCCTGCACGTTGTGCCTTTCAGCTCTAGGGCAATGTAGCACACCCAGAGCAGAAGTTCTACTTCAGCGAGATCAGGGCTGCAAAGAAACTGCGTTTCACATGCCTTTGGAAGAGATGTTCCCGGTAGGCTGTAACAGCACTGTGCAGAGCGAGTTGTTTCTTAGCTTCCCAAAGAGCTGGAAGCAAGATGCTGTGGGGCCCAACTCGCCCTTTGGAAAGAAGACTGCACGTTTTGCCTTTCAGCTCTAGGGCAATGTAGCACACCCAGAACAGAAGTCCTACTTCAGCCAGATCAGGCCTGCAAAGAAACTGCGTTTCACAGGCCTTTGGAACAGATGTTCCCGGTAGGCTGTAAGAGCACTGTGCAGAGCGAGTTGTTTCTTAGCTTCCCAAAGAGCTGGAAGCAAGATGCTGTGGGGCCCAACTCGCCCTTTGGAAAGAAGCCTGCACGTTGTGCCTTTCAGCTCTAGGGCAATGTAGCACACCCAGAGCAGAAGTCCTACTTCAGCCAGATCAGGACTGCAAAGAAACTGCGTTTCACAGGCCTTTGGAAGAGATCTTCCCGGTAGGCTGTAAGAGCACTGCGCAGAGCGAGTTGTTTCTTAGCTTCCCAAAGAGCTGGAAGCAAGATGCTGTGGGGCCCAACTCGCCCTTTGGAAAGAAGCCTGCACGTTGTGCCTTTCAGCTCTAGGGCAATGTAGCACACCCACAGCTGGAGTCATACTTCAGCCAGATCAGACCTGGAAAGAAACTGCGTTTCACAGGCCTTTGGAAGAGATGTTCCCGGTAGGCTGTAAGAGCACTGTGCAGAGCGAGTTGTTTCTTAGCTTCCCAAAGAGCTGGAAGCAAGATGCTGCGGGGCCCAACTCGCCCTTTGGAAAGAAGCCTGCACGTTGTGCCTTTCAGCTCTAGGGCAATGTAGCACACACAGAGGAGGAGTCCTACTTCTGCCAGATCAGGCCTGCAAAGAAACTGCGTTTCACAGGCATTTGGAAGAGATGTTCCCGCTAGGCTGTAAGAGCACAGTGCAGAGCGAGTTGTTTCTTAGCTTCCCAAAGAGCTGGAAGCAAGATGCTGTGGGGCCCAACTCGCCCTTTGCAAAGAAGCCTGCACGTTGTTCCTTTCAGCTCTAGGGCAATGTAGCACACCCAGAGCAGAAGTCCTACTTCAGCCAGATCAGGCCTGCAAAGAAACTGCGTTTCACAGGCCTTTGGAAGAGATGTTCCCGGTAGGCTGTAAGAGCACTGTGCAGAGCGAGTTGCTTCTTAGCTTCCCAAAGAGCTGCTAGCAAGATGCTGTGGGGCCCAACTCGCCCTTTGGAAAGAAGCCTGCACATTGTGCCTTTCAGCTCTAGGGCAATGTAGCACACCCAGAGCAGAAGTCCTACTTCAGCCAGATCAGGCCTGCAAAGAAACTGCGTTTCACTGGCCTTTGGAAGAGATGTTCCCGGTAGGCTGTAAGAGCACTGTGCAGAGCGAGTTGTTTCTTAGCTTCCCAAAGAGCTGGAAGCAAGATGCTTTGGGGCCCAACTCGCCCTTTGGAAAGTAGCCTGAACGTTGTGCCTTTCAGCTCTAGGGCAATGTAGCACACCCTGAGCAGAAGTCCTACTTCAGCCAGATCAGACCTGCAAAGAAACTGCGTTTCACAGGCCTTTGGAAGAGATGTTCCCGGTAGGCTGTAAGAGCACTGTGCAGAGCGAGTTGTTTCTTAGCATCCCAAAGAGCTGGAAGGAAGATGCTCTGGGGACCAACTCGCCCTTTGGAAAGAAGCCTGCACGTTGTGCCTTTCAGCTCTAGGTCAATGTAGCACACCCAGAGCAGAAGTCCTACTTCAGCCAGATCAGGCCTGCAAAGAAACTGCGTTTCACAGGCCATTGGAAGAGACGTTCCCGGTAGGCTGTAAGAGCACTGTGCAGAGCGAGTTGTTTCTTAGCTTCCCAAAGAGCTGGAAGCAAGATGCTGTGGGGCTCAACTCGCCCTTTGGAAAGATGCCTGCACGTTGTGCCTTTCAGCTCTAGGGCAATGTAGCACACCCAGAGCAGAAGTCCTACTTCAGCCAGATGAGGCCTGCAAAGAAACTGCGTTTCACAGGCCTTTGGAACAGATGTTCCCGGTAGGCTGTAAGAGCACTGTGCAGAGCGAGTTGTTTCTTAGCTTCCCAAAGAGCTGGAAGCAAGATGCTGTGGGGCTCAACTCGCCCTTTGGAAAGATGCCTGCACGTTGTGCCTTTCAGCTCTAGGGCAATGTAGCACACCCAGAGCAGAAGTCCTACTTCAGCCAGATCAGGCCTGCAAAGAAACTGCGTTTCACAGGCCTTTGGAAGAGATGTTCCCGGTAGGCTGTAAGAGCACTGTGCAGAGCGAGTTGTTTCTTAGCTTCCCAAAGAGCTGGAAGCAAGATGCTGTGGGGCCAAACTCGCCCTTTGGAAAGAAGCCTGCACGTTGTGCCGTTCAGCTCTAGGGCAATGTAGCACACCCAGAGCAGGAGTCCTACTTCAGCCAGATCAGGCCTGCAAAGAAACTGCGTTTCACAGGCCTTTGGAAGAGATGTTCCCGGTAGGCTGTAAGAGCACTGTGCAGAGCGAGTTGTTTCTTAGCTTCCCAAAGAGCTGGAAGCAAGATGCTGTGGGGCCCAACTCGCCCTTTGAAAGAAGCCTGCAAGTTGTGCCTTTCAGCTCAAGGGCAATGTAGCACACACAGAGCAGAAGTCCTACTTCAGCCAGATCAGGCCTGCAAGGAAACTGCGTTTCACAGGCCTTTGGAAGAGATTTTCCCGGTAGGCTGTAAGAGCACTGTGCAGAGCGAGTTGTTTCTTAGCTTCCCAAAGAGCTGGAAGCAAGATGCTGTGGGGCCCAGCTCGCCCTTTGGAAAGAAGCCTGCACGTTGTGCCTTTCACCTCTAGGGCAATGTAGCACACCCAGAGCAGAAGTCCTACTTCAGCCAGATCAGGCCTGCAAAGAAACTGCGTTTCACAGGCCTTTGGAAGAGATGTTCCCGGTAGGCTGTAAGAGCACTGTGCAGAGCGAGTTTTTTCTTAGCTTCCCAAAGAGCTGGAAGCAAGATGCTGTGGGGCCCAACTCGCCCTTTGGAAAGAAGCCTGCACGTTGTGCCTTTCAGCTCTAGGGCAATGTAGCACACCCAGAGCAGAAGTCCTACTTCAGCCAGATCAGGCCTGCAAAGAAACTGCGTTTCACAGGCCTTTGGAAGAGATGTTCCCGGTAGGTTGTAAGAGCACTGCGCAGAGCGAGTTGTTTCTTAGCTTCCCAAAGAGCTGGAAGCAAGATGCTGTGGGGCCCAACTCGCCCTTTGGAAAGAAGCCTGCACGTTGTGCCTTTCAGCTCTAGGGCAATGTAGCACATCCACAGCTGGAGTCCTACTTCAGCCAGATCAGACCTGGAAAGAAACTGCGTTTCACAGGCCTTTGGAAGAGATGTTCCCGGTAGGCTGTAAGAGCACTGTGCAGAGCGAGTTGTTTCTTAGCTTCCCAAAGAGCTGGAAGCAAGATGCTGTGGGGCCCAACTCGCCCTTTGGAAAGAAGCCTGCACGTTGTGCCTTTCAGCTCTAGGGCAATGTAGCACACACAGAGGAGGAGTCCTACTTCAGCCAGATCAGGCCTGCAAAGAAACTGCGTTTCACAGGCATTTGGAAGAGATGTTCCCGGTAGGCAGTAAGAGCACAGTGCAGAGCGAGTTGTTTCTTAGCTTCCCAAAGAGCTGGAAGCAAGATGCTGTGGGGCCCAACTCGCCCTTTGCAAAGAAGCCTGCACGTTGTGCCTTTCAGCTCTAGGGCAATGTAGCACACCCAGAGCAGAAGTCCTACTTCAGCCAGATCAGGCCTGCAAAGAAACTGCGTTTCACAGGCCTTTGGAAGAGATGTTCCCGGTAGGCTGTAAGAGCACTGTGCAGAGCGAGTTGTTTCTTAGCTTCCCAAAGAGCTGGAAGCAAGATGCTGTGGGGCCCAACTCGCCCTTTGGAAAGAAGCCTGCACGTTGTGCCTTTCAGCTCTAGGGCAATGTAGCACACCCAGAGCAGAAGTCCTACTTCAGCCAGATCAGGCCTGCAAAGAAACTGCGTTTCACAGGCCTTTGGAAGAGATGTTCCCGGTAGGCTGTAAGAGCACTGTGCAGAGCGAGTTGTTTCTTAGCTTCCCAAAGAGCTGGAAGCAAGATGCTTTGGGGCCCAACTCGCCCTTTGGAAAGTAGCCTGCACGTTGTGCCTTTCAGCTCTAGGGCAATGTAGCACACCCAGAGCAGAAGTCCTACTTCAGCCAGATCAGACCTGCAAAGAAACTGCGTTTCACAGGCCTTTGGAAGAGATGTTCCCGGTAGGCTGTAAGAGCACTGTGCAGAGCGAGTTGTTTCTTAGCATCCCAAAGAGCTGGAAGGAAGATGCTCTGGGGACCAAATCGCCCTTTGGAAAGAAGCCTGCACGTTGTGCCTTTCAGCTCTAGGGCAATGTAGCCCAGCCAGAGCAGAAGTCCTACTTCAGCCAGATCAGGCCTGCAAAGAAACTGCGTTTCACAGGACTTTGGAAGAGATGTTCCCGGTAGGCTGTAAGAGAACTGTGCTGAGCGAGTTGTTTCTTAGCTTCCCAAAGAGCTGGAAGCAAGATGCTGTGGGGCCCAACTCGCCCTTTGGAAAGAAGCCTGCACGTTGTGCCTTTCAGCTCTAGGGCAATGTAGCACACCCCGAGCAGAAGTCCTACTTCAGCCAGATCAGGCCTGCAAAGAAACTGCGTTTCACAGGCCTTTGGAACAGATGTTCCCGGTAGGATGTAAGAGCACTGTGCAGAGCGAGTTGTTTCTTAGCTTCCCCAAGAGCTGGAAGCAAGATGCTGTGGGGCCCAACTCGCCCTTTGGAAAGTAGTCTGCACGTTGTGCCTTTCAGCTCTAGGGCAATGTAGCACACCCAGAGCAGGAGTCCTACTTCAGCCAGATCAGGCCTGCAAAGAAACTGCGTTTCACAGGCCTTTGGAAGAGATTTTCCCGGTAGGCTGTAAGAGCACTGTGCATAGCGAGTTGTTTCTTAGCTTCCCAAAGAGCTGGAAGCAAGATGCTGTGGGGCCCAACTCGCCCTTTGGAAAGAAGCCTGCACGTTGTGCCTTTCAGCTCTAGGGCAATGTAGCACACCCAGAGCAGACGTCCTACTTCAGCCAGATCAGGCCTGCAAGGAATCTGCGTTTCACAGGCCTTTGGAAGAGATGTTTCCGGTAGGCTTTAAGAGCACTGTGCAGAGCGAGTTGTTTCTTAGCTTCCCAAAGAGCTGAAAGCAAGATGCTGTGGGGCCCAACTCGCCCTTTGAAAGAAGCCTGCACGTTGTGCCTTTCAGCTCTAGGGCAAAGTAGCACACCCAGAGCAGAAGTCCTACTTCAGCCAGATCAGGCCTGCAAAGAAACTGCGTTTCACAGGCCTTTGGAAGAGATGTTCCCGGTAGGCTTTAAGAGCACTGTGCAGAGCGAGTTGTTTCTTAGCTTCCCAAAGAGCTGGAAGCAAGATGCTGTGGGGCCCAACTCGCCCTTTGGAAAGTAGCCTGCACGTTGTGCCTTTCAGCTCTAGGGCAATGTAGCACACCCAGAGCAGAAGTCCTACTTCAGCCAGATCAGGCCTGCAATGAAACTGCATTTCACAGGCATTTGGAAGAGATGTTCCCGGTAGGCTGTAAGAGCACTGAGCAGAGCGAGTTGTTTCTTAGCTTCCCCAAGAGCTGGAAGCAAGATGCTGTGGGGCCCAACTCGCCCTTTGGAAAGTAGCCTGCACGTTGTGCCTTTCAGCTCTAGGGCAATGTAGCACACCCAGAGCAGGAGTCCTACTTCAGCCAGATCAGGCCTGCAAAGGAACTGCGTTTCACAGGCCTTTGGAAGAGATTTTCCCGGTAGGCTGTAAGAGCACTGTGCATAGCGAGTTGTTTCTTAGCTTCCCAAAGACTGGAACAAGATGCTGTGGGGCCCAACTCGCCCTTTGACAAGAAGCCTGCACGTTGTGCCTTTCAGCTCTAGGGCAATGTAGCACACCCAGAGCAGACGTCCTACTTCAGCCATATCAGGCCTGCAAAGAAACTGCGTTTCACAGGCCTTTGGAAGAGATGTTCCCGGTAGGCTGTAAGAGCACTGTGCAGAGCGAGTTGTTTCTTAGCTTCCCAAAGAGCTGGAAGCAAGATTCTGTGGGGCCCAACTCGCCCTTTGAAAGAAGCCTGCACGTTGTGCCTTTCAGCTCTAGGGCAATGTAGCACACCCAGAGCAGAAGTCCTACTTCAGCCAGATCAGGCCTGCAAATAAACTGCGTTTCACAGGCCTTTGGAAGAGATGTTCCCGGTAGGCTGTAAGAGCACTGTGCAGAGCGAGTTGTTTCTTAGCTTTCCAAATAGCTGGAAGCAAGATGCTGTGGGGCCCAACTCGCCCTTTGGAAAGAAGCCTGCACGTTGTGACTTTCAGCTCTAGGGCAATGTAGCACACCCAGAGCAGAAGTCCTACTTCAGCCAGATCAGGCCTGCAAAGAAACTGCGTTTCACAGGCCTTTGGAAGAGATGTTCCCGGTAGGCTGTAAGAGCACTGTGCAGAGCGAGTTGTTTCTTAGCTTCCCAAAGAGCTGGAAGCAAGATGCTGTGGGGCCCAACTCGCCCTTTGGAAAGAAGCCTGCACGTTGTGCCTTTCGGCTCTAGGGCAATGTAGCACACCCAGAGCAGAAGTCCTACTTCAGCCAGATCAGGCCTGCAAAGAATCTGCGTTTCACAGGCCTTTGGAAGAGATGTTCCCGGTAGGCTGTAAGAGCACTGTGCAGAGCGAGTTGTTTCTTAGCTTCCCAAATTGCTGGAAGCAAGATGCTGTGGGGCCCAACTCGCCCTATGGAAAGAAGCCTGCACGTTGTGCCTTTCAGCTCTAGGGCAATGAAGCACACACAGAGCAGAAGTTCTACTTCAGCGAGATCAGGTCTGCGAGGAAACTGCTTTTCACAGGCCTTTGGAAGAGATGTTGCCGGTAGGCTGTAAGAGCACTGTGCAGAGCGAGTTGTTTCTCATCTTCCCAAAGAGCTGCAAGCAAGATGCTGTGGGGCCCAACTCGCCCTTTGGAAAGAAGCCTGCACGTTGTGCCTTTCAGCTCTAGGGCAATGTAGCACACCCAGAGCAGACGTCCTACTTCAGCCAGATCAGGCCTGCAAAGAAACTGCGTTTCACAGGCCTTTGGAAGAGATGTTTCCCGTAGGCTGCAAGAGCACTGTGCAGAGCGAGTTGTTTCTTACCTTTCCAAAGAGCTGGAAGCAAGATGCTGTGGGGCCCAAGTCGCCCTTTGAAAGAAGCCTGCACGTTGTGCCTTTCAGCTCTAGGGCAATGTAGCACACCCAGAGCAGAAGTCCTACTTCAGCCAGATCAGGCCTGCAAAGAAACTGCGTTTCACAGGCCTTTGGAAGAGATGTTGACGGTAGGCTGTAAGAGCACTGTGCAGAGCGAGTTGTTTCTTAGTTTCCCAAAGAGCTGGAAGCAAGATGCTGTGGGGCCCAACTCGCTCTTTGGAAAGAAGCCTGCACGTTGTGCCTTTCGGCTCTAGGGCAATGTAGCACACCCAGAGCAGAAGTCCTACTTCAGCCAGATCAGGCCTGCAAAGAAACTGCGTTTCACAGGCCTTTGGAAGAGATGTTCCCGGTAGGCTGTAAGAGCACTGTGCAGAGCGAGTTGTTTCTTAGCTTCCCAAAGAGCTGGAAGCAAGATGCTGTGGGGCCCAACTCGCTCTTTGGAAAGAAGCCTGCACGTTGTGCCTTTCAGCTCTAGGGCAATGTAGCACACCCAGAGCAGGAGTCCTACTTCAGCCAGATCAGGCCTGCAAAGAAACTGCGTTTCACAGGCCTTTGGAAGAGATGTTCCCGGTAGGCTGTAAGAGCACTGTGCAGAGCGAGTTGTTTCTTAGCTTCCGAAAGAGCTGGAAGCAAGATGCTGTGGGGCCCAACTCGCCCTTTGGAAAGAAGCCTGCACGTTGTGCCTTTCAGCTCTAGGGCAATGTAGCACACCCAGAGCAGAAGTCCTACTTCAGCCAGATCAGACCTGCAAAGAAACTGCGTTTCACAGGCCTTTGGAAGAGATGTTCCCGGTAGGCTGTAAGAGCACTGTGCAGAGCGAGTTGTTTCTTAGCATCCCAAAGAGCTGGAAGGAAGATGCTCTGGGGACCAACTCGCCCTTTGGAAAGAAGCCTGCACGTTGTGCATTTCAGCTCTAGGGCAATGTAGCACACCCAGAGCAGAAGTCCTACTTCAGCCAGATCAGGCCTGCAAAGAAACTGCGTTTGACAGGCCTTTGGAAGAGATGTTCCCGGTAGGCTGTAAGAGCACTGTGCTGAGCGAGTTGTTTCTTAGCTTCCCAAAGAGCTGGAAGCAAAATGCTGTGGGGCCCAACTCGCCCTTTGGAAAGAAGCCTGCACGTTGTGCCTTTCAGCTCTAGGGCAATGTAGCACACCCAGAGCAGAAGTCCTACTTCAGCCAGATCAGGCCTGCAAAGAAACTGCGTTTCACAGGCCTTTGGAACAGATGTTCCCGGTAGGCTGTAAGAGCACTGTGCAGAGCGAGTTGTTTCTTAGCTTCCCAAAGAGCTGGAAGCAAGATGCTGTGGGGCCCAACTCGCCCTTTGGAAAGAAGCCTGCACGTTGTGCCTTTCAGCTCTAGGGCAATGTAGCACACCCAGAGCAGGAGTCCTACTTCAGCCAGATCAGTCCTGCAAAGAAACTGCGTTTCACAGGCCTTTGGAAGAGATGTTCCCGGTAGGCTGTAAGAGCACTGTGCAGAGCGAGTTGTTTCTTAGCTTCCCAAAGAGCTGGAAGCAAGATGCTGTGGGGCCCAACTCGCCCTTTGGAAGGAAGCCTGCACGTTGTGCCTTTCAGCTCTAGGGCAATGTAGCACACCCAGAGCAGAAGTGCTACTTCAGCCAGATCAGGCCTGCAAAGAAACTGCGTTTCACAGGCCTTTGGAAGAGATGTTCCCGGTAGGCTGTAAGAGCACTGTGCAGAGCGAGTTGTTTCTTAGCTTCCCAAAGAGCTGGAAGCAAGATGCTGTGGGGCCCAACTCGCCCTTTGGAAAGAAGCCTGCACGTTGTGCCTTTCGGCTCTAGGGCAATGTAGCACACCCAGAGCAGAAGTCCTACTTCAGCCAGATCAGGCCTGCAAAGAAACTGCGTTTCACAGGCCTTTGGAAGAGATGTTCCCGGTAGGCTGTAAGAGCACTGTGCAGAGCGAGTTGTTTCTTAGCTTCCCAAAGAGCTGGAAGCAAGATGCTGTGGGGCCCAAGTCGCCCTTTGAAAGACGCCTGCACGTTGTGCCTTTCGGCTCTAGGGCAATGTAGCACACCCAGAGCAGAAGTCCTACTTCAGCCAGATCAGGCCTGCAAATAAACTGCGTTTCACAGGCCTTTGGAAGAGATGTTCCCGGTAGGCTGTAAGAGCACTGTGCAGAGCGAGTTGTTTCTTAGCTTCCCAAATAGCTGGAAGCAAGATGCTGCGGGGCCCAACTCGCCCTTTGGAAAGAAGCCTGCACGTTGTGACTTTCAGCTCTAGGGCAATGTAGCACACCCAGAGCAGAAGTCCTACTTCAGCCAGATCAGGCCTGCAAAGAAACTGCGTTTCACAGGCCTTTGGAAGAGATGTTCCCGGTAGGCTGTAAGAGCACTGTGCAGAGCGAGTTGTTTCTTAGCTTCCCAAAGAGCTGGAAGCAAGATGCTGTGGGGCCCAACTCGCCCTTTGGAAAGAAGCCTGCACGTTGTGCCTTTCGGCTCTAGGGCAATGTAGCACACCCAGAGCAGAAGTCCTACTTCAGCCAGATCAGGCCTGCAAAGAAACTGCGTTTCACAGGCCTTTGGAAGAGATGTTCCCGGTAGGCTGTAAGAGCACTGTGCAGAGCGAGTTGTTTCTTAGCTTCCCAAAGTGCTGGAAGCAAGATGCTGTGGGGCCCAACTCGCCCTATGGAAAGAAGCCTGCACGTTGTGCCTTTCAGCTCTAAGGCAATGAAGCACACCCAGAGCAGAAGTTCTACTTCAGCGAGATCAGGTCTGCGAGGAAACTGCTTTTCACAGGCCTTTGGAAGAGATGTTGCCGGTAGGCTGTAAGAGCACTGTGCAGAGCGAGTTGTTTCTCAGCTTCCCAAAGAGCTGGAAGCAAGATGCTGTGGGGCCCAACTCGCCCTTTGGAAAGAAGCCTGCACGTTGTGCCTTTCAGCTCTAGGGCAATGTAGCACACCCAGAGCAGACGTCCTACTTCAGCCAGATCAGGCCTGCAAAGAAACTGCGTTTCACAGGCCTTTGGAAGAGATGTTTCCCGTAGGCTGTAAGAGCACTGTGCAGAGCGACTTGTTTCTTACCTTTCCAAAGAGCTGGAAGCAAGATGCTGTGGGGCCCAACTCGCCCTTTGAAAGAAGCCTGCACGTTGTGCCTTTCAGCTCTAGGGCAATGTAGCACACCCAGAGCAGAAGTCCTACTTCAGCCAGATCAGGCCTGCAAAGAAACTGCGTTTCACAGTCCTTTGGAAGAGATGTTCCCGGTAGGCTGTAAGAGCACTGTGCAGAGCGAGTTGTTTCTTAGCTTCCCAAAGAGCTGGAAGCAAGATGCTGTGGGGCCCAGCTCGCCCTTTGGAAAGAAGCCTGCACGTTGTGCCTTTCAGCTCTAGGGCAATGTAGCACACCCAGAGCAGAAGTCCTACTTCAGCCAGATCAGGCCTGCAAAGAAACTGCGTTTCACAGGCCTTTGGAAGAGATGTTCCCGGTAGGCTGTAAGAGCACTGTGCAGAGCGAGTTTTTTCTTAGCTTCCCAAAGAGCTGGAAGCAAGATGCTGTGGGGCCCAACTCGCCCTTTGGAAAGAAGCCTGCACGTTGTGCCTTTCAGCTCTAGGGCAATGTAGCACACCCAGAGCAGAAGTCCTACTTCAGCCAGATCAGGCCTGCAAAGAAACTGCGTTTCACAGGCCTTTGGAAGAGATGTTCCCGGTAGGCTGTAAGAGCACTGCGCAGAGCGAGTTGTTTCTTAGCTTCCCAAAGAGCTGGAAGCAAGATGCTGTGGGGCCCAACTCGCCCTTTGGAAAGAAGCCTGCACGTTGTGCCTTTCAGCTCTAGGGCAATGTAGCACACCCACAGCTGGAGTCCTACTTCAGCCAGATCAGACCTGGAAAGAAACTGCGTTTCACAGGCCTTTGGAAGAGATGTTCCCGGTAGGCTGTAAGAGCACTGTGCAGAGCGAGTTGTTTCTTAGCTTCCCAAAGAGCTGGAAGCAAGATGCTGTGGGGCCCAACTCGCCCTTTGGAAAGAAGCCTGCACGTTGTGCCTTTCAGCTCTAGGGCTATGTAGCACACACAGAGGAGGAGTCCTACTTCAGCCAGATCAGGCCTGCAAAGAAACTGCGTTTCACAGGCCTTTGGAAGAGATGTTCCCAGTAGGCTGTAAGAGCACAGTGCAGAGCGAGTTGTTTCTTAGCTTCCCAAAGAGCTGGAAGCAAGATGCTGTGGGGCCCAACTCGCCCTTTGCAAAGAAGCCTGCACGTTGTGCCTTTCAGCTCTAGGGCAATGTAGCACACCCAGAGCAGAAGTCCTACTTCAGCCAGATCAGGCCTGCAAAGAAACTGCGTTTCACAGGCCTTTGGAAGAGATGTTCCCGGTAGGCTGTAAGAGCACTGTGCAGAGCGAGTTGTTTCTTAGCTTCCCAAAGAGCTGGAAGCAAGATGCTGTGGGGCCCAACTCGCCCTTTGGAAAGAAGCCTGCACGTTGTGCCTTTCAGCTCTAGGGCAATGTAGCACACCCAGAGCAGAAGTCCTACTTCAGCCAGATCAGGCCTGCAAAGAAACTGCGTTTCACAGGCCTTTGGAAGAGATGTTCCCGGTAGGCTGTAAGAGCACTGTGCAGAGCGAGTTGTTTCTTAGCTTCCCAAAGAGCTGGAAGCAAGATGCTTTGGGGCCCAACTCGCCCTTTGGAAAGTAGCCTGCACGTTGTGCCTTTCAGCTCTAGGGCAATGTAGCACACCCAGAGCAGAAGTCCTACTTCAGCCAGATCAGACCTGCAAAGAAACTGCGTTTCACAGGCCTTTGGAAGAGATGTTCCCGGTAGGCTGTAAGAGCACTGTGCAGAGCGAGTTGTTTCTTAGCATCCCAAAGAGCTGGAAGGAAGATGCTCTGGGGACCAACTCGCCCTTTGGAAAGAAGCCTGCACGTTGTGCCTTTCAGCTCTAGGGCAATGTAGCACACCCAGAGCAGAAGTCCTACTTCAGCCAGATCAGGCCTGCAAAGAAACTGCGTTTCACAGGCCTTTGGAAGAGATGTTCCCGGTAGGCTGTAAGAGAACTGTGCTGAGCGAGTTGTTTCTTAGCTTCCCAAAGAGCTGGAAGCAAGATGCTGTGGGGCCCAACTCGCCCTTTGGAAAGAAGCCTGCACGTTGTGCCTTTCAGCTCTAGGGCAATGTAGCACACCCCGAGCAGAAGTCCTACTTCAGCCAGATCAGGCCTGCAAAGAAACTGCGTTTCACAGGCCTTTGGAACAGATGTTCCCGGTAGGATGTAAGAGCACTGTGCAGAGCGAGTTGTTTCTTAGCTTCCCCAAGAGCTGGAAGCAAGATGCTGTGGGGCCCAACTCGCCCTTTGGAAAGTAGTCTGCACGTTGTGCCTTTCAGCTCTAGGGCAATGTAGCACACCCAGAGCAGGAGTCCTACTTCAGCCAGATCAGGCCTGCAAAGAAACTGCGTTTCACAGGCCTTTGGAAGAGACGTTCCCGGTAGGCTGTAAGAGCACTGTGCTGAGCGAGTTGTTTCTTAGCTTTCCAAATAGCTGGAAGCAAGATGCTGCGGGGCCCAACTCGCCCTTTGGAAAGAAGCCTGCACGTTGTGACTTTCAGCTCTAGGGCAATGTAGCACACCCAGAGCAGAAGTCCTACTTCAGCCAGATCAGGCCTGCAAAGAAACTGCGTTTCACAGGCATTTGGAAGAGATGTTCCCGGTAGGCAGTAAGAGCACAGTGCAGAGCGAGTTGTTTCTTAGCTTCCCAAAGAGCTGGAAGCAAGATGCTGTGGGGCCCAACTCGCCCTTTGCAAAGAAGCCTGCACGTTGTGCCTTTCAGCTCTAGGGCAATGTAGCACACCCAGAGCAGGAGTCCTACTTCAGCCAGATCAGGCCTGCAAAGAAACTGCGTTTCACAGGCCTTTGGAAGAGACGTTCCCGGTAGGCTGTAAGAGCACTGTGCTGAGCGAGTTGTTTCTTAGCTTCCCAAAGAGCTGGAAGCAAGATGCTGTGGGGCTCAACTCGCCCTTTGGAAAGAAGCCTGCACGTTGTGCCTTTCAGCTCTAGGGCAATGTAGCACACCCAGAGCAGAAGTCCTACTTCAGCCAGATCAGGCCTGCAAAGAAACTACGTTTCACAGGTCTTTGGAAGAGATGTTCCCGGTAGGCTGTAACAGCACTGTGCAGAGCGAGTTGTTTCTTAGCTTTCCAAAGAGCTGGAAGCAAGATGCTGTGGGGCCCAACTCGCCCTTTGGAAAGAAGCCTGCACGTTGTGCCTTTCAGCTCTAGGGCAATGTAGCACACCCAGAGCAGAAGTCCTACTTCAGCCAGATCAGGCCTGCAAAGAAACTGCATTTCACAGGCATTTGGAAGAGATGTTCCCGGTAGGCTGTAAGAGCACTGAGCAGAGCGAGTTGTTTCTTAGCTTCCCCAAGAGCTGGAAGCAAGATGCTGTGGGGCCCAACTCGCCCTTTGGAAAGTAGCCTGCACGTTGTGCCTTTCAGCTCTAGGGCAATGTAGCACACCCAGAGCAGGAGTCCTACTTCAGCCAGATCAGGCCTGCAAAGGAACTGCGTTTCACAGGCCTTTGGAAGAGATTTTCCCGGTAGGCTGTAAGAGCACTGTGCATAGCGAGTTGTTTCTTAGCTTCCCAAAGACTGGAACAAGATGCTGTGGGGCCCAACTCGCCCTTTGGAAAGAAGCCTGCACGTTGTGCCTTTCAGCTCTAGGGCAATGTAGCACACCCAGAGCAGACGTCCTACTTCAGCCATATCAGGCCTGCAAAGAAACTGCGTTTCACAGGCCTTTGGAAGAGATGTTCCCGGTAGGCTGTAAGAGCACTGTGCAGAGCGAGTTGTTTCTTAGCTTCCCAAAGAGCTGGAAGCAAGATGCTGTGGGGCCCAACTCGCCCTTTGAAAGAAGCCTGCACGTTGTGCCTTTCAGCTCTAGGGCAATGTAGCACACCCAGAGCAGAAGTCCTACTTCAGCCAGATCAGGCCTGCAAATAAACTGCGTTTCACAGGCCTTTGGAAGAGATGTTCCCGGTAGGCTGTAAGAGCACTGTGCAGAGCGAGTTGTTTCTTAGCTTTCCAAATAGCTGGAAGCAAGATGCTGCGGGGCCCAACTCGCCCTTTGGAAAGAAGCCTGCACGTTGTGACTTTCAGCTCTAGGGCAATGTAGCACACCCAGAGCAGAAGTCCTACTTCAGCCAGATCAGGCCTGCAAAGAAACTGCGTTTCACAGGCATTTGGAAGAGATGTTCCCGGTAGGCAGTAAGAGCACAGTGCAGAGCGAGTTGTTTCTTAGCTTCCCAAAGAGCTGGAAGCAAGATGCTGTGGGGCCCAACTCGCCCTTTGCAAAGAAGCCTGCACGTTGTGCCTTTCAGCTCTAGGGCAATGTAGCACACCCAGAGCAGAAGTCCTACTTCAGCCAGATCAGGCCTGCAAAGAAACTGCGTTTCACAGGCCTTTGGAAGAGATGTTCCCGGTAGGCTGTAAGAGCACTGTGCAGAGCGAGTTGTTTCTTAGCTTCCCAAAGAGCTGGAAGCAAGATGCTGTGGGGCCCAACTCGCCCTTTGGAAAGAAGCCTGCACGTTGTGCCTTTCAGCTCTAGGGCAATGTAGCACACCCAGAGCAGAAGTCCTACTTCAGCCAGATCAGGCCTGCAAAGAAACTGCGTTTCACAGGCCTTTGGAAGAGATGTTCCCGGTAGGCTGTAAGAGCACTGTGCAGAGCGAGTTGTTTCTTAGCTTCCCAAAGAGCTGGAAGCAAGATGCTTTGGGGCCCAACTCGCCCTTTGGAAAGTAGCCTGCACGTTGTGCCTTTCAGCTCTAGGGCAATGTAGCACACCCAGAGCAGAAGTCCTACTTCAGCCAGATCAGACCTGCAAAGAAACTGCGTTTCACAGGCCTTTGGAAGAGATGTTCCCGGTAGGCTGTAAGAGCACTGTGCAGAGCGAGTTGTTTCTTAGCATCCCAAAGAGCTGGAAGGAAGATGCTCTGGGGACCAAATCGCCCTTTGGAAAGAAGCCTGCACGTTGTGCCTTTCAGCTCTAGGGCAATGTAGCCCAGCCAGAGCAGAAGTCCTACTTCAGCCAGATCAGGCCTGCAAAGAAACTGCGTTTCACAGGACTTTGGAAGAGATGTTCCCGGTAGGCTGTAAGAGAACTGTGCTGAGCGAGTTGTTTCTTAGCTTCCCAAAGAGCTGGAAGCAAGATGCTGTGGGGCCCAACTCGCCCTTTGGAAAGAAGCCTGCACGTTGTGCCTTTCAGCTCTAGGGCAATGTAGCACACCCCGAGCAGAAGTCCTACTTCAGCCAGATCAGGCCTGCAAAGAAACTGCGTTTCACAGGCCTTTGGAACAGATGTTCCCGGTAGGATGTAAGAGCACTGTGCAGAGCGAGTTGTTTCTTAGCTTCCCCAAGAGCTGGAAGCAAGATGCTGTGGGGCCCAACTCGCCCTTTGGAAAGTAGTCTGCACGTTGTGCCTTTCAGCTCTAGGGCAATGTAGCACACCCAGAGCAGGAGTCCTACTTCAGCCAGATCAGTCCTGCAAAGAAACTGCGTTTCACAGGCCTTTGGAAGAGATGTTCCCGGTAGGCTGTAAGAGCACTGTGCAGAGCGAGTTGTTTCTTAGCTTCCCAAAGAGCTGGAAGCAAGATGCTGTGGGGCCCAACTCGCCCTTTGGAAGGAAGCCTGCACGTTGTGCCTTTCAGCTCTAGGGCAATGTAGCACACCCAGAGCAGAAGTGCTACTTCAGCCAGATCAGGCCTGCAAAGAAACTGCGTTTCACAGGCCTTTGGAAGAGATGTTCCCGGTAGGCTGTAAGAGCACTGTGCAGAGCGAGTTGTTTCTTAGCTTCCCAAAGAGCTGGAAGCAAGATGCTGTGGGGCCCAACTCGCCCTTTGGAAAGAAGCCTGCACGTTGTGCCTTTCGGCTCTAGGGCAATGTAGCACACCCAGAGCAGAAGTCCTACTTCAGCCAGATCAGGCCTGCAAAGAAACTGCGTTTCACAGGCCTTTGGAAGAGATGTTCCCGGTAGGCTGTAAGAGCACTGTGCAGAGCGAGTTGTTTCTTAGCTTCCCAAAGAGCTGGAAGCAAGATGCTGTGGGGCCCAAGTCGCCCTTTGAAAGACGCCTGCACGTTGTGCCTTTCGGCTCTAGGGCAATGTAGCACACCCAGAGCAGAAGTCCTACTTCAGCCAGATCAGGCCTGCAAATAAACTGCGTTTCACAGGCCTTTGGAAGAGATGTTCCCGGTAGGCTGTAAGAGCACTGTGCAGAGCGAGTTGTTTCTTAGCTTCCCAAATAGCTGGAAGCAAGATGCTGCGGGGCCCAACTCGCCCTTTGGAAAGAAGCCTGCACGTTGTGACTTTCAGCTCTAGGGCAATGTAGCACACCCAGAGCAGAAGTCCTACTTCAGCCAGATCAGGCCTGCAAAGAAACTGCGTTTCACAGGCCTTTGGAAGAGATGTTCCCGGTAGGCTGTAAGAGCACTGTGCAGAGCGAGTTGTTTCTTAGCTTCCCAAAGAGCTGGAAGCAAGATGCTGTGGGGCCCAACTCGCCCTTTGGAAAGAAGCCTGCACGTTGTGCCTTTCGGCTCTAGGGCAATGTAGCACACCCAGAGCAGAAGTCCTACTTCAGCCAGATCAGGCCTGCAAAGAAACTGCGTTTCACAGGCCTTTGGAAGAGATGTTCCCGGTAGGCTGTAAGAGCACTGTGCAGAGCGAGTTGTTTCTTAGCTTCCCAAAGTGCTGGAAGCAAGATGCTGTGGGGCCCAACTCGCCCTATGGAAAGAAGCCTGCACGTTGTGCCTTTCAGCTCTAAGGCAATGAAGCACACCCAGAGCAGAAGTTCTACTTCAGCGAGATCAGGTCTGCGAGGAAACTGCTTTTCACAGGCCTTTGGAAGAGATGTTGCCGGTAGGCTGTAAGAGCACTGTGCAGAGCGAGTTGTTTCTCAGCTTCCCAAAGAGCTGGAAGCAAGATGCTGTGGGGCCCAACTCGCCCTTTGGAAAGAAGCCTGCACGTTGTGCCTTTCAGCTCTAGGGCAATGTAGCACACCCAGAGCAGACGTCCTACTTCAGCCAGATCAGGCCTGCAAAGAAACTGCGTTTCACAGGCCTTTGGAAGAGATGTTTCCCGTAGGCTGTAAGAGCACTGTGCAGAGCGACTTGTTTCTTACCTTTCCAAAGAGCTGGAAGCAAGATGCTGTGGGGCCCAACTCGCCCTTTGAAAGAAGCCTGCACGTTGTGCCTTTCAGCTCTAGGGCAATGTAGCACACCCAGAGCAGAAGTCCTACTTCAGCCAGATCAGGCCTGCAAAGAAACTGCGTTTCACAGTCCTTTGGAAGAGATGTTCCCGGTAGGCTGTAAGAGCACTGTGCAGAGCGAGTTGTTTCTTAGCTTCCCAAAGAGCTGGAAGCAAGATGCTGTGGGGCCCAGCTCGCCCTTTGGAAAGAAGCCTGCACGTTGTGCCTTTCAGCTCTAGGGCAATGTAGCACACCCAGAGCAGAAGTCCTACTTCAGCCAGATCAGGCCTGCAAAGAAACTGCGTTTCACAGGCCTTTGGAAGAGATGTTCCCGGTAGGCTGTAAGAGCACTGTGCAGAGCGAGTTTTTTCTTAGCTTCCCAAAGAGCTGGAAGCAAGATGCTGTGGGGCCCAACTCGCCCTTTGGAAAGAAGCCTGCACGTTGTGCCTTTCAGCTCTAGGGCAATGTAGCACACCCAGAGCAGAAGTCCTACTTCAGCCAGATCAGGCCTGCAAAGAAACTGCGTTTCACAGGCCTTTGGAAGAGATGTTCCCGGTAGGCTGTAAGAGCACTGCGCAGAGCGAGTTGTTTCTTAGCTTCCCAAAGAGCTGGAAGCAAGATGCTGTGGGGCCCAACTCGCCCTTTGGAAAGAAGCCTGCACGTTGTGCCTTTCAGCTCTAGGGCAATGTAGCACACCCACAGCTGGAGTCCTACTTCAGCCAGATCAGACCTGGAAAGAAACTGCGTTTCACAGGCCTTTGGAAGAGATGTTCCCGGTAGGCTGTAAGAGCACTGTGCAGAGCGAGTTGTTTCTTAGCTTCCCAAAGAGCTGGAAGCAAGATGCTGTGGGGCCCAACTCGCCCTTTGGAAAGAAGCCTGCACGTTGTGCCTTTCAGCTCTAGGGCTATGTAGCACACACAGAGGAGGAGTCCTACTTCAGCCAGATCAGGCCTGCAAAGAAACTGCGTTTCACAGGCCTTTGGAAGAGATGTTCCCAGTAGGCTGTAAGAGCACAGTGCAGAGCGAGTTGTTTCTTAGCTTCCCAAAGAGCTGGAAGCAAGATGCTGTGGGGCCCAACTCGCCCTTTGCAAAGAAGCCTGCACGTTGTGCCTTTCAGCTCTAGGGCAATGTAGCACACCCAGAGCAGAAGTCCTACTTCAGCCAGATCAGGCCTGCAAAGAAACTGCGTTTCACAGGCCTTTGGAAGAGATGTTCCCGGTAGGCTGTAAGAGCACTGTGCAGAGCGAGTTGTTTCTTAGCTTCCCAAAGAGCTGGAAGCAAGATGCTGTGGGGCCCAACTCGCCCTTTGGAAAGAAGCCTGCACGTTGTGCCTTTCAGCTCTAGGGCAATGTAGCACACCCAGAGCAGAAGTCCTACTTCAGCCAGATCAGGCCTGCAAAGAAACTGCGTTTCACAGGCCTTTGGAAGAGATGTTCCCGGTAGGCTGTAAGAGCACTGTGCAGAGCGAGTTGTTTCTTAGCTTCCCAAAGAGCTGGAAGCAAGATGCTTTGGGGCCCAACTCGCCCTTTGGAAAGTAGCCTGCACGTTGTGCCTTTCAGCTCTAGGGCAATGTAGCACACCCAGAGCAGAAGTCCTACTTCAGCCAGATCAGACCTGCAAAGAAACTGCGTTTCACAGGCCTTTGGAAGAGATGTTCCCGGTAGGCTGTAAGAGCACTGTGCAGAGCGAGTTGTTTCTTAGCATCCCAAAGAGCTGGAAGGAAGATGCTCTGGGGACCAACTCGCCCTTTGGAAAGAAGCCTGCACGTTGTGCCTTTCAGCTCTAGGGCAATGTAGCACACCCAGAGCAGAAGTCCTACTTCAGCCAGATCAGGCCTGCAAAGAAACTGCGTTTCACAGGCCTTTGGAAGAGATGTTCCCGGTAGGCTGTAAGAGAACTGTGCTGAGCGAGTTGTTTCTTAGCTTCCCAAAGAGCTGGAAGCAAGATGCTGTGGGGCCCAACTCGCCCTTTGGAAAGAAGCCTGCACGTTGTGCCTTTCAGCTCTAGGGCAATGTAGCACACCCCGAGCAGAAGTCCTACTTCAGCCAGATCAGGCCTGCAAAGAAACTGCGTTTCACAGGCCTTTGGAACAGATGTTCCCGGTAGGATGTAAGAGCACTGTGCAGAGCGAGTTGTTTCTTAGCTTCCCCAAGAGCTGGAAGCAAGATGCTGTGGGGCCCAACTCGCCCTTTGGAAAGTAGTCTGCACGTTGTGCCTTTCAGCTCTAGGGCAATGTAGCACACCCAGAGCAGGAGTCCTACTTCAGCCAGATCAGGCCTGCAAAGAAACTGCGTTTCACAGGCCTTTGGAAGAGACGTTCCCGGTAGGCTGTAAGAGCACTGTGCTGAGCGAGTTGTTTCTTAGCTTCCCAAAGAGCTGGAAGCAAGATGCTGTGGGGCTCAACTCGCCCTTTGGAAAGAAGCCTGCACGTTGTGCCTTTCAGCTCTAGGGCAATGTAGCACACCCAGAGCAGAAGTCCTACTTCAGCCAGATCAGGCCTGCAAAGAAACTACGTTTCACAGGTCTTTGGAAGAGATGTTCCCGGTAGGCTGTAACAGCACTGTGCAGAGCGAGTTGTTTCTTAGCTTTCCAAAGAGCTGGAAGCAAGATGCTGTGGGGCCCAACTCGCCCTTTGGAAAGAAGCCTGCACGTTGTGCCTTTCAGCTCTAGGGCAATGTAGCACACCCAGAGCAGAAGTCCTACTTCAGCCAGATCAGGCCTGCAAAGAAACTGCATTTCACAGGCATTTGGAAGAGATGTTCCCGGTAGGCTGTAAGAGCACTGAGCAGAGCGAGTTGTTTCTTAGCTTCCCCAAGAGCTGGAAGCAAGATGCTGTGGGGCCCAACTCGCCCTTTGGAAAGTAGCCTGCACGTTGTGCCTTTCAGCTCTAGGGCAATGTAGCACACCCAGAGCAGGAGTCCTACTTCAGCCAGATCAGGCCTGCAAAGGAACTGCGTTTCACAGGCCTTTGGAAGAGATTTTCCCGGTAGGCTGTAAGAGCACTGTGCATAGCGAGTTGTTTCTTAGCTTCCCAAAGACTGGAACAAGATGCTGTGGGGCCCAACTCGCCCTTTGGAAAGAAGCCTGCACGTTGTGCCTTTCAGCTCTAGGGCAATGTAGCACACCCAGAGCAGACGTCCTACTTCAGCCATATCAGGCCTGCAAAGAAACTGCGTTTCACAGGCCTTTGGAAGAGATGTTCCCGGTAGGCTGTAAGAGCACTGTGC
This sequence comes from Equus caballus, assembly GCF_041296265.1. NCBI lineage: Eukaryota > Metazoa > Chordata > Mammalia > Perissodactyla > Equidae > Equus > Equus caballus. The sequence continues at coordinate 70,607,063 of NC_091684.1, forward strand.
AGAGCGAGTTGTTTCTTAGCTTCCCAAAGAGCTGGAAGCAAGATGCTGTGGGGCCCAACTCGCCCTTTGAAAGAAGCCTGCACGTTGTGCCTTTCAGCTCTAGGGCAATGTAGCACACCCAGAGCAGAAGTCCTACTTCAGCCAGATCAGGCCTGCAAATAAACTGCGTTTCACAGGCCTTTGGAAGAGATGTTCCCGGTAGGCTGTAAGAGCACTGTGCAGAGCGAGTTGTTTCTTAGCTTTCCAAATAGCTGGAAGCAAGATGCTGCGGGGCCCAACTCGCCCTTTGGAAAGAAGCCTGCACGTTGTGACTTTCAGCTCTAGGGCAATGTAGCACACCCAGAGCAGAAGTCCTACTTCAGCCAGATCAGGCCTGCAAAGAAACTGCGTTTCACAGGCCTTTGGAAGAGATGTTCCCGGTAGGCTGTAAGAGCACTGTGCAGAGCGAGTTGTTTCTTAGCTTCCCAAAGAGCTGGAAGCAAGATGCTGTGGGGCCCAACTCGCCCTTTGGAAAGAAGCCTGCACGTTGTGCCTTTCGGCTCTAGGGCAATGTAGCACACCCAGAGCAGAAGTCCTACTTCAGCCAGATCAGGCCTGCAAAGAAACTGCGTTTCACAGGCCTTTGGAAGAGATGTTCCCGGTAGGCTGTAAGAGCACTGTGCAGAGCGAGTTGTTTCTTAGCTTCCCAAATTGCTGGAAGCAAGATGCTGTGGGGCCCAACTCGCCCTATGGAAAGAAGCCTGCACGTTGTGCCTTTCAGCTCTAGGGCAATGAAGCACACACAGAGCAGAAGTTCTACTTCAGCGAGATCAGGTCTGCGAGGAAACTGCTTTTCACAGGCCTTTGGAAGAGATGTTGCCGGTAGGCTGTAAGAGCACTGTGCAGAGCGAGTTGTTTCTCAGCTTCCCAAAGAGCTGCAAGCAAGATGCTGTGGGGCCCAACTCGCCCTTTGGAAAGAAGCCTGCACGTTGTGCCTTTCAGCTCTAGGGCAATGTAGCACACCCAGAGCAGACGTCGTACTTCAGCCAGATCAGGCCTGCAAAGAAACTGCGTTTCACAGGCCTTTGGAAGAGATGTTTCCCGTAGGCTGCAAGAGCACTGTGCAGAGCGAGTTGTTTCTTACCTTTCCAAAGAGCTGGAAGCAAGATGCTGTGGGGCCCAACTCGCCCTTTGAAAGAAGCCTGCACGTTGTGCCTTTCAGCTCTAGGGCAATGTAGCACACCCAGAGCAGAAGTCCTACTTCAGCCAGATCAGGCCTGCAAAGAAACTGCGTTTCACAGGCCTTTGGAAGAGATGTTGCCGGTAGGCTGTAAGAGCACTGTGCAGAGCGAGTTGTTTCTTAGTTTCCCAAAGAGCTGGAAGCAAGATGCTGTGGGGCCCAACTCGCTCTTTGGAAAGAAGCCTGCACGTTGTGCCTTTCAGCTCTAGGGCAATGTAGCACACCCAGAGCAGAAGTCCTACTTCAGCCAGATCAGGCCTGCAAAAAAACTGCGTTTCACAGGCCTTTGGAAGAGATGTTCCCGGTAGGCTGTAAGAGCACTGTGCAGAGCGAGTTGTTTCTTAGCTTCCCAAAGAGCTGGAAGCAAGATGCTGTGGGGCCCAACTCGCCCTTTGGAAAGAAGCCTGCACGTTGTGCCTTTCAGCTCTAGGGCAATGTAGCACACCCAGAGCAGAAGTCCTACTTCAGCCAGATCAGGCCTGCAAAGAAACTGCGTTTCACAGGCCTTTGGAAGAGATGTTCCCGGTAGGCTGTAAGAGCACTGTGCAGAGCGAGTTGTTTCTTAGCATCCCAAAGAGCAGGAAGGAAGATGCTCTGGGGACCAACTCGCCCTTTGGAAAGAAGCCTGCACGTTGTGCATTTCAGCTCTAGGGCAATGTAGCACACCCAGAGCAGAAGTCCTACTTCAGCCAGATCAGGCCTGCAAAGAAACTGCGTTTGACAGGCCTTTGGAAGAGATGTTCCCGGTAGGCTGTAAGAGCACTGTGCTGAGCGAGTTGTTTCTTAGCTTCCCAAAGAGCTGGAAGCAAGATGCTGTGGGGCCCAACTCGCCCATTGGAAAGAAGCCTGCACGTTGTGCCTTTCAGCTCTAGGGCAATGTAGCACACCCCGAGCAGAAGTCCTACTTCAGCCAGATCAGGCCTGCAAAGAAACTGCGTTTCACAGGCCTTTGGAAGAGATGTTCCCGGTAGGCTGTAAGAGCACTGTGCAGAGCGAGTTGTTTCTTAGCTTCCCAAAGAGCTGGAAGCAAGATGCTGTGGGGCCCAACTCGCCCTTTGGAAGGAAGCCTGCACGTTGTGCCTTTCAGCTCTAGGGCAATGTAGCACACCCAGAGCAGAAGTGCTACTTCAGCCAGATCAGGCCTGCAAAGAAACTGCGTTTCACAGGCCTTTGGCAGAGATGTTCCCGGTAGGCTGTAAGAGCACTGTGCAGAGCGAGTTGTTTCTTAGCTTCCCAAAGAGCTGGAAGCAAGATGCTGTGGGGCCCAACTCGCCCTTTGGAAAGAAGCCTGCACGTTGTGCCTTTCGGCTCTAGGGCAATGTAGCACACCCAGAGCAGAAGTCCTACTTCAGCCAGATCAGGCCTGCAAAGAAACTGCGTTTCACAGGCCTTTGGAAGAGATGTTCCCGGTAGGCTGTAAGAGCACTGTGCAGAGCGAGTTGTTTCTTAGCTTCCCAAAGAGCTGGAAGCAAGATGCTGTGGGGCCCAAGTCGCCCTTTGAAAGAAGCCTGCACGTTGTGCCTTTCGGCTCTAGGGCAATGTAGCACACCCAGAGCAGAAGTCCTACTTCAGCCAGATCAGGCCTGCAAATAAACTGCGTTTCACAGGCCTTTGGAAGAGATGTTCCCGGTAGGCTGTAAGAGCACTGTGCAGAGCGAGTTGTTTCTTAGCTTTCCAAATAGCTGGAAGCAAGATGCTGCGGGGCCCAACTCGCCCTTTGGAAAGAAGCCTGCACGTTGTGACTTTCAGCTCTAGGGCAATGTAGCACACCCAGAGCAGAAGTCCTACTTCAGCCAGATCAGGCCTGCAAAGAAACTGCGTTTCACAGGCCTTTGGAAGAGATGTTCCCGGTAGGCTGTAAGAGCACTGTGCAGAGCGAGTTGTTTCTTAGCTTCCCAAAGAGCTGGAAGCAAGATGTTGTGGGGCCCAACTCGCCCTTTGGAAAGAAGCCTGCACGTTGTGCCTTTCGGCTCTAGGGCAATGTAGCACACCCAGAGCAGAAGTCCTACTTCAGCCAGATCAGGCCTGCAAAGAATCTGCGTTTCACAGGCCTTTGGAAGAGATGTTCCCGGTAGGCTGTAAGAGCACTGTGCAGAGCGAGTTGTTTCTTAGCTTCCCAAATTGCTGGAAGCAAGATGCTGTGGGGCCCAACTCGCCCTATGGAAAGAAGCCTGCACGTTGTGCCTTTCAGCTCTAGGGCAATGAAGCACACACAGAGCAGAAGTTCTACTTCAGCGAGATCAGGTCTGCGAGGAAACTGCTTTTCACAGGCCTTTGGAAGAGATGTTGCCGGTAGGCTGTAAGAGCACTGTGCAGAGCGAGTTGTTTCTTAGCTTCCCAAAGAGCTGCAAGCAAGATGCTGTGGGGCCCAACTCGCCCTTTGGAAAGAAGCCTGCACGTTGTGCCTTTCAGCTCTAGGGCAATGTAGCACACCCAGAGCAGACGTCCTACTTCAGCCAGATCAGGCCTGCAAAGAAACTGCGTTTCACAGGCCTTTGGAAGAGATGTTTCCCGTAGGCTGTAAGAGCACTGTGCAGAGCGAGTTGTTTCTTACCTTTCCAAAGAGCTGGAAGCAAGATGCTGTGGGGCCCAACTCGCCCTTTGAAAGAAGCCTGCACGTTGTGCCTTTCAGCTCTAGGGCAATGTAGCACACCCAGAGCAGAAGTCCTACTTCAGCCAGATCAGGCCTGCAAAGAAACTGCGTTTCACAGGCCTTTGGAAGAGATGTTGCCGGTAGGCTGTAAGAGCACTGTGCAGAGCGAGTTGTTTCTTAGCTTCCCAAAGAGCTGGAAGCAAGATGCTGTGGGGCCCAACTCGCTCTTTGGAAAGAAGCCTGCACGTGGTGCCTTTCAGCTCTAGGGCAATGTAGCACACCCAGAGCAGAAGTCCTACTTCAGCCAGATCAGGCCTGCAAAGAAACTGCGTTTCACAGGCCTTTGGAAGAGATGTTCCCGGTAGGCTGTAAGAGCACTGTGCAGAGCGAGTTGTTTCTTAGCATCCCAAAGAGCTGGAAGCAAGATGCTGTGGGGCCCAACTCGCCCTTTGGAAAGAAGCCTGCACGTTGTGCCTTTCAGCTCTAGGGCAATGTAGCACACCCAGAGCAGAAGTCCTACTTCAGCCAGATCAGGCCTGCAAAGAAACTGCGTTTGACAGGCCTTTGGAAGAGATGTTCCCGGTAGGCTGTAAGAGCACTGTGCTGAGCGAGTTGTTTCTTAGCTTCCCAAAGAGCTGGAAGCAAGATGCTGTGGGGCCCAACTCGCCCTTTGGAAAGAAGCCTGCACGTTGTGCCTTTCAGCTCTAGGGCAATGTAGCACACCCCGAGCAGAAGTCCTACTTCAGCCAGATCAGGCCTGCAAAGAAACTGCGTTTCACAGGCCTTTGGAAGAGATGTTCCCGGTAGGCTGTAAGAGCACTGTGCAGAGCGAGTTGTTTCTTAGCTTCCCAAAGAGCTGGAAGCAAGATGCTGTGGGGCCCAACTCGCCCTTTGGAAAGAAGCCTGCACGTTGTGCCTTTCAGCTCTAGGGCAATGTAGCACACCCAGAGCAGGAGTCCTACTTCAGCCAGATCAGTCCTGCAAAGAAACTGCGTTTCACAGGCCTTTGGAAGAGATGTTCCCGGTAGGCTGTAAGAGCACTGTGCAGAGCGAGTTGTTTCTTAGCTTCCCAAAGAGCTGGAAGCAAGATGCTGTGGGGCCCAACTCGCCCTTTGGAAGGAAGCCTGCACGTTGTGCCTTTCAGCTCTAGGGCAATGTAGCACACCCAGAGCAGAAGTGCTACTTCAGCCAGATCAGGCCTGCAAAGAAACTGCGTTTCACAGGCCTTTGGAAGAGATGTTCCCGGTAGGCTGTAAGAGCACTGTGCAGAGCGAGTTGTTTCTTAGCTTCCCAAAGAGCTGGAAGCAAGATGCTGTGGGGCCCAACTCGCCCTTTGGAAAGAAGCCTGCACGTTGTGCCTTTCGGCTCTAGGGCAATGTAGCACACCCAGAGCAGAAGTCCTACTTCAGCCAGATCAGGCCTGCAAAGAAACTGCGTTTCACAGGCCTTTGGAAGAGATGTTCCCGGTAGGCTGTAAGAGCACTGTGCAGAGCGAGTTGTTTCTTAGCTTCCCAAAGAGCTGGAAGCAAGATGCTGTGGGGCCCAAGTCGCCCTTTGAAAGAAGCCTGCACGTTGTGCCTTTCGGCTCTAGGGCAATGTAGCACACCCAGAGCAGAAGTCCTACTTCAGCCAGATCAGGCTGCAAATAAACTGCGTTTCACAGGCCTTTGGAAGAGATGTTCCCGGTAGGCTGTAAGAGCACTGTGCAGAGCGACTTGTTTCTTAGCTTCCCAAATAGCTGGAAGCAAGATGCTGCGGGGCCCAACTCGCCCTTTGGAAAGAAGCCTGCACGTTGTGACTTTCAGCTCTAGGGCAATGTAGCACACCCAGAGCAGAAGTCCTACTTCAGCCAGATCAGGCCTGCAAAGAAACTGCGTTTCACAGGCCTTTGGAAGAGATGTTCCCGGTAGGCTGTAAGAGCACTGTGCAGAGCGAGTTGTTTCTTAGCTTCCCAAAGAGCTGGAAGCAAGATGCTGTGGGGCCCAACTCGCCCTTTGGAAAGAAGCCTGCACGTTGTGCCTTTCGGCTCTAGGGCAATGTAGCACACCCAGAGCAGAAGTCCTACTTCAGCCAGATCAGGCCTGCAAAGAAACTGCGTTTCACAGGCCTTTGGAAGAGATGTTCCCGGTAGGCTGTAAGAGCACTGTGCAGAGCGAGTTGTTTCTTAGCTTCCCAAAGTGCTGGAAGCAAGATGCTGTGGGGCCCAACTCGCCCTATGGAAAGAAGCCTGCACGTTGTGCCTTTCAGCTCTAAGGCAATGAAGCACACACAGAGCAGAAGTTCTACTTCAGCGAGATCAGGTCTGCGAGGAAACTGCTTTTCACAGGCCTTTGGAAGAGATGTTGCCGGTAGGCTGTAAGAGCACTGTGCAGAGCGAGTTGTTTCTCAGCTTCCCAAAGAGCTGGAAGCAAGATGCTGTGGGGCCCAACTCGCCCTTTGGAAAGAAGCCTGCACGTTGTGCCTTTCAGCTCTAGGGCAATGTAGCACACCCAGAGCAGACGTCCTACTTCAGCCAGATCAGGCCTGCAAAGAAACTGCGTTTCACAGGCCTTTGGAAGAGATGTTTCCCGTAGGCTGTAAGAGCACTGTGCAGAGCGAGTTGTTTCTTACCTTTCCAAAGAGCTGGAAGCAAGATGCTGTGGGGCCAACTCGCCCTTTGAAAGAAGCCTGCACGTTGTGCCTTTCAGCTCTAGGGCAATGTAGCACACCCAGAGCAGAAGTCCTACTTCAGCCAGATCAGGCCTGCAAAGAAACTGCGTTTCACAGTCCTTTGGAAGAGATGTTCCCGGTAGGCTGTAAGAGCACTGTGCAGAGCGAGTTGTTTCTTAGCTTCCCAAAGAGCTGGAAGCAAGATGCTGTGGGGCCCAACTCGCTCTTTGGAAAGAAGCCTGCACGTTGTGCCTTTCAGCTCTAGGGCAATGTAGCACACCTACAGCAGAAGTCCTACTTCAGCCAGATCAGGCCTGCAAAGAAACTGCGTTTCACAGGCCTTTGGAAGAGATGTTCCCGGTAGGCTGTAAGAGCACTGTGCAGAGCGAGTTGTTTCTTAGCTTCCCAAAGAGCTGGAAGCAAGATGCTGTGGGGCCCAACTCGCCCTTTGGAAAGAAGCCTGCACGTTGTGCCTTTCAGCTCTAGGGCAATGTAGCACACCCAGAGCAGAAGTCCTACTTCAGCCAGATCAGACCTGCAAAGAAACTGCGTTTCACAGGCCTTTGGAAGAGATGTTCCCGGTAGGCTGTAAGAGCACTGTGCAGAGCGAGTTGTTTCTTAGCATCCCAAAGAGCTGGAAGGAAGATGCTCTGGGGACCAACTCGCCCTTTGGAAAGAAGCCTGCACGTTGTGCATTTCAGCTCTAGGGCAATGTAGCACACCCAGAGCAGAAGTCCTACTTCAGCCAGATCAGGCCTGCAAAGAAACTGCGTTTGACAGGCCTTTGGAAGAGATGTTCCCGGTAGGCTGTAAGAGCACTGTGCTGAGCGAGTTGTTTCTTAGCTTCCCAAAGAGCTGGAAGCAAGATGCTGTGGGGCCCAACTCGCCCTTTGTAAAGTAGCCTGCACGTTGTGCCTTTCAGCTCAAGGGCAATGTAGCACACCCAGAGCAGAAGTCCTACTTCAGGCAGATCAGACCTGCAAAGAAACTGCGTTTCACAGGCCTTTGGAAGAGATGTTCCCGGTAGGCTGTAAGAGCACTGTGCAGAGCGAGTTGTTTCTTAGCATCCCAAAGAGCTGGAAGGAAGAGGCTCTGGGGACCAACTCGCCCTTTGGAAAGAAGCCTGCACGTTGTGCCTTTCAGCTCTAGGGCAATGTAGCACACCCAGAGCAGAAGTCCTACTTCAGCCAGATCAGGCCTGCAAAGAAACTGCGTTTCACAGGCCTTTGGAAGAGATGTTCCCGGTAGGCTGTAAGAGCACTGTGCTGAGCGAGTTGTTTCTTAGCTTTCCAAAGAGCTGGAAGCAAGATGCTGTGGGGCCCAACTCGCCCTTTGGAAAGAAGCCTGCACGTTGTGCCTTTCAGCTCTAGGGCAATGTAGCACACCCCGAGCAGAAGTCCTACTTCAGCCAGATCAGGCCTGCAAAGAAACTGCGTTTCACAGGCCTTTGGAACAGACGTTCCCGGTAGGCTGTAAGAGCACTGTGCAGAGCGAGTTGTTTCTTAGCTTCCCAAAGAGCTGGAAGCAAGATGCTGTGGGGCCCAACTCGCCCTTTGGAAAGAAGCCTGCACGTTGTGCCTTTCAGCTCTAGGGCAATGTAGCACACCCAGAGCAGAAGTGCTCCTTCAGCCAGATCAGGCCTGCAAAGAAACTGCGTTTCACAGGCCTTTGGAAGAGATGTTCCCGGTAGGCTGTAAGAGCACTGTGCAGAGCGAGTTGTTTCTTAGCTTCCCAAAGAGCTGGAAGCAAGATGCTGTGGGGCCCAACTCGCCCTTTGCAAAGAAGCCTGCACGTTGTGCCTTTCAGCTCTAGGGCAATGTAGCACACCCAGAGCAGAAGTTCTACTTCAGCCAGATCAGGCCTGCAAAGAAACTGCGTTTCACAGGCCTTTGGAAGAGATGTTCCCGGTAGGCTGTAAGAGCACTGTGCAGAGCGAGTTGTTTCTTAGCTTCCCAAAGAGCTGGAAGCAAGATGCTGTGGGGCCCAACTCGCCCTTTGGAAAGAAGCCTGCACGTTGTGCCTTTCGGCTCTAGGGCAATGTAGCACACCCAGAGCAGAAGTCCTACTTCAGCCAGATCAGGCCTGAAAAGAAACTGCGTTTCACAGGCCTTTGGAAGAGATGTTCCCGGTAGGCTGTAAGAGCACTGTGCAGAGCGAGTTGTTTCTTAGCTTCCCAAAGTGCTGGAAGCAAGATGCTGTGGGGCCCAACTCGCCCTATGGAAAGAAGCCTGCACGTTGTGCCTTTCAGCTCTAGGGCAATGAAGCACACACAGAGCAGAAGTTCTACTTCAGCGAGATCAGGTCTGCGAGGAAACTGCTTTTCACAGGCCTTTGGAAGAGATGTTGCCGGTAGGCTGTAAGAGCACTGTGCAGAGCGAGTTGTTTCTCAGCTTCCCAAAGAGCTGGAAGCAAGATGCTGTGGGGCCCAACTCGCCCTTTGGAAAGAAGCCTGCACGTTGTGCCTTTCAGCTCTAGGGCAATGTAGCACACCCAGAGCAGAAGTTCTACTTCAGCGAGATCAGGGCTGCAAAGAAACTGCGTTTCACATGCCTTTGGAAGAGATGTTCCCGGTAGGCTGTAACAGCACTGTGCAGAGCGAGTTGTTTCTTAGCTTCCCAAAGAGCTGGAAGCAAGATGCTGTGGGGCCCAACTCGCCCTTTGGAAAGAAGACTGCACGTTTTGCCTTTCAGCTCTAGGGCAATGTAGCACACCCAGAGCAGAAGTCCTACTTCAGCCAGATCAGGCCTGCAAAGAAACTGCGTTTCACAGGCCTTTGGAAGAGATGTTCCCGGTAGGCTGTAAGAGCACTGTGCAGAGCGAGTTGTTTCTTAGCTTCCCAAAGAGCTGGAAGCAAGATGCTGTGGGGCCCAACTCGCCCTTTGGAAAGAAGCCTGCACGTTGTGCCTTTCAGCTCTAGGGCAATGTAGCACACCCAGAGCAGAAGTCCTACTTCAGCCAGATCAGGACTGCAAAGAAACTGCGTTTCACAGGCCTTTGGAAGAGATCTTCCCGGTAGGCTGTAAGAGCACTGCGCAGAGCGAGTTGTTTCTTAGCTTCCCAAAGAGCTGGAAGCAAGATGCTGTGGGGCCCAACTCGCCCTTTGGAAAGAAGCCTGCACGTTGTGCCTTTCAGCTCTAGGGCAATGTAGCACACCCACAGCTGGAGTCCTACTTCAGCCAGATCAGACCTGGAAAGAAACTGCGTTTCACAGGCCTTTGGAAGAGATGTTCCCGGTAGGCTGTAAGAGCACTGTGCAGAGCGAGTTGTTTCTTAGCTTCCCAAAGAGCTGGAAGCAAGATGCTGCAGGGCCCAACTCGCCCTTTGGAAAGAAGCCTGCACGTTGTGCCTTTCAGCTCTAGGGCAATGTAGCACACACAGAGGAGGAGTCCTACTTCAGCCAGATCAGGCCTGCAAAGAAACTGCGTTTCACAGGCATTTGGAAGAGATGTTCCCGCTAGGCTGTAAGAGCACAGTGCAGAGCGAGTTGTTTCTTAGCTTCCCAAAGAGCTGGAAGCAAGATGCTGTGGGGCCCAACTCGCCCTTTGCAAAGAAGCCTGCACGTTGTGCCTTTCAGCTCTAGGGCAATGTAGCACACCCAGAGCAGAAGTCCTACTTCAGCCAGATCAGGCCTGCAAAGAAACTGCGTTTCACAGGCCTTTGGAAGAGATGTTCCCGGTAGGCTGTAAGAGCACTGTGCAGAGCGAGTTGTTTCTTAGCTTCCCAAAGAGCTGGAAGCAAGATGCTGTGGGGCCCAACTCGCCCTTTGGAAAGAAGCCTGCACGTTGTGCCTTTCAGCTCTAGGGCAATGTAGCACACCCAGAGCAGAAGTCCTACTTCAGCCAGATCAGGCCTGCAAAGAAACTGCGTTTCACAGGCCTTTGGAAGAGATGTTCCCGGTAGGCTGTAAGAGCACTGTGCAGAGCGAGTTGTTTCTTAGCTTCCCAAAGAGCTGGAAGCAAGATGCTTTGGGGCCCAACTCGCCCTTTGGAAAGTAGCCTGCACGTTGTGCCTTTCAGCTCTAGGGCAATGTAGCACACCCAGAGCAGAAGTCCTACTTCAGCCAGATCAGACCTGCAAAGAAACTGCGTTTCACAGGCCTTTGGAAGAGATGTTCCCGGTAGGCTGTAAGAGCACTGTGCAGAGCGAGTTGTTTCTTAGCATCCCAAAGAGCTGGAAGGAAGATGCTCTGGGGACCAACTCGCCCTTTGGAAAGAAGCCTGCACGTTGTGCCTTTCAGCTCTAGGGCAATGAAGCACACCCAGAGCAGAAGTCCTACTTCAGCCAGATCAGGCCTGCAAAGAAACTGCGTTTCACAGGCCATTGGAAGAGACGTTCCCGGTAGGCTGTAAGAGCACTGTGCAGAGCGAGTTGTTTCTTAGCTTCCCAAAGAGCTGGAAGCAAGATGCTGTGGGGCTCAACTCGCCCTTTGGAAAGAAGCCTGCACGTTGTGCCTTTCAGCTCTAGGGCAATGTAGCACACCCAGAGCAGAAGTCCTACTTCAGCCAGATGAGGCCTGCAAAGAAACTGCGTTTCACAGGCCTTTGGAACAGATGTTCCCGGTAGGCTGTAAGAGCACTGTGCAGAGCGAGTTGTTTCTTAGCTTCCCAAAGAGCTGGAAGCAAGATGCTGTGGGGCTCAACTCTCCCTTTGGAAAGATGCCTGCACGTTGTGCCTTTCAGCTCTAGGGCAATGTAGCACACCCAGAGCAGAAGTCCTACTTCAGCCAGATCAGGCCTGCAAAGAAACTGCGTTTCACAGGCCTTTGGAAGAGATGTTCCCGGTAGGCTGTAAGAGCACTGTGCAGAGCGAGTTGTTTCTTAGCTTCCCAAAGAGCTGGAAGCAAGATGCTGTGGGGCCAAACTCGCCCTTTGGAAAGAAGCCTGCACGTTGTGCCGTTCAGCTCTAGGGCAATGTAGCACACCCAGAGCAGGAGTCCTACTTCAGCCAGATCAGGCCTGCAAAGAAACTGCGTTTCACAGGCCTTTGGAAGAGATGTTCCCGGTAGGCTGTAAGAGCACTGTGCAGAGCGAGTTGTTTCTTAGCTTCCCAAAGAGCTGGAAGCAAGATGCTGTGGGGCCCAACTCGCCCTTTGAAAGAAGCCTGCACGTTGTGCCTTTCAGCTCTAGGGCAATGTAGCACACCCAGAGCAGAAGTCCTACTTCAGCCAGATCAGGCCTGCAAAGAAACTGCGTTTCACAGGCCTTTGGAAGAGATGTTCCCGGTAGGCTGTAAGAGCACTGTGCAGAGCGAGTTGTTTCTTAGCTTCCCAAAGAGCTGGAAGCAAGATGCTGTGGGGCCCAGCTCGCCCTTTGGAAAGAAGCCTGCACGTTGTGCCTTTCAGCTCTAGGGCAATGTAGCACACCCAGAGCAGAAGTCCTACTTCAGCCAGATCAGGCCTGCAAAGAAACTGCGTTTCACAGGCCTTTGGAAGAGATGTTCCCGGTAGGCTGTAAGAGCACTGTGCAGAGCGAGTTTTTTCTTAGCTTCCCAAAGAGCTGGAAGCAAGATGCTGTGGGGCCCAACTCGCCCTTTGGAAAGAAGCCTGCACGTTGTGCCTTTCAGCTCTAGGGCAATGTAGCACACCCAGAGCAGAAGTCCTACTTCAGCCAGATCAGGCCTGCAAAGAAACTGCGTTTCACAGGCCTTTGGAAGAGATGTTCCCGGTAGGCTGTAAGAGCACTGCGCAGAGCGAGTTGTTTCTTAGCTTCCCAAAGAGCTGGAAGCAAGATGCTGTGGGGCCCAACTCGCCCTTTGGAAAGAAGCCTGCACGTTGTGCCTTTCAGCTCTAGGGCAATGTAGCACACCCACAGCTGGAGTCCTACTTCAGCCAGATCAGACCTGGAAAGAAACTGCGTTTCACAGGCCTTTGGAAGAGATGTTCCCGGTAGGCTGTAAGAGCACTGTGCAGAGCGAGTTGTTTCTTAGCTTCCCAAAGAGCTGGAAGCAAGATGCTGTGGGGCCCAACTCGCCCTTTGGAAAGAAGCCTGCACGTTGTGCCTTTCAGCTCTAGGGCAATGTAGCACACCCAGAGCAGACGTCCTACTTCAGCCAGATCAGGCCTGCAAAGAAACTGCGTTTCACAGGCCTTTGGAAGAGATGTTTCCGGTAGGCTTTAAGAGCACTGTGCAGAGCGAGTTGTTTCTTAGCTTCCCAAAGAGCTGGAAGCAAGATGCTGTGGGGCCCAACTCGCCCTTTGAAAGAAGCCTGCACGTTGTGCCTTTCAGCTCTAGGGCAAAGTAGCACACCCAGAGCAGAAGTCCTACTTCAGCCAGATCAGGCCTGCAAAGAAACTGCGTTTCACAGGCCTTTGGAAGAGATGTTCCCGGTAGGCTGTAAGAGCACTGTGCAGAGCGAGTTGTTTCTTAGCTTCCCAAAGAGCTGGAAGCAAGATGCTGTGGGGCCCAACTCGCCCTTTGGAAAGAAGCCTGCACGTTGTGCCTTTCAGCTCTAGGGCAATGTAGCACACCCAGAGCAGAAGTCCTACTTCAGCCAGATCAGGCCTGCAAAGAAACTGCGTTTCACAGGCCTTTGGAAGAGATGTTCCCGGTAGGCTGTAAGAGCACTGTGCAGAGCGAGTTGTTTCTTAGCTTCCCAAAGAGCTGGAAGCAAGATGCTGTGGGGCCCAACTCGCCCTTTGGAAAGTAGCCTGCACGTTGTGCCTTTCAGCTCTAGGGCAATGTAGCACACCCAGAGCAGAAGTCCTACTTCAGCCAGATCAGGCCTGCAATGAAACTGCATTTCACAGGCATTTGGAAGAGATGTTCCCGGTAGGCTGTAAGAGCACTGAGCAGAGCGAGTTGTTTCTTAGCTTCCCCAAGAGCTGGAAGCAAGATGCTGTGGGGCCCAACTCGCCCTTTGGAAAGTAGACTGCACGTTGTGCCTTTCAGCTCTAGGGCAATGTAGCACACCCAGAGCAGGAGTCCTACTTCAGCCAGATCAGGCCTGCAAAGGAACTGCGTTTCACAGGCCTTTGGAAGAGATTTTCCCGGTAGGCTGTAAGAGCACTGTGCATAGCGAGTTGTTTCTTAGCTTCCCAAAGACTGGAACAAGATGCTGTGGGGCCCAACTCGCCCTTTGGAAAGAAGCCTGCACGTTGTGCCTTTCAGCTCTAGGGCAATGTAGCACACCCAGAGCAGACGTCCTACTTCAGCCATATCAGGCCTGCAAAGAAACTGCGTTTCACAGGCCTTTGGAAGAGATGTTCCCGGTAGGCTGTAAGAGCACTGTGCAGAGCGAGTTGTTTCTTAGCTTCCCAAAGAGCTGGAAGCAAGATTCTGTGGGGCCCAACTCGCCCTTTGAAAGAAGCCTGCACGTTGTGCCTTTCAGCTCTAGGGCAATGTAGCACACCCAGAGCAGAAGTCCTACTTCAGCCAGATCAGGCCTGCAAATAAACTGCGTTTCACAGGCCTTTGGAAGAGATGTTCCCGGTAGGCTGTAAGAGCACTGTGCAGAGCGAGTTGTTTCTTAGCTTTCCAAATAGCTGGAAGCAAGATGCTGTGGGGCCCAACTCGCCCTTTGGAAAGAAGCCTGCACGTTGTGACTTTCAGCTCTAGGGCAATGTAGCACACCCAGAGCAGAAGTCCTACTTCAGCCTGATCAGGCCTGCAAAGAAACTGCGTTTCACAGGCCTTTGGAAGAGATGTTCCCGGTAGGCTGTAAGAGCACTGTGCAGAGCGAGTTGTTTCTTAGCTTCCCAAAGAGCTGGAAGCAAGATGCTGTGGGGCCCAACTCGCCCTTTGGAAAGAAGCCTGCACGTTGTGCCTTTCGGCTCTAGGGCAATGTAGCACACCCAGAGCAGAAGTCCTACTTCAGCCAGATCAGGCCTGCAAAGAATCTGCGTTTCACAGGCCTTTGGAAGAGATGTTCCCGGTAGGCTGTAAGAGCACTGTGCAGAGCGAGTTGTTTCTTAGCTTCCCAAATTGCTGGAAGCAAGATGCTGTGGGGCCCAACTCGCCCTATGGAAAGAAGCCTGCACGTTGTGCCTTTCAGCTCTAGGGCAATGAAGCACACACAGAGCAGAAGTTCTACTTCAGCGAGATCAGGTCTGCGAGGAAACTGCTTTTCACAGGCCTTTGGAAGAGATGTTGCCGGTAGGCTGTAAGAGCACTGTGCAGAGCGAGTTGTTTCTCATCTTCCCAAAGAGCTGCAAGCAAGATGCTGTGGGGCCCAACTCGCCCTTTGGAAAGAAGCCTGCACGTTGTGCCTTTCAGCTCTAGGGCAATGTAGCACACCCAGAGCAGACGTCCTACTTCAGCCAGATCAGGCCTGCAAAGAAACTGCGTTTCACAGGCCTTTGGAAGAGATGTTTCCCGTAGGCTGCAAGAGCACTGTGCAGAGCGAGTTGTTTCTTACCTTTCCAAAGAGCTGGAAGCAAGATGCTGTGGGGCCCAACTCGCCCTTTGAAAGAAGCCTGCACGTTGTGCCTTTCAGCTCTAGGGCAATGTAGCACACCCAGAGCAGAAGTCCTACTTCAGCCAGATCAGGCCTGCAAAGAAACTGCGTTTCACAGGCCTTTGGAAGAGATGTTGCCGGTAGGCTGTAAGAGCACTGTGCAGAGCGAGTTGTTTCTTAGTTTCCCAAAGAGCTGGAAGCAAGATGCTGTGGGGCCCAACTCGCTCTTTGGAAAGAAGCCTGCACGTTGTGCCTTTCGGCTCTAGGGCAATGTAGCACACCCAGAGCAGAAGTCCTACTTCAGCCAGATCAGGCCTGCAAAGAAACTGCGTTTCACAGGCCTTTGGAAGAGATGTTCCCGGTAGGCTGTAAGAGCACTGTGCAGAGCGAGTTGTTTCTTAGCTTCCCAAAGAGCTGGAAGCAAGATGCTGTGGGGCCCAACTCGCTCTTTGGAAAGAAGCCTGCACGTTGTGCCTTTCAGCTCTAGGGCAATGTAGCACACCCAGAGCAGAAGTCCTACTTCAGCCAGATCAGGCCTGCAAAGAAACTGCGTTTCACAGGCCTTTGGAAGAGATGTTCCCGGTAGGCTGTAAGAGCACTGTGCAGAGCGAGTTGTTTCTTAGCTTCCGAAAGAGCTGGAAGCAAGATGCTGAGGGGCCCAACTCGCCCTTTGGAAAGAAGCCTGCACGTTGTGCCTTTCAGCTCTAGGGCAATGTAGCACACCCAGAGCAGAAGTCCTACTTCAGCCAGATCAGACCTGCAAAGAAACTGCGTTTCACAGGCCTTTGGAAGAGATGTTCCCGGTAGGCTGTAAGAGCACTGTGCAGAGCGAGTTGTTTCTTAGCATCCCAAAGAGCTGGAAGGATGATGCTCTGGGGACCAACTCGCCCTTTGGAAAGAAGCCTGCACGTTGTGCATTTCAGCTCTAGGGCAATGTAGCACACCCAGAGCAGAAGTCCTACTTCAGCCAGATCAGGCCTGCAAAGAAACTGCGTTTGACAGGCCTTTGGAAGAGATCTTCCCGGTAGGCTGTAAGAGCACTGTGCTGAGCGAGTTGTTTCTTAGCTTCCCAAAGAGCTGGAAGCAAAATGCTGTGGGGCCCAACTCGCCCTTTGGAAAGAAGCCTGCACGTTGTGCCTTTCAGCTCTAGGGCAATGTAGCACACCCCGAGCAGAAGTCCTACTTCAGCCAGATCAGGCCTGCAAAGAAACTGCGTTTCACAGGCCTTTGGAAGAGATGTTCCCGGTAGGCTGTAAGAGCACTGTGCAGAGCGAGTTGTTTCTTAGCTTCCCAAAGAGCTGGAAGCAAGATGCTGTGGGGCCCAACTCGCCCTTTGGAAAGAAGCCTGCACGTTGTGCCTTTCAGCTCTAGGGCAATGTAGCACACCCAGAGCAGGAGTCCTACTTCAGCCAGATCAGTCCTGCAAAGAAACTGCGTTTCACAGGCCTTTGGAAGAGATGTTCCCGGTAGGCTGTAAGAGCACTGTGCAGAGCGAGTTGTTTCTTAGCTTCCCAAAGAGCTGGAAGCAAGATGCTGTGGGGCCCAACTCGCCCTTTGGAAGGAAGCCTGCACGTTGTGCCTTTCAGCTCTAGGGCAATGTAGCACACCCAGAGCAGAAGTGCTACTTCAGCCAGATCAGGCCTGCAAAGAAACTGCGTTTCACAGGCCTTTGGAAGAGATGTTCCCGGTAGGCTGTAAGAGCACTGTGCAGAGCGAGTTGTTTCTTAGCTTCCCAAAGAGCTGGAAGCAAGATGCTGTGGGGCCCAACTCGCCCTTTGGAAAGAAGCCTGCACGTTGTGCCTTTCGGCTCTAGGGCAATGTAGCACACCCAGAGCAGAAGTCCTACTTCAGCCAGATCAGGCCTGCAAAGAAACTGCGTTTCACAGGCCTTTGGAAGAGATGTTCCCGGTAGGCTGTAAGAGCACTGTGCAGAGCGAGTTGTTTCTTAGCTTCCCAAAGAGCTGGAAGCAAGATGCTGTGGGGCCCAAGTCGCCCTTTGAAAGAAGCCTGCACGTTGTGCCTTTCGGCTCTAGGGCAATGTAGCACACCCAGAGCAGAAGTCCTACTTCAGCCAGATCAGGCCTGCAAATAAACTGCGTTTCACAGGCCTTTGGAAGAGATGTTCCCGGTAGGCTGTAAGAGCACTGTGCAGAGCGAGTTGTTTCTTAGCTTCCCAAATAGCTGGAAGCAAGATGCTGCGGGGCCCAACTCGCCCTTTGGAAAGAAGCCTGCACGTTGTGACTTTCAGCTCTAGGGCAATGTAGCACACCCAGAGCAGAAGTCCTACTTCAGCCAGATCAGGCCTGCAAAGAAACTGCGTTTCACAGGCCTTTCGAAGAGATGTTCCCGGTAGGCTGTAAGAGCACTGTGCAGAGCGAGTTGTTTCTTAGCTTCCCAAAGAGCTGGAAGCAAGATGCTGTGGGGCCCAACTCGCCCTTTGGAAAGAAGCCTGCACGTTGTGCCTTTCGGCTCTAGGGCAATGTAGCACACCCAGAGCAGAAGTCCTACTTCAGCCAGATCAGGCCTGCAAAGAAACTGCGTTTCACAGGCCTTTGGAAGAGATGTTCCCGGTAGGCTGTAAGAGCACTGTGCAGAGCGAGTTGTTTCTTAGCTTCCCAAAGTGCTGGAAGCAAGATGCTGTGGGGCCCAACTCGCCCTATGGAAAGAAGCCTGCACGTTGTGCCTTTCAGCTCTAAGGCAATGAAGCACACCCAGAGCAGAAGTTCTACTTCAGCGAGATCAGGTCTGCGAGGAAACTGCTTTTCACAGGCCTTTGGAAGAGATGTTGCCGGTAGGCTGTAAGAGCACTGTGCAGAGCGAGTTGTTTCTCAGCTTCCCAAAGAGCTGGAAGCAAGATGCTGTGGGGCCCAACTCGCCCTTTGGAAAGAAGCCTGCACGTTGTGCCTTTCAGCTCTAGGGCAATGTAGCACACCCAGAGCAGACGTCCTACTTCAGCCAGATCAGGCCTGCAAAGAAACTGCGTTTCACAGGCCTTTGGAAGAGATGTTTCCCGTAGGCTGTAAGAGCACTGTGCAGAGCGAGTTGTTTCTTACCTTTCCAAAGAGCTGGAAGCAAGATGCTGTGGGGCCCAACTCGCCCTTTGAAAGAAGCCTGCACGTTGTGCCTTTCAGCTCTAGGGCAATGTAGCACACCCAGAGCAGAAGTCCTACTTCAGCCAGATCAGGCCTGCAAAGAAACTGCGTTTCACAGTCCTTTGGAAGAGATGTTCCCGGTAGGCTGTAAGAGCACTGTGCAGAGCGAGTTGTTTCTTAGCTTCCCAAAGAGCTGGAAGCAAGATGCTGTGGGGCCCAGCTCGCCCTTTGGAAAGAAGCCTGCACGTTGTGCCTTTCAGCTCTAGGGCAATGTAGCACACCCAGAGCAGAAGTCCTACTTCAGCCAGATCAGGCCTGCAAAGAAACTGCGTTTCACAGGCCTTTGGAAGAGATGTTCCCGGTAGGCTGTAAGAGCACTGTGCAGAGCGAGTTTTTTCTTAGCTTCCCAAAGAGCTGGAAGCAAGATGCTGTGGGGCCCAACTCGCCCTTTGGAAAGAAGCCTGCACGTTGTGCCTTTCAGCTCTAGGGCAATGTAGCACACCCAGAGCAGAAGTCCTACTTCAGCCAGATCAGGCCTGCAAAGAAACTGCGTTTCACAGGCCTTTGGAAGAGATGTTCCCGGTAGGCTGTAAGAGCACTGCGCAGAGCGAGTTGTTTCTTAGCTTCCCAAAGAGCTGGAAGCAAGATGCTGTGGGGCCCAACTCGCCCTTTGGAAAGAAGCCTGCACGTTGTGCCTTTCAGCTCTAGGGCAATGTAGCACACCCACAGCTGGAGTCCTACTTCAGCCAGATCAGACCTGGAAAGAAACTGCGTTTCACAGGCCTTTGGAAGAGATGTTCCCGGTAGGCTGTAAGAGCACTGTGCAGAGCGAGTTGTTTCTTAGCTTCCCAAAGAGCTGGAAGCAAGATGCTGTGGGGCCCAACTCGCCCTTTGGAAAGAAGCCTGCACGTTGTGCCTTTCAGCTCTAGGGCAATGTAGCACACACAGAGGAGGAGTCCTACTTCAGCCAGATCAGGCCTGCAAAGAAACTGCGTTTCACAGGCCTTTGGAAGAGATGTTCCCAGTAGGCTGTAAGAGCACAGTGCAGAGCGAGTTGTTTCTTAGCTTCCCAAAGAGCTGGAAGCAAGATGCTGTGGGGCCCAACTCGCCCTTTGCAAAGAAGCCTGCACGTTGTGCCTTTCAGCTCTAGGGCAATGTAGCACACCCAGAGCAGAAGTCCTACTTCAGCCAGATCAGGCCTGCAAAGAAACTGCGTTTCACAGGCCTTTGGAAGAGATGTTCCCGGTAGGCTGTAAGAGCACTGTGCAGAGCGAGTTGTTTCTTAGCTTCCCAAAGAGCTGGAAGCAAGATGCTGTGGGGCCCAACTCGCCCTTTGGAAAGAAGCCTGCACGTTGTGCCTTTCAGCTCTAGGGCAATGTAGCACACCCAGAGCAGAAGTCCTACTTCAGCCAGATCAGGCCTGCAAAGAAACTGCGTTTCACAGGCCTTTGGAAGAGATGTTCCCGGTAGGCTGTAAGAGCACTGTGCAGAGCGAGTTGTTTCTTAGCTTCCCAAAGAGCTGGAAGCAAGATGCTTTGGGGCCCAACTCGCCCTTTGGAAAGTAGCCTGCACGTTGTGCCTTTCAGCTCTAGGGCAATGTAGCACACCCAGAGCAGAAGTCCTACTTCAGCCAGATCAGACCTGCAAAGAAACTGCGTTTCACAGGCCTTTGGAAGAGATGTTCCCGGTAGGCTGTAAGAGCACTGTGCAGAGCAAGTTGTTTCTTAGCATCCCAAAGAGCTGGAAGGAAGATGCTCTGGGGACCAACTCGCCCTTTGGAAAGAAGCCTGCACGTTGTGCCTTTCAGCTCTAGGGCAATGTAGCACACCCAGAGCAGAAGTCCTACTTCAGCCAGATCAGGCCTGCAAAGAAACTGCGTTTCACAGGCCTTTGGAAGAGATGTTCCCGGTAGGCTGTAAGAGAACTGTGCTGAGCGAGTTGTTTCTTAGCTTCCCAAAGAGCTGGAAGCAAGATGCTGTGGGGCCCAACTCGCCCTTTGGAAAGAAGCCTGCACGTTGTGCCTTTCAGCTCTAGGGCAATGTAGCACACCCCGAGCAGAAGTCCTACTTCAGCCAGATCAGGCCTGCAAAGAAACTGCGTTTCACAGGCCTTTGGAACAGATGTTCCCGGTAGGATGTAAGAGCACTGTGCAGAGCGAGTTGTTTCTTAGCTTCCCCAAGAGCTGGAAGCAAGATGCTGTGGGGCCCAACTCGCCCTTTGGAAAGTAGTCTGCACGTTGTGCCTTTCAGCTCTAGGGCAATGTAGCACACCCAGAGCAGGAGTCCTACTTCAGCCAGATAAGGCCTGCAAAGAAACTGCGTTTCACAGGCCTTTGGAAGAGATTTTCCCGGTAGGCTGTAAGAGCACTGTGCAGAGCGAGTTGTTTCTTAGCTTCCCAAAGAGCTGGAAGCAAGATGCTGTGGGGCCCAACTCGCCCTTTGGAAAGAAGCCTGCACGTTGTGCCTTTCAGCTCTAGGGCAATGTAGCACACCCAGAGCAGACGTCCTACTTCAGCCAGATCAGGCCTGCAAAGAAACTGCGTTTCACAGGCCTTTGGAAGAGATGTTTCCGGTAGGCTTTAAGAGCACTGTGCAGAGCGAGTTGTTTCTTAGCTTCCCAAAGAGCTGGAAGCAATATGCTGTGGGGCCCAACTCGCCCTTTGAAAGAAGCCTGCACGTTGTGCCTTTCAGCTCTAGGGCAAAGTAGCACACCCAGAGCAGAAGTCCTACTTCAGCCAGATCAGGCATGCAAAGAAACTGCGTTTCACAGGCCTTTGGAAGAGATGTTCCCGGTAGGCTGTAAGAGCACTGTGCAGAGCGAGTTGTTTCTTAGCTTCCCAAAGAGCTGGAAGCAAGATGCTGTGGGGCCCAACTCGCCCTTTGGAAAGAAGCCTGCACGTTGTGCCTTTCAGCTCTAGGGCAATGTAGCACACCCAGAGCAGAAGTCCTACTTCAGCCAGATCAGGCCTGCAAAGAAACTGCGTTTCACAGGCCTTTGGAAGAGATGTTCCCGGTAGGCTGTAAGAGCACTGTGCAGAGCGAGTTGTTTCTTAGCTTCCCAAAGAGCTGGAAGCAAGATGCTGTGGGGCCCAACTCGCCCTTTGGAAAGTAGCCTGCACGTTGTGCCTTTCAGCTCTAGGGCAATGTAGCACACCCAGAGCAGAAGTCCTACTTCAGCCAGATGAGACCTGCAAAGAAACTGCATTTCTCAGGCCTTTGGAAGAGATGTTCCCGGTAGGCTGTAAGAGCACTGTGCAGAGCGAGTTGTTTCTTAGCATCCCAAACAGCTGGAAGGAAGATGCTCTGGGGCCCAACTCGCCCTTTGGAAAGAAGCCTGCACGTTGTGCCTTTCAGCTCTAAGGCAATGAAGCACACCCAGAGCAGAAGTTCTACTTCAGCGAGATCAGGTCTGCGAGGAAACTGCTTTTCACAGGCCTTTGGAAGAGATGTTGCCGGTAGGCTGTAAGAGCACTGTGCAGAGCGAGTTGTTTCTCAGCTTCCCAAAGAGCTGGAAGCAAGATGCTGTGGGGCCCAACTCGCCCTTTGGAAAGAAGCCTGCACGTTGTGCCTTTCAGCTCTAGGGCAATGTAGCACACCCAGAGCAGACGTCCTACTTCAGCCAGATCAGGCCTGCAAAGAAACTGCGTTTCACAGGCCTTTGGAAGAGATGTTTCCCGTAGGCTGTAAGAGCACTGTGCAGAGCGAGTTGTTTCTTACCTTTCCAAAGAGCTGGAAGCAAGATGCTGTGGGGCCCAACTCGCCCTTTGAAAGAAGCCTGCACGTTGTGCCTTTCAGCTCTAGGGCAATGTAGCACACCCAGAGCAGAAGTCCTACTTCAGCCAGATCAGGCCTGCAAAGAAACTGCGTTTCACAGTCCTTTGGAAGAGATGTTCCCGGTAGGCTGTAAGAGCACTGTGCAGAGCGAGTTGTTTCTTAGCTTCCCAAAGAGCTGGAAGCAAGATGCTGTGGGGCCCAGCTCGCCCTTTGGAAAGAAGCCTGCACGTTGTGCCTTTCAGCTCTAGGGCAATGTAGCACACCCAGAGCAGAAGTCCTACTTCAGCCAGATCAGGCCTGCAAAGAAACTGCGTTTCACAGGCCTTTGGAAGAGATGTTCCCGGTAGGCTGTAAGAGCACTGTGCAGAGCGAGTTTTTTCTTAGCTTCCCAAAGAGCTGGAAGCAAGATGCTGTGGGGCCCAACTCGCCCTTTGGAAAGAAGCCTGCACGTTGTGCCTTTCAGCTCTAGGGCAATGTAGCACACCCAGAGCAGAAGTCCTACTTCAGCCAGATCAGGCCTGCAAAGAAACTGCGTTTCACAGGCCTTTGGAAGAGATGTTCCCGGTAGGCTGTAAGAGCACTGCGCAGAGCGAGTTGTTTCTTAGCTTCCCAAAGAGCTGGAAGCAAGATGCTGTGGGGCCCAACTCGCCCTTTGGAAAGAAGCCTGCACGTTGTGCCTTTCAGCTCTAGGGCAATGTAGCACACCCACAGCTGGAGTCCTACTTCAGCCAGATCAGACCTGGAAAGAAACTGCGTTTCACAGGCCTTTGGAAGAGATGTTCCCGGTAGGCTGTAAGAGCACTGTGCAGAGCGAGTTGTTTCTTAGCTTCCCAAAGAGCTGGAAGCAAGATGCTGTGGGGCCCAACTCGCCCTTTGGAAAGAAGCCTGCACGTTGTGCCTTTCAGCTCTAGGGCAATGTAGCACACACAGAGGAGGAGTCCTACTTCAGCCAGATCAGGCCTGCAAAGAAACTGCGTTTCACAGGCCTTTGGAAGAGATGTTCCCAGTAGGCTGTAAGAGCACAGTGCAGAGCGAGTTGTTTCTTAGCTTCCCAAAGAGCTGGAAGCAAGATGCTGTGGGGCCCAACTCGCCCTTTGCAAAGAAGCCTGCACGTTGTGCCTTTCAGCTCTAGGGCAATGTAGCACACCCAGAGCAGAAGTCCTACTTCAGCCAGATCAGGCCTGCAAAGAAACTGCGTTTCACAGGCCTTTGGAAGAGATGTTCCCGGTAGGCTGTAAGAGCACTGTGCAGAGCGAGTTGTTTCTTAGCTTCCCAAAGAGCTGGAAGCAAGATGCTGTGGGGCCCAACTCGCCCTTTGGAAAGAAGCCTGCACGTTGTGCCTTTCAGCTCTAGGGCAATGTAGCACACCCAGAGCAGAAGTCCTACTTCAGCCAGATCAGGCCTGCAAAGAAACTGCGTTTCACAGGCCTTTGGAAGAGATGTTCCCGGTAGGCTGTAAGAGCACTGTGCAGAGCGAGTTGTTTCTTAGCTTCCCAAAGAGCTGGAAGCAAGATGCTTTGGGGCCCAACTCGCCCTTTGGAAAGTAGCCTGCACGTTGTGCCTTTCAGCTCTAGGGCAATGTAGCACACCCAGAGCAGAAGTCCTACTTCAGCCAGATCAGACCTGCAAAGAAACTGCGTTTCACAGGCCTTTGGAAGAGATGTTCCCGGTAGGCTGTAAGAGCACTGTGCAGAGCAAGTTGTTTCTTAGCATCCCAAAGAGCTGGAAGGAAGATGCTCTGGGGACCAACTCGCCCTTTGGAAAGAAGCCTGCACGTTGTGCCTTTCAGCTCTAGGGCAATGTAGCACACCCAGAGCAGAAGTCCTACTTCAGCCAGATCAGGCCTGCAAAGAAACTGCGTTTCACAGGCCTTTGGAAGAGATGTTCCCGGTAGGCTGTAAGAGAACTGTGCTGAGCGAGTTGTTTCTTAGCTTCCCAAAGAGCTGGAAGCAAGATGCTGTGGGGCCCAACTCGCCCTTTGGAAAGAAGCCTGCACGTTGTGCCTTTCAGCTCTAGGGCAATGTAGCACACCCCGAGCAGAAGTCCTACTTCAGCCAGATCAGGCCTGCAAAGAAACTGCGTTTCACAGGCCTTTGGAACAGATGTTCCCGGTAGGATGTAAGAGCACTGTGCAGAGCGAGTTGTTTCTTAGCTTCCCCAAGAGCTGGAAGCAAGATGCTGTGGGGCCCAACTCGCCCTTTGGAAAGTAGTCTGCACGTTGTGCCTTTCAGCTCTAGGGCAATGTAGCACACCCAGAGCAGGAGTCCTACTTCAGCCAGATAAGGCCTGCAAAGAAACTGCGTTTCACAGGCCTTTGGAAGAGATTTTTCCGGTAGGCTGTAAGAGCACTGTGCAGAGCGAGTTGTTTCTTAGCTTCCCAAAGAGCTGGAAGCAAGATGCTGTGGGGCCCAACTCGCCCTTTGGAAAGAAGCCTGCACGTTGTGCCTTTCAGCTCTAGGGCAATGTAGCACACCCAGAGCAGACGTCCTACTTCAGCCAGATCAGGCCTGCAAAGAAACTGCGTTTCACAGGCCTTTGGAAGAGATGTTTCCGGTAGGCTTTAAGAGCACTGTGCAGAGCGAGTTGTTTCTTAGCTTCCCAAAGAGCTGGAAGCAATATGCTGTGGGGCCCAACTCGCCCTTTGAAAGAAGCCTGCACGTTGTGCCTTTCAGCTCTAGGGCAAAGTAGCACACCCAGAGCAGAAGTCCTACTTCAGCCAGATCAGGCATGCAAAGAAACTGCGTTTCACAGGCCTTTGGAAGAGATGTTCCCGGTAGGCTGTAAGAGCACTGTGCAGAGCGAGTTGTTTCTTAGCTTCCCAAAGAGCTGGAAGCAAGATGCTGTGGGGCCCAACTCGCCCTTTGGAAAGAAGCCTGCACGTTGTGCCTTTCAGCTCTAGGGCAATGTAGCACACCCAGAGCAGAAGTCCTACTTCAGCCAGATCAGGCCTGCAAAGAAACTGCGTTTCACAGGCCTTTGGAAGAGATGTTCCCGGTAGGCTGTAAGAGCACTGTGCAGAGCGAGTTGTTTCTTAGCTTCCCAAAGAGCTGGAAGCAAGATGCTGTGGGGCCCAACTCGCCCTTTGGAAAGTAGCCTGCACGTTGTGCCTTTCAGCTCTAGGGCAATGTAGCACACCCAGAGCAGAAGTCCTACTTCAGCCAGATGAGACCTGCAAAGAAACTGCATTTCTCAGGCCTTTGGAAGAGATGTTCCCGGTAGGCTGTAAGAGCACTGTGCAGAGCGAGTTGTTTCTTAGCATCCCAAACAGCTGGAAGGAAGATGCTCTGGGGCCCAACTCGCCCTTTGGAAAGAAGCCTGCACGTTGTGCCTTTCAGCTCTAGGGCAATGTAGCACACCCAGAGCAGAAGTCCTACTTCAGCCAGATCAGGCCTGCAAAGAAACTGCGTTTCACAGGCCTTTGGAAGAGACGTTCCCGGTAGGCTGTAAGAGCACTGTGCTGAGCGAGTTGTTTCTTAGCTTCCCAAAGAGCTGGAAGCAAGATGCTGTGGGGCTCAACTCGCCCTTTGGAAAGAAGCCTGCACGTTGTGCCTTTCAGCTCTAGGGCAATGTAGCACACCCAGAGCAGAAGTCCTACTTCAGCCAGATCAGGCCTGCAAAGAAACTCCGTATCACAGGCCTTTGGAACAGATGTTCACGGTAGGCTGTAAGAGCACTGTGCAGAGCGAGTTGTTTCTTAGCTTCCCAAAGAGCTGGAAGCAAGATGCTGTGGGGCCCAGCTCGCCCTTTGGAAAGAAGCCTGCACGTTGTGCCTTTCAGCTCTAGGGCAATGTAGCACACCCAGAGCAGAAGTCCTACTTCAGCCAGATCAGGCCTGCAAAGAAACTGCGTTTCACAGGCCTTTGGAAGAGATGTTCCCGGTAGGCTGTAAGAGCACTGTGCAGAGCGAGTTGTTTCTTAGCTTCCCAAAGAGCTGGAAGCAAGATGCTGTGGGGCCCAACTCGCCCTTTGGAAAGAAGCCTGCACGTTGTGCCTTTCAGCTCTAGGGCAATGTAGCACACCCAGAGCAGAAGTTCTACTTCAGCGAGATCAGGCCTGCAAAGAAACTGCGTTTCACAGGTCTTTGGAAGAGATGTTCCCGGTAGGCTGTAACAGCACTGTGCAGAGCGAGTTGTTTCTTAGCTTTCCAAAGAGCTGGAAGCAAGATGCTGTGGGGCCCAACTCGCCCTTTGGAAAGAAGCCTGCACGTTGTGCCTTTCAGCTCTAGGGCAATGTAGCACACCCAGAGCAGAAGTCCTACTTCAGCCAGATCAGGCCTGCAAAGAAACTGCATTTCACAGGCATTTGGAAGAGATGTTCCCGGTAGGCTGTAAGAGCACTGAGCAGAGCGAGTTGTTTCTTAGCTTCCCCAAGAGCTGGAAGCAAGATGCTGTGGGGCCCAACTCGCCCTTTGGAAAGTAGCCTGCACGTTGTGCCTTTCAGCTCTAGGGCAATGTAGCACACCCAGAGCAGGAGTCCTACTTCAGCCAGATCAGGCCTGCAAAGGAACTGCGTTTCACAGGCCTTTGGAAGAGATTTTCCCGGTAGGCTGTAAGAGCACTGTGCATAGCGAGTTGTTTCTTAGCTTCCCAAAGACTAGAACAAGATGCTGTGGGGCCCAACTCGCCCTTTGGAAAGAAGCCTGCACGTTGTGCCTTTCAGCTCTAGGGCAATGTAGCACACACAGAGGAGGAGTCCTACTTCAGCCAGATCAGGCCTGCAAAGAAACTGCGTTTCACAGGCCTTTGGAAGAGATGTTCCCAGTAGGCTGTAAGAGCACAGTGCAGAGCGAGTTGTTTCTTAGCTTCCCAAAGAGCTGGAAGCAAGATGCTGTGGGGCCCAACTCGCCCTTTGCAAAGAAGCCTGCACGTTGTGCCTTTCAGCTCTAGGGCAATGTAGCACACCCAGAGCAGAAGTCCTACTTCAGCCAGATCAGGCCTGCAAAGAAACTGCGTTTCACAGGCCTTTGGAAGAGATGTTCCCGGTAGGCTGTAAGAGCACTGTGCAGAGCGAGTTGTTTCTTAGCTTCCCAAAGAGCTGGAAGCAAGATGCTGTGGGGCCCAACTCGCCCTTTGGAAAGAAGCCTGCACGTTGTGCCTTTCAGCTCTAGGGCAATGTAGCACACCCAGAGCAGAAGTCCTACTTCAGCCAGATCAGGCCTGCAAAGAAACTGCGTTTCACAGGCCTTTGGAAGAGATGTTCCCGGTAGGCTGTAAGAGCACTGTGCAGAGCGAGTTGTTTCTTAGCTTCCCAAAGAGCTGGAAGCAAGATGCTTTGGGGCCCAACTCGCCCTTTGGAAAGTAGCCTGCACGTTGTGCCTTTCAGCTCTAGGGCAATGTAGCACACCCAGAGCAGAAGTCCTACTTCAGCCAGATCAGACCTGCAAAGAAACTGCGTTTCACAGGCCTTTGGAAGAGATGTTCCCGGTAGGCTGTAAGAGCACTGTGCAGAGCAAGTTGTTTCTTAGCATCCCAAAGAGCTGGAAGGAAGATGCTCTGGGGACCAACTCGCCCTTTGGAAAGAAGCCTGCACGTTGTGCCTTTCAGCTCTAGGGCAATGTAGCACACCCAGAGCAGAAGTCCTACTTCAGCCAGATCAGGCCTGCAAAGAAACTGCGTTTCACAGGCCTTTGGAAGAGATGTTCCCGGTAGGCTGTAAGAGAACTGTGCTGAGCGAGTTGTTTCTTAGCTTCCCAAAGAGCTGGAAGCAAGATGCTGTGGGGCCCAACTCGCCCTTTGGAAAGAAGCCTGCACGTTGTGCCTTTCAGCTCTAGGGCAATGTAGCACACCCCGAGCAGAAGTCCTACTTCAGCCAGATCAGGCCTGCAAAGAAACTGCGTTTCACAGGCCTTTGGAACAGATGTTCCCGGTAGGATGTAAGAGCACTGTGCAGAGCGAGTTGTTTCTTAGCTTCCCCAAGAGCTGGAAGCAAGATGCTGTGGGGCCCAACTCGCCCTTTGGAAAGTAGTCTGCACGTTGTGCCTTTCAGCTCTAGGGCAATGTAGCACACCCAGAGCAGGAGTCCTACTTCAGCCAGATAAGGCCTGCAAAGAAACTGCGTTTCACAGGCCTTTGGAAGAGATTTTCCCGGTAGGCTGTAAGAGCACTGTGCAGAGCGAGTTGTTTCTTAGCTTCCCAAAGAGCTGGAAGCAAGATGCTGTGGGGCCCAACTCGCCCTTTGGAAAGAAGCCTGCACGTTGTGCCTTTCAGCTCTAGGGCAATGTAGCACACCCAGAGCAGACGTCCTACTTCAGCCAGATCAGGCCTGCAAAGAAACTGCGTTTCACAGGCCTTTGGAAGAGATGTTTCCGGTAGGCTTTAAGAGCACTGTGCAGAGCGAGTTGTTTCTTAGCTTCCCAAAGAGCTGGAAGCAATATGCTGTGGGGCCCAACTCGCCCTTTGAAAGAAGCCTGCACGTTGTGCCTTTCAGCTCTAGGGCAAAGTAGCACACCCAGAGCAGAAGTCCTACTTCAGCCAGATCAGGCATGCAAAGAAACTGCGTTTCACAGGCCTTTGGAAGAGATGTTCCCGGTAGGCTGTAAGAGCACTGTGCAGAGCGAGTTGTTTCTTAGCTTCCCAAAGAGCTGGAAGCAAGCTGCTGTGGGGCCCAACTCGCCCTTTGGAAAGAAGCCTGCACGTTGTGCCTTTCAGCTCTAGGGCAATGTAGCACACCCAGAGCAGAAGTCCTACTTCAGCCAGATCAGGCCTGCAAAGAAACTGCGTTTCACAGGCCTTTGGAAGAGATGTTCCCGGTAGGCTGTAAGAGCACTGTGCAGAGCGAGTTGTTTCTTAGCTTCCCAAAGAGCTGGAAGCAAGATGCTGTGGGGCCCAACTCGCCCTTTGGAAAGTAGCCTGCACGTTGTGCCTTTCAGCTCTAGGGCAATGTAGCACACCCAGAGCAGAAGTCCTACTTCAGCCAGATGAGACCTGCAAAGAAACTGCATTTCTCAGGCCTTTGGAAGAGATGTTCCCGGTAGGCTGTAAGAGCACTGTGCAGAGCGAGTTGTTTCTTAGCATCCCAAACAGCTGGAAGGAAGATGCTCTGGGGCCCAACTCGCCCTTTGGAAAGAAGCCTGCACGTTGTGCCTTTCAGCTCTAGGGCAATGTAGCACACCCAGAGCAGAAGTCCTACTTCAGCCAGATCAGGCCTGCAAAGAAACTGCGTTTCACAGGCCTTTGGAAGAGACGTTCCCGGTAGGCTGTAAGAGCACTGTGCTGAGCGAGTTGTTTCTTAGCTTCCCAAAGAGCTGGAAGCAAGATGCTGTGGGGCTCAACTCGCCCTTTGGAAAGAAGCCTGCACGTTGTGCCTTTCAGCTCTAGGGCAATGTAGCACACCCAGAGCAGAAGTCCTACTTCAGCCAGATCAGGCCTGCAAAGAAACTCCGTATCACAGGCCTTTGGAACAGATGTTCACGGTAGGCTGTAAGAGCACTGTGCAGAGCGAGTTGTTTCTTAGCTTCCCAAAGAGCTGGAAGCAAGATGCTGTGGGGCCCAGCTCGCCCTTTGGAAAGAAGCCTGCACGTTGTGCCTTTCAGCTCTAGGGCAATGTAGCACACCCAGAGCAGAAGTCCTACTTCAGCCAGATCAGGCCTGCAAAGAAACTGCGTTTCACAGGCCTTTGGAAGAGATGTTCCCGGTAGGCTGTAAGAGCACTGTGCAGAGCGAGTTGTTTCTTAGCTTCCCAAAGAGCTGGAAGCAAGATGCTGTGGGGCCCAACTCGCCCTTTGGAAAGAAGCCTGCACGTTGTGCCTTTCAGCTCTAGGGCAATGTAGCACACCCAGAGCAGAAGTTCTACTTCAGCGAGATCAGGCCTGCAAAGAAACTGCGTTTCACAGGTCTTTGGAAGAGATGTTCCCGGTAGGCTGTAACAGCACTGTGCAGAGCGAGTTGTTTCTTAGCTTTCCAAAGAGCTGGAAGCAAGATGCTGTGGGGCCCAACTCGCCCTTTGGAAAGAAGCCTGCACGTTGTGCCTTTCAGCTCTAGGGCAATGTAGCACACCCAGAGCAGAAGTCCTACTTCAGCCAGATCAGGCCTGCAAAGAAACTGCATTTCACAGGCATTTGGAAGAGATGTTCCCGGTAGGCTGTAAGAGCACTGAGCAGAGCGAGTTGTTTCTTAGCTTCCCCAAGAGCTGGAAGCAAGATGCTGTGGGGCCCAACTCGCCCTTTGGAAAGTAGCCTGCACGTTGTGCCTTTCAGCTCTAGGGCAATGTAGCACACCCAGAGCAGGAGTCCTACTTCAGCCAGATCAGGCCTGCAAAGGAACTGCGTTTCACAGGCCTTTGGAAGAGATTTTCCCGGTAGGCTGTAAGAGCACTGTGCATAGCGAGTTGTTTCTTAGCTTCCCAAAGACTGGAACAAGATGCTGTGGGGCCCAACTCGCCCTTTGGAAAGAAGCCTGCACGTTGTGCCTTTCAGCTCTAGGGCAATGCAGCACACCCAGAGCAGACGTCCTACTTCAGCCATATCAGGCCTGCAAAGAAACTGCGTTTCACAGGCCTTTGGAAGAGATGTTCCCGGTAGGCTGTAAGAGCACTGTGCAGAGCGCGTTGTTTCTTAGCTTCCCAAAGAGCTGGAAGCAAGATGCTGTGGGGCCCAACTCGCCCTTTGAAAGAAGCCTGCACGTTGTGCCTTTCAGCTCTAGGGCAATGTAGCACACCCAGAGCAGAAGTCCTACTTCAGCCAGATCAGGCCTGCAAATAAACTGCGTTTCACAGGCCTTTGGAAGAGATGTTCCCGGTAGGCTGTAAGAGCACTGTGCAGAGCGAGTTGTTTCTTAGCTTTCCAAATAGCTGGAAGCAAGATGCTGCGGGGCCCAACTCGCCCTTTGGAAAGAAGCCTGCACGTTGTGACTTTCAGCTCTAGGGCAATGTAGCACACCCAGAGCAGAAGTCCTACTTCAGCCAGATCAGGCCTGCAAAGAAACTGCGTTTCACAGGCCTTTGGAAGAGATGTTCCCGGTAGGCTGTAAGAGCACTGTGCAGAGCGAGTTGTTTCTTAGCTTCCCAAAGAGCTGGAAGCAAGATGCTGTGGGGCCCAACTCGCCCTTTGGAAAGAAGCCTGCACGTTGTGCCTTTCGGCTCTAGGGCAATGTAGCACACCCAGAGCAGAAGTCCTACTTCAGCCAGATCAGGCCTGCAAAGAAACTGCGTTTCACAGGCCTTTGGAAGAGAT
The DNA here is from genome assembly GCF_041296265.1 of Equus caballus. Lineage (NCBI taxonomy): Eukaryota > Metazoa > Chordata > Mammalia > Perissodactyla > Equidae > Equus > Equus caballus. The sequence continues at coordinate 70,637,949 of NC_091684.1, forward strand.
GTTCCCGGTAGGCTGTAAGAGCACTGTGCAGAGCGAGTTGTTTCTTAGCTTCCCAAATTGCTGGAAGCAAGATGCTGTGGGGCCCAACTCGCCCTATGGAAAGAAGCCTGCACGTTGTGCCTTTCAGCTCTAGGGCAATGAAGCACACACAGAGCAGAAGTTCTACTTCAGCGAGATCAGGTCTGCGAGGAAACTGCTTTTCACAGGCCTTTGGAAGAGATGTTGCCGGTAGGCTGTAAGAGCACTGTGCAGAGCGAGTTGTTTCTCAGCTTCCCAAAGAGCTGCAAGCAAGATGCTGTGGGGCCCAACTCGCCCTTTGGAAAGAAGCCTGCACGTTGTGCCTTTCAGCTCTAGGGCAATGTAGCACACCCAGAGCAGACGTCGTACTTCAGCCAGATCAGGCCTGCAAAGAAACTGCGTTTCACAGGCCTTTGGAAGAGATGTTTCCCGTAGGCTGCAAGAGCACTGTGCAGAGCGAGTTGTTTCTTACCTTTCCAAAGAGCTGGAAGCAAGATGCTGTGGGGCCCAACTCGCCCTTTGAAAGAAGCCTGCACGTTGTGCCTTTCAGCTCTAGGGCAATGTAGCACACCCAGAGCAGAAGTCCTACTTCAGCCAGATCAGGCCTGCAAAGAAACTGCGTTTCACAGGCCTTTGGAAGAGATGTTGCCGGTAGGCTGTAAGAGCACTGTGCAGAGCGAGTTGTTTCTTAGTTTCCCAAAGAGCTGGAAGCAAGATGCTGTGGGGCCCAACTCGCTCTTTGGAAAGAAGCCTGCACGTTGTGCCTTTCAGCTCTAGGGCAATGTAGCACACCCAGAGCAGAAGTCCTACTTCAGCCAGATCAGGCCTGCAAAGAAACTGCGTTTCACAGGCCTTTGGAAGAGATGTTCCCGGTAGGCTGTAAGAGCACTGTGCAGAGCGAGTTGTTTCTTAGCTTCCCAAAGAGCTGGAAGCAAGATGCTGTGGGGCCCAACTCGCCCTTTGGAAAGAAGCCTGCACGTTGTGCCTTTCAGCTCTAGGGCAATGTAGCACACCCAGAGCAGAAGTGCTACTTCAGCCAGATCAGGCCTGCAAAGAAACTGCGTTTCACAGGCCTTTGGAAGAGATGTTCCCGGTAGGCTGTAAGAGCACTGTGCAGAGCGAGTTGTTTCTTAGCTTCCCAAAGAGCTGGAAGCAAGATGCTGTGGGGCCCAACTCGCCCTTTGGAAAGAAGCCTGCACGTTGTGCCTTTCGGCTCTAGGGCAATGTAGCACACCCAGAGCAGAAGTCCTACTTCAGCCAGATCAGGCCTGCAAAGAAACTGCGTTTCACAGGCCTTTGGAAGAGATGTTCCCGGTAGGCTGTAAGAGCACTGTGCAGAGCGAGTTGTTTCTTAGCTTCCCAAAGAGCTGGAAGCAAGATGCTGTGGGGCCCAAGTCGCCCTTTGAAAGAAGCCTGCACGTTGTGCCTTTCGGCTCTAGGGCAATGTAGCACACCCAGAGCAGAAGTCCTACTTCAGCCAGATCAGGCCTGCAAATAAACTGCGTTTCACAGGCCTTTGGAAGAGATGTTCCCGGTAGGCTGTAAGAGCACTGTGCAGAGCGAGTTGTTTCTTAGCTTCCCAAATAGCTGGAAGCAAGATGCTGCGGGGCCCAACTCGCCCTTTGGAAAGAAGCCTGCACGTTGTGACTTTCAGCTCTAGGGCAATGTAGCCCACCCAGAGCAGAAGTCCTACTTCAGCCAGATCAGGCCTGCAAAGAAACTGCGTTTCACAGGCCTTTCGAAGAGATGTTCCCGGTAGGCTGTAAGAGCACTGTGCAGAGCGAGTTGTTTCTTAGCTTCCCAAAGAGCTGGAAGCAAGATGCTGTGGGGCCCAACTCGCCCTTTGGAAAGAAGCCTGCACGTTGTGCCTTTCGGCTCTAGGGCAATGTAGCACACCCAGAGCAGAAGTCCTACTTCAGCCAGATCAGGCCTGCAAAGAAACTGCGTTTCACAGGCCTTTGGAAGAGATGTTCCCGGTAGGCTGTAAGAGCACTGTGCAGAGCGAGTTGTTTCTTAGCTTCCCAAAGTGCTGGAAGCAAGATGCTGTGGGGCCCAACTCGCCCTATGGAAAGAAGCCTGCACGTTGTGCCTTTCAGCTCTAAGGCAATGAAGCACACCCAGAGCAGAAGTTCTACTTCAGCGAGATCAGGTCTGCGAGGAAACTGCTTTTCACAGGCCTTTGGAAGAGATGTTGCCGGTAGGCTGTAAGAGCACTGTGCAGAGCGAGTTGTTTCTCAGCTTCCCAAAGAGCTGGAAGCAAGATGCTGTGGGGCCCAACTCGCCCTTTGGAAAGAAGCCTGCACGTTGTGCCTTTCAGCTCTAGGGCAATGTAGCACACCCAGAGCAGACGTCCTACTTCAGCCAGATCAGGCCTGCAAAGAAACTGCGTTTCACAGGCCTTTGGAAGAGATGTTTCCCGTAGGCTGTAAGAGCACTGTGCAGAGCGAGTTGTTTCTTACCTTTCCAAAGAGCTGGAAGCAAGATGCTGTGGGGCCCAACTCGCCCTTTGAAAGAAGCCTGCACGTTGTGCCTTTCAGCTCTAGGGCAATGTAGCACACCCAGAGCAGAAGTCCTACTTCAGCCAGATCAGGCCTGCAAAGAAACTGCGTTTCACAGTCCTTTGGAAGAGATGTTCCCGGTAGGCTGTAAGAGCACTGTGCAGAGCGAGTTGTTTCTTAGCTTCCCAAAGAGCTGGAAGCAAGATGCTGTGGGGCCCAGCTCGCCCTTTGGAAAGAAGCCTGCACGTTGTGCCTTTCAGCTCTAGGGCAATGTAGCACACCCAGAGCAGAAGTCCTACTTCAGCCAGATCAGGCCTGCAAAGAAACTGCGTTTCACAGGCCTTTGGAAGAGATGTTCCCGGTAGGCTGTAAGAGCACTGTGCAGAGCGAGTTTTTTCTTAGCTTCCCAAAGAGCTGGAAGCAAGATGCTGTGGGGCCCAACTCGCCCTTTGGAAAGAAGCCTGCACGTTGTGCCTTTCAGCTCTAGGGCAATGTAGCACACCCAGAGCAGAAGTCCTACTTCAGCCAGATCAGGCCTGCAAAGAAACTGCGTTTCACAGGCCTTTGGAAGAGATGTTCCCGGTAGGCTGTAAGAGCACTGCGCAGAGCGAGTTGTTTCTTAGCTTCCCAAAGAGCTGGAAGCAAGATGCTGTGGGGCCCAACTCGCCCTTTGGAAAGAAGCCTGCACGTTGTGCCTTTCAGCTCTAGGGCAATGTAGCACACCCACAGCTGGAGTCCTACTTCAGCCAGATCAGACCTGGAAAGAAACTGCGTTTCACAGGCCTTTGGAAGAGATGTTCCCGGTAGGCTGTAAGAGCACTGTGCAGAGCGAGTTGTTTCTTAGCTTCCCAAAGAGCTGGAAGCAAGATGCTGTGGGGCCCAACTCGCCCTTTGGAAAGAAGCCTGCACGTTGTGCCTTTCAGCTCTAGGGCAATGTAGCACACACAGAGGAGGAGTCCTACTTCAGCCAGATCAGGCCTGCAAAGAAACTGCGTTTCACAGGCCTTTGGAAGAGATGTTCCCAGTAGGCTGTAAGAGCACAGTGCAGAGCGAGTTGTTTCTTAGCTTCCCAAAGAGCTGGAAGCAAGATGCTGTGGGGCCCAACTCGCCCTTTGCAAAGAAGCCTGCACGTTGTGCCTTTCAGCTCTAGGGCAATGTAGCACACCCAGAGCAGAAGTCCTACTTCAGCCAGATCAGGCCTGCAAAGAAACTGCGTTTCACAGGCCTTTGGAAGAGATGTTCCCGGTAGGCTGTAAGAGCACTGTGCAGAGCGAGTTGTTTCTTAGCTTCCCAAAGAGCTGGAAGCAAGATGCTGTGGGGCCCAACTCGCCCTTTGGAAAGAAGCCTGCACGTTGTGCCTTTCAGCTCTAGGGCAATGTAGCACACCCAGAGCAGAAGTCCTACTTCAGCCAGATCAGGCCTGCAAAGAAACTGCGTTTCACAGGCCTTTGGAAGAGATGTTCCCGGTAGGCTGTAAGAGCACTGTGCAGAGCGAGTTGTTTCTTAGCTTCCCAAAGAGCTGGAAGCAAGATGCTTTGGGGCCCAACTCGCCCTTTGGAAAGTAGCCTGCACGTTGTGCCTTTCAGCTCTAGGGCAATGTAGCACACCCAGAGCAGAAGTCCTACTTCAGCCAGATCAGACCTGCAAAGAAACTGCGTTTCACAGGCCTTTGGAAGAGATGTTCCCGGTAGGCTGTAAGAGCACTGTGCAGAGCAAGTTGTTTCTTAGCATCCCAAAGAGCTGGAAGGAAGATGCTCTGGGGACCAACTCGCCCTTTGGAAAGAAGCCTGCACGTTGTGCCTTTCAGCTCTAGGGCAATGTAGCACACCCAGAGCAGAAGTCCTACTTCAGCCAGATCAGGCCTGCAAAGAAACTGCGTTTCACAGGCCTTTGGAAGAGATGTTCCCGGTAGGCTGTAAGAGAACTGTGCTGAGCGAGTTGTTTCTTAGCTTCCCGAAGAGCTGGAAGCAAGATGCTGTGGGGCCCAACTCGCCCTTTGGAAAGAAGCCTGCACGTTGTGCCTTTCAGCTCTAGGGCAATGTAGCACACCCCGAGCAGAAGTCCTACTTCAGCCAGATCAGGCCTGCAAAGAAACTGCGTTTCACAGGCCTTTGGAACAGATGCTCCCGGTAGGATGTAAGAGCACTGTGCAGAGCGAGTTGTTTCTTAGCTTCCCCAAGAGCTGGAAGCAAGATGCTGTGGGGCCCAACTCGCCCTTTGGAAAGTAGTCTGCACGTTGTGCCTTTCAGCTCTAGGGCAATGTAGCACACCCAGAGCAGGAGTCCTACTTCAGCCAGATAAGGCCTGCAAAGAAACTGCGTTTCACAGGCCTTTGGAAGAGATTTTCCCGGTAGGCTGTAAGAGCACTGTGCAGAGCGAGTTGTTTCTTAGCTTCCCAAAGAGCTGGAAGCAAGATGCTGTGGGGCCCAACTCGCCCTTTGGAAAGAAGCCTGCACGTTGTGCCTTTCAGCTCTAGGGCAATGTAGCACACCCAGAGCAGACGTCCTACTTCAGCCAGATCAGGCCTGCAAAGAAACTGCGTTTCACAGGCCTTTGGAAGAGATGTTTCCGGTAGGCTTTAAGAGCACTGTGCAGAGCGAGTTGTTTCTTAGCTTCCCAAAGAGCTGGAAGCAATATGCTGTGGGGCCCAACTCGCCCTTTGAAAGAAGCCTGCACGTTGTGCCTTTCAGCTCTAGGGCAATGTAGCACAACCAGAGCAGAAGTCCTACTTCAGCCAGATCAGGCATGCAAAGAAACTGCGTTTCACAGGCCTTTGGAAGAGATGTTCCCGGTAGGCTGTAAGAGCACTGTGCAGAGCGAGTTGTTTCTTAGCTTCCCAAAGAGCTGGAAGCAAGATGCTGTGGGGCCCAACTCGCCCTTTGGAAAGAAGCCTGCACGTTGTGCCTTTCAGCTCTAGGGCAATGTAGCACACCCAGAGCAGAAGTCCTACTTCAGCCAGATCAGGCCTGCAAAGAAACTGCGTTTCACAGGCCTTTGGAAGAGATGTTCCCGGTAGGCTGTAAGAGCACTGTGCAGAGCGAGTTGTTTCTTAGCTTCCCAAAGAGCTGGAAGCAAGATGCTGTGGGGCCCAACTCGCCCTTTGGAAAGTAGCCTGCACGTTGTGCCTTTCAGCTCTAGGGCAATGTAGCACACCCAGAGCAGAAGTCCTACTTCAGCCAGATGAGACCTGCAAAGAAACTGCATTTCTCAGGCCTTTGGAAGAGATGTTCCCGGTAGGCTGTAAGAGCACTGTGCAGAGCGAGTTGTTTCTTAGCATCCCAAACAGCTGGAAGGAAGATGCTCTGGGGCCCAACTCGCCCTTTGGAAAGAAGCCTGCACGTTGTGCCTTTCAGCTCTAGGGCAATGTAGCACACCCAGAGCAGAAGTCCTACTTCAGCCAGATCAGGCCTGCAAAGAAACTGCGTTTCACAGGCCTTTGGAAGAGACGTTCCCGGTAGGCTGTAAGAGCACTGTGCTGAGCGAGTTGTTTCTTAGCTTCCCAAAGAGCTGGAAGCAAGATGCTGTGGGGCTCAACTCGCCCTTTGGAAAGAAGCCTGCACGTTGTGCCTTTCAGCTCTAGGGCAATGTAGCACACCCAGAGCAGAAGTCCTACTTCAGCCAGATCAGGCCTGCAAAGAAACTCCGTATCACAGGCCTTTGGAACAGATGTTCACGGTAGGCTGTAAGAGCACTGTGCAGAGCGAGTTGTTTCTTAGCTTCCCAAAGAGCTGGAAGCAAGATGCTGTGGGGCCCAGCTCGCCCTTTGGAGAGAAGCCTGCACGTTGTGCCTTTCAGCTCTAGGGCAATGTAGCACACCCAGAGCAGAAGTCCTACTTCAGCCAGATCAGGCCTGCAAAGAAACTGCGTTTCACAGGCCTTTGGAAGAGATGTTCCCGGTAGGCTGTAAGAGCACTGTGCAGAGCGAGTTGTTTCTTAGCTTCCCAAAGAGCTGGAAGCAAGATGCTGTGGGGCCCAACTCGCCCTTTGGAAAGAAGCCTGCACGTTGTGCCTTTCAGCTCTAGGGCAATGTAGCACACCCAGAGCAGAAGTTCTACTTCAGCGAGATCAGGCCTGCAAAGAAACTGCGTTTCACAGGTCTTTGGAAGAGATGTTCCCGGTAGGCTGTAACAGCACTGTGCAGAGCGAGTTGTTTCTTAGCTTTACAAAGAGCTGGAAGCAAGATGCTGTGGGGCCCAACTCGCCCTTTGGAAAGAAGCCTGCACGTTGTGCCTTTCAGCTCTAGGGCAATGTAGCACACCCAGAGCAGAAGTCCTACTTCAGCCAGATCAGGCCTGCAAAGAAACTGCATTTCACAGGCATTTGGAAGAGATGTTCCCGGTAGGCTGTAAGAGCACTGAGCAGAGCGAGTTGTTTCTTAGCTTCCCCAAGAGCTGGAAGCAAGATGCTGTGGGGCCCAACTCGCCCTTTGGAAAGTAGCCTGCACGTTGTGCCTTTCAGCTCTAGGGCAATGTAGCACACCCAGAGCAGGAGTCCTACTTCAGCCAGATCAGGCCTGCAAAGGAACTGCGTTTCACAGGCCTTTGGAAGAGATTTTCCCGGTAGGCTGTAAGAGCACTGTGCATAGCGAGTTGTTTCTTAGCTTCCCAAAGACTGGAACAAGATGCTGTGGGGCCCAACTCGCCCTTTGGAAAGAAGCCTGCACGTTGTGCCTTTCAGCTCTAGGGCAATGTAGCACACCCAGAGCAGACGTCCTACTTCAGCCATATCAGGCCTGCAAAGAAACTGCGTTTCACAGGCCTTTGGAAGAGATGTTCCCGGTAGGCTGTAAGAGCACTGTGCAGAGCGCGTTGTTTCTTAGCTTCCCAAAGAGCTGGAAGCAAGATGCTGTGGGGCCCAACTCGCCCTTTGAAAGAAGCCTGCACGTTGTGCCTTTCAGCTCTAGGGCAATGTAGCACACCCAGAGCAGAAGTCCTACTTCAGCCAGATCAGGCCTGCAAATAAACTGCGTTTCACAGGCCTTTGGAAGAGATGTTCCCGGTAGGCTGTAAGAGCACTGTGCAGAGCGAGTTGTTTCTTAGCTTTCCAAATAGCTGGAAGCAAGATGCTGCGGGGCCCAACTCGCCCTTTGGAAAGAAGCCTGCACGTTGTGACTTTCAGCTCTAGGGCAATGTAGCACACCCAGAGCAGAAGTCCTACTTCAGCCAGATCAGGCCTGCAAAGAAACTGCGTTTCACAGGCCTTTGGAAGAGATGTTCCCGGTAGGCTGTAAGAGCACTGTGCAGAGCGAGTTGTTTCTTAGCTTCCCAAAGAGCTGGAAGCAAGATGCTGTGGGGCCCAACTCGCCCTTTGGAAAGAAGCCTGCACGTTGTGCCTTTCGGCTCTAGGGCAATGTAGCACACCCAGAGCAGAAGTCCTACTTCAGCCAGATCAGGCCTGCAAAGAAACTGCGTTTCACAGGCCTTTGGAAGAGATGTTCCCGGTAGGCTGTAAGAGCACTGTGCAGAGCGAGTTGTTTCTTAGCTTCCCAAATTGCTGGAAGCAAGATGCTGTGGGGCCCAACTCGCCCTATGGAAAGAAGCCTGCACGTTGTGCCTTTCAGCTCTAGGGCAATGAAGCACACACAGAGCAGAAGTTCTACTTCAGCGAGATCAGGTCTGCAAGGAAACTGCTTTTCACAGGCCTTTGGAAGAGATGTTGCCGGTAGGCTGTAAGAGCACTGTGCAGAGCGAGTTGTTTCTCAGCTTCCCAAAGAGCTGCAAGCAAGATGCTGTGGGGCCCAACTCGCCCTTTGGAAAGAAGCCTGCACGTTGTGCCTTTCAGCTCTAGGGCAATGTAGCACACCCAGAGCAGACGTCGTACTTCAGCCAGATCAGGCCTGCAAAGAAACTGCGTTTCACAGGCCTTTGGAAGAGATGTTTCCCGTAGGCTGCAAGAGCACTGTGCAGAGCGAGTTGTTTCTTACCTTTCCAAAGAGCTGGAAGCAAGATGCTGTGGGGCCCAACTCGCCCTTTGAAAGAAGCCTGCACGTTGTGCCTTTCAGCTCTAGGGCAATGTAGCACACCCAGAGCAGAAGTCCTACTTCAGCCAGATCAGGCCTGCAAAGAAACTGCGTTTCACAGGCCTTTGGAAGAGATGTTGCCGGTAGGCTGTAAGAGCACTGTGCAGAGCGAGTTGTTTCTTAGTTTCCCAAAGAGCTGGAAGCAAGATGCTGTGGGGCCCAACTCGCTCTTTGGAAAGAAGCCTGCACGTTGTGCCTTTCAGCTCTAGGGCAATGTAGCACACCCAGAGCAGAAGTCCTACTTCAGCCAGATCAGGCCTGCAAAGAAACTGCGTTTCACAGGCCTTTGGAAGAGATGTTCCCGGTAGGCTGTAAGAGCACTGTGCAGAGCGAGTTGTTTCTTAGCTTCCCAAAGAGCTGGAAGCAAGATGCTGTGGGGCCCAACTCGCCCTTTGGAAAGAAGCCTGCACGTTGTGCCTTTCAGCTCTAGGGCAATGTAGCACACCCAGAGCAGAAGTCCTACTTCAGCCAGATCAGGCCTGCAAAGAAACTGCGTTTCACAGGCCTTTGGAAGAGATGTTCCCGGTAGGCTGTAAGAGCACTGTGCAGAGCGAGTTGTTTCTTAGCATCCCAAAGAGCTGGAAGGAAGATGCTCTGGGGACCAACTCGCCCTTTGGAAAGAAGCCTGCACGTTGTGCATTTCAGCTCTAGGGCAATGTAGCACACCCAGAGCAGAAGTCCTACTTCAGCCAGATCAGGCCTGCAAAGAAACTGCGTTTGACAGGCCTTTGGAAGAGATGTTCCCGGTAGGCTGTAAGAGCACTGTGCTGAGCGAGTTGTTTCTTAGCTTCCCAAAGAGCTGGAAGCAAGATGCTGTGGGGCCCAACTCGCCCATTGGAAAGAAGCCTGCACGTTGTGCCTTTCAGCTCTAGGGCAATGTAGCACACCCCGAGCAGAAGTCCTACTTCAGCCAGATCAGGCCTGCAAAGAAACTGCGTTTCACAGGCCTTTGGAAGAGATGTTCCCGGTAGGCTGTAAGAGCACTGTGCAGAGCGAGTTGTTTCTTAGCTTCCCAAAGAGCTGGAAGCAAGATGCTGTGGGGCCCAACTCGCCCTTTGGAAGGAAGCCTGCACGTTGTGCCTTTCAGCTCTAGGGCAATGTAGCACACCCAGAGCAGAAGTCCTACTTCAGCCAGATCAGGCCTGCAAAGAAACTGCGTTTCACAGGCCTTTGGAAGAGATGTTCCCGGTAGGCTGTAAGAGCACTGTGCAGAGCGAGTTGTTTCTTAGCTTCCCAAAGAGCTGGAAGCAAGATGCTGTGGGGCCCAAGTCGCCCTTTGAAAGAAGCCTGCACGTTGTGCCTTTCGGCTCTAGGGCAATGTAGCACACCCAGAGCAGAAGTCCTACTTCAGCCAGATCAGGCCTGCAAATAAACTGCGTTTCACAGGCCTTTGGAAGAGATGTTCCCGGTAGGCTGTAAGAGCACTGTGCAGAGCGAGTTGTTTCTTAGCTTTCCAAATAGCTGGAAGCAAGATGCTGCGGGGCCCAACTCGCCCTTTGGAAAGAAGCCTGCACGTTGTGACTTTCAGCTCTAGGGCAATGTAGCACACCCAGAGCAGAAGTCCTACTTCAGCCAGATCAGGCCTGCAAAGAAACTGCGTTTCACAGGCCTTTGGAAGAGATGTTCCCGGTAGGCTGTAAGAGCACTGTGCAGAGCGAGTTGTTTCTTAGCTTCCCAAAGAGCTGGAAGCAAGATGCTGTGGGGCCCAACTCGCCCTTTGGAAAGAAGCCTGCACGTTGTGCCTTTCGGCTCTAGGGCAATGTAGCACACCCAGAGCAGAAGTCCTACTTCAGCCAGATCAGGCCTGCAAAGAATCTGCGTTTCACAGGCCTTTGGAAGAGATGTTCCCGGTAGGCTGTAAGAGCACTGTGCAGAGCGAGTTGTTTCTTAGCTTCCCAAATTGCTGGAAGCAAGATGCTGTGGGTCCCAACTCGCCCTATGGAAAGAAGCCTGCACGTTGTGCCTTTCAGCTCTAGGGCAATGAAGCACACACAGAGCAGAAGTTCTACTTCAGCGAGATCAGGTCTGCGAGGAAACTGCTTTTCACAGGCCTTTGGAAGAGATGTTGCCGGTAGGCTGTAAGAGCACTGTGCAGAGCGAGTTGTTTCTTAGCTTCCCAAAGAGCTGCAAGCAAGATGCTGTGGGGCCCAACTCGCCCTTTGGAAAGAAGCCTACACGTTGTGCCTTTCAGCTCTAGGGCAATGTAGCACACCCAGAGCAGACGTCCTACTTCAGCCAGATCAGGCCTGCAAAGAAACTGCGTTTCACAGGCCTTTGGAAGAGATGTTTCCCGTAGGCTGTAAGAGCACTGTGCAGAGCGAGTTGTTTCTTACCTTTCCAAAGAGCTGGAAGCAAGATGCTGTGGGGCCCAACTCGCCCTTTGAAAGAAGCCTGCACGTTGTGCCTTTCAGCTCTAGGGCAATGTAGCACACCCAGAGCAGAAGTCCTACTTCAGCCAGATCAGGCCTGCAAAGAAACTGCGTTTCACAGGCCTTTGGAAGAGATGTTGCCGGTAGGCTGTAAGAGCACTGTGCAGAGCGAGTTGTTTCTTAGCTTCCCAAAGAGCTGGAAGCAAGATGCTGTGGGGCCCAACTCGCTCTTTGGAAAGAAGCCTGCACGTTGTGCCTTTCAGCTCTAGGGCAATGTAGCACACCCAGAGCAGAAGTCCTACTTCAGCCAGATCAGGCCTGCAAAGAAACTGCGTTTCACAGGCCTTTGGAAGAGATGTTCCCGGTAGGCTGTAAGAGCACTGTGCAGAGCGAGTTGTTTCTTAGCTTCCCAAAGAGCTGGAAGCAAGATGCTGTGGGGCCCAACTCGCCCTTTGGAAAGAAGCCTGCACGTTGTGCCTTTCAGCTCTAGGGCAATGTAGCACACCCAGAGCAGAAGTCCTACTTCAGCCAGATCAGGCCTGCAAAGAAACTGCGTTTGACAGGCCTTTGGAAGAGATGTTCCCGGTAGGCTGTAAGAGCACTGTGCTGAGCGAGTTGTTTCTTAGCTTCCCAAAGAGCTGGAAGCAAGATGCTGTGGGGCCCAACTCGCCCTTTGGAAAGAAGCCTGCACGTTGTGCCTTTCAGCTCTAGGGCAATGTAGCACACCCCGAGCAGAAGTCCTACTTCAGCCAGATCAGGCCTGCAAAGAAACTGCGTTTCACAGGCCTTTGGAAGAGATGTTCCCGGTAGGCTGTAAGAGCACTGTGCAGAGCGAGTTGTTTCTTAGCTTCCCAAAGAGCTGGAAGCAAGATGCTGTGGGGCCCAACTCGCCCTTTGGAAAGAAGCCTGCACGTTGTGCCTTTCAGCTCTAGGGCAATGTAGCACACCCAGAGCAGAAGTCCTACTTCAGCCAGATCAGGCCTGCAAAGAAACTGCGTTTGACAGGCCTTTGGAAGAGATGTTCCCGGTAGGCTGTAAGAGCACTGTGCTGAGCGAGTTGTTTCTTAGCTTCCCAAAGAGCTGGAAGCAAGATGCTGTGGGGCCCAACTCGCCCTTTGGAAAGAAGCCTGCACGTTGTGCCTTTCAGCTCTAGGGCAATGTAGCACACCCCGAGCAGAAGTCCTACTTCAGCCAGATCAGGCCTGCAAAGAAACTGCGTTTCACAGGCCTTTGGAAGAGATGTTCCCGGTAGGCTGTAAGAGCACTGTGCAGAGCGAGTTGTTTCTTAGCTTCCCAAAGAGCTGGAAGCAAGATGCTGTGGGGCCCAACTCGCCCTTTGGAAAGAAGCCTGCACGTTGTGCCTTTCAGCTCTAGGGCAATGTAGCACACCCAGAGCAGGAGTCCTACTTCAGCCAGATCAGTCCTGCAAAGAAACTGCGTTTCACAGGCCTTTGGAAGAGATGTTCCCGGTAGGCTGTAAGAGCACTGTGCAGAGCGAGTTGTTTCTTAGCTTCCCAAAGAGCTGGAAGCAAGATGCTGTGGGGCCCAACTCGCCCTTTGGAAGGAAGCCTGCACGTTGTGCCTTTCAGCTCTAGGGCAATGTAGCACACCCAGAGCAGAAGTGCTACTTCAGCCAGATCAGGCCTGCAAAGAAACTGCGTTTCACAGGCCTTTGGAAGAGATGTTCCCGGTAGGCTGTAAGAGCACTGTGCAGAGCGAGTTGTTTCTTAGCTTCCCAAAGAGCTGGAAGCAAGATGCTGTGGGGCCCAACTCGCCCTTTGGAAAGAAGCCTGCACGTTGTGCCTTTCGGCTCTAGGGCAATGTAGCACACCCAGAGCAGAAGTCCTACTTCAGCCAGATCAGGCCTGCAAAGAAACTGCGTTTCACAGGCCTTTGGAAGAGATGTTCCCGGTAGGCTGTAAGAGCACTGTGCAGAGCGAGTTGTTTCTTAGCTTCCCAAAGAGCTGGAAGCAAGATGCTGTGGGGCCCAAGTCGCCCTTTGAAAGAAGCCTGCACGTTGTGCCTTTCGGCTCTAGGGCAATGTAGCACACCCAGAGCAGAAGTCCTACTTCAGCCAGATCAGGCCTGCAAATAAACTGCGTTTCACAGGCCTTTGGAAGAGATGTTCCCGGTAGGCTGTAAGAGCACTGTGCAGAGCGAGTTGTTTCTTAGCTTCCCAAATAGCTGGAAGCAAGATGCTGCGGGGCCCAACTCGCCCTTTGGAAAGAAGCCTGCACGTTGTGACTTTCAGCTCTAGGGCAATGTAGCACACCCAGAGCAGAAGTCCTACTTCAGCCAGATCAGGCCTGCAAAGAAACTGCGTTTCACAGGCCTTTGGAAGAGATGTTCCCGGTAGGCTGTAAGAGCACTGTGCAGAGCGAGTTGTTTCTTAGCTTCCCAAAGTGCTGGAAGCAAGATGCTGTGGGGCCCAACTCGCCCTTTGGAAAGAAGCCTGCACGTTGTGCCTTTCAGCTCTAGGGCAATGTAGCACACCCAGAGCAGAAGTCCTACTTCAGCCAGATCAGGCCTGCAAAGAAACTGCGTTTCAAGGGCCTTGGAAGAGATGTTCCCGGTAGGCTGTAAGAGCACTGTGCAGAGCGAGTTGTTTCTTAGCTTCCCAAAGAGCTGGAAGCAAGATGCTGTGGGGCCCAACTCGCCCTTTGGAAAGTAGCCTGCACGTTGTGCCTTTCAGCTCTAGGGCAATGTAGCACACCCAGAGCAGAAGTCCTACTTCAGCCAGATCAGACCTGCAAAGAAACTGCGTTTCACAGGCCTTTGGAATAGATGTTCCCGGTAGGCTGTAAGAGCACTGTGCAGAGCGAGTTGTTTCTTAGCATCCCAAAGAGCTGGAAGGAAGATGCTCTGGGGACCAACTCGCCCTTTGGAAAGAAGCCTGCACGTTGTGCCTTTCAGCTCTAGGGCAATGTAGCACACCCAGAGCAGAAGTCCTACTTAAGCCAGATCAGGCCTGCAAAGAAACTGCGTTTCACAGGCCTTTGGAAGAGACGTTCCCGGTAGGCTGTAAGAGCACTGTGCTGAGCGAGTTGTTTCTTAGCTTCCCAAAGAGATGGAAGCAAGATGCTGTGGGGCTCAACTCGCCCTTTGGAAAGAAGCCTGCACGTTGTGCCTTTCAGCTCTAGGGCCATGTAGCACACCCAGAGCAGAAGTCCTACTTCAGCCAGATCAGGCCTGCAAAGAAACTGCATTTCACAGGCCTTTGGAACAGATGTTCCCGGTAGGCTGTAAGAGCACTGTGCAGAGCGAGTTGTTTCTTAGCTTCCCAAAGAGCTGGAAGCAAGATGCTGTGGGGCCCAACTCGCCCTTTGGAAAGAAGCCTGCACGTTGTGCCTTTCAGCTCTAGGGCAATGTAGCGCACCCAGAGCAGAAGCCCTACTTCAGCCAGATCAGGCCTGCAAAGAAACTGCATTTCACAGGCCTTTGGAACAGATGTTCCCGGTAGGCTGTAAGAGCACTGTGCAGAGCGAGTTGTTTCTTAGCTTCCCAAAGAGCTGGAAGCAAGATGCTGTGGGGCCCAACTCGCCCTTTGGAAAGAAGCCTGCACGTTGTGCCTTTCAGCTCTAGGGCAATGTAGCACACCCAGAGCAGGAGTCCTACCTCAGCCAGATCAGGCCTGCAAAGAATCTGCGTTTCACAGGCCTTTGGAAGAGATGTTCCCGGTAGGCTGTAAGAGCACTGTGCAGAGCGAGTTGTTTCTTAGCTTCCCAAAGAGCTGGAAGCAAGATGCTGTGGGGCCCAACTCGCCCTTTGGAAAGAAGCCTGCACGTTGTGCCTTTCAGCTCTAGGGCAAAGTAGCACACCCAGAGCAGAAGTCCTACTTCAGCCAGATCAGGCCTGCAAAGAAACTGCATTTCACAGGCCTTTGGAAAAGATGTTCCCAGTAGGCGTAAGAGCACTGTGCAGAGCGAGTTGTTTCTTAGCTTCCCAAAGAGCTGCAAGCAAGATGCTGTGGGGCCCAACTCGCCCTTTGGAAAGAAGCCTGCAAGTTGTGCCTTTCAGCTCTAGGGCAATGTAGCACACCCAGAGCAGAAGTCCTACTTCAGCCAGATGAGTCCTGCAAAGATACTGCGTTTGACAGGCCTTTGGAAGAGATGTTCCCGGTAGGCTGTGAGGGCACTGTGCAGAGCGAGTTGTTTCTTAGCTTCCCAAAGAGCTGGAAGCAAGATGCTGTGGGGCCCAACTCGCCCTTTGGAAAGAAGCCTGCAAGTTGTGCCTTTCAGCTCAAGGGCAATGTAGCACACCCAGAGCAGAAGTCTTACTTCAGCCAGATCAGGCCTGCAAGGAAACTGCGTATCACAGGCCTTTGGAAGAGATGTTCCCGGTAGGCTGTAAGAGCACTGTGCAGAGCGAGTTGTTTCTTAGCTTCCCAAAGAGCTGGAAGCAAGATGCTATGGGGCCAAACTCGCCCTTTGGAAAGAAGCCTGCACGTTGTGCCTTTCGGCTCTAGGGCAATGTAGCACACCCAGAGCAGAAGTCCTACTTCAGCCAGATCAGGCCTGCAAAGAAACTGCGTTTCACAGGCCTTTGGAAGAGATGCTCCCGGTAGGCTGTAAGAGCACTGTGCAGAGCGAGTTGTTTCTTAGCTTCCCAAAGAGCTGGAAGCAAGATGCTGTGGGGCCCAACTCGCCCTTTGGAAAGAAGCCTGCACGTTGTGCCTTTCAGCTCTAGGGCAATGTAGCACACCCAGAGCAGAAGTTCTACTTCAGCCAGATCAGGGCTGCAAAGAAACTGCGTTTCACAGGCCTTTGGAAGAGATGTTCCCAGTAGGCTGTAAGAGCACTGTGCAGAGCGAGTTGTTTCTTAGCTTCCCAAAGAGCTGGAAGCAAGATGCTGCGGGGCCCAACTCGCCCTTTGGAAAGAAGCCTGCATGTTGTGCCTTTCAGCTCTAGGGCAATGTAGCACACCCAGAGCAGAAGTCCTACTTCAGCCAGATCAGGCCTGCAAGGAAACTGCGTTTCACAGGCCTTTGGAAGAGATGTTCCCGGTAGGCTGTAAGAGCACTGTGCAGAGCGAGTTGTTTCTTAGCTTCCCAAAGAGCTGGAAGCAAGATGCTGTGGGGCCCAACTCGCCCTTTGGAAAGAAGCCTGCACGTTGTGCCTTTCAGCTCTAGGGCAATGAAGCACACACAGAGCAGAAGTTCTACTTCAGCGAGATCAGGTCTGCGAGGAAACTGCGTTTCACATGCCTTTGGAAGAGATGTTCCCAGTAGGCTGTAAGAGCACTGTGCAGAGCGAGTTGTTTCTTACCTTCCCAAAGAGCTGGAAGCAAGATGCTGTGGGGCTCAACTCACCCTTTGGAAAGAATCCTGCACGTTGTGCCTTTCAGCTCTAGGGCAATGTAGCACACCCAGAGCAGAAGTTCTACTTCAGCGACATCAGGCCTGCAAAGAAACTGCTTTTCACGGGCCTTTGGAAGAAATGTTCCCGGTAGGCTGTAAGAGCACTGTGCAGAGCGAGTTGTTTCTTAGCTTCCCAAAGAGCTGTAAGCAAGATGCTGTGGGGCCCAACTCGCTCTTTGGAAAGAAGCCTGCACGTTGTGCCTTTCAGCTCTAGGGCAATGTAGCACACCCAGAGCAGAAGTCCTACTTCAGCCAGATCAGGCCTGCAAAGAAACTGCGTTTCACAGGCCTTTGGAAGAGTTGTTCCCGTTAGGCTGTAAGAGCACTGTGCAGAGCGAGTTGTTTGTTATCAAGAAGAGCTGGAAGCAAGATGCTGTGGGGCCCAACTCGCCCTTTGGAAAGAAGCCTGCACGTTTTCCCTTTCAGCTCTAGGCAATGTAGCACACCCAAGGCAGAAGTCCTACTTCAGCCAGATCAGCCCTGCAAAGAAACTGCGTTTCACAGGCCTTTGGAAGAGATGTTCCCGGTAGGCTGTAAGAGCACTGTGCAGAGCGAGTTGTTTCTTAGTTTCCCAAAGAGCTGGAAGCAAGATGCTTTGGGGCCCAATTCGCCCTTTGGAAAGAAGCGTGCACGTTGTGCCTTGCAGCTCTAGGCAATGTTGCACACCCATAGCAGAAGTCCTACTTCAGCCAGATCACGCCTGCAAAGGGACTGCGTTTCACAGGCCTTTGGAAGAGATGTTCCCGGTAGGCTGTAAGAGCACTGTGCAGAGCGAGTTGTTTCTTAGCTTCCCAAAGAGCTGGAAGCAAGATGCTGTGGGGCCCAAATCGCCCTTTGGAAAGAAGACTGCACGTTGTGCCTTTCAGCTCTAGGGCAATGTAGCACACCCAGAGCAGAAGTCCTACTTCAGCCAGATCAGGCCTGCAAAGAAACTGCGTTTCACAGGCCTTTGGAAGAGATGTTCCCGGTAGGCTGTAAGAGCACTGTGCAGAGCGAGTTGTTTCTTAGCTTCCTAAAGAGCTGGAAGCAAGATGCTGTGGCGCCCAGCTCACCCTTTGGAAAGAAGCCTGCACGTTGTGCCTTTCAGCTCTAGGGCAATGTAGCACACCCAGAGCAGAAGTGCTACTTCAGCCAGATCAGGCCTGCAAAGAAACTGCGTTTCACAGGCCTTTGGAAGAGATGTTCCCGGTAGGCTGTAAGAGCACTGTGCAGTGCGAGTTGTTTCTTAGCTTCCCAAAGAGCTGGAAGCAAGATGCTGTTGGGCCCAACTCGCCCTTTGGAAAGAAGCCTGCACGTTGTGCCTTTCAGCTCTATGGCAATGTAGCACACCCAGAGCAGAAGTCCTACTTCAGCCAGATCAGGCCTGCAAAGAAACTGCGTTTCACCGGCCTTTGGAAGAGATCTTCCCGGTAGGCTGTAAGAGCACTGCGCAGAGCGAGTTGTTTCTTAGCTTCCCAAAGTGCTGGAAGCAAGATGCTGTGGGGCCCAACTCGCCCTTTGGAAAGAAGCCTGCACGTTGTGCCTTTCAGCTCTAGGGCAATGTAGCACACCCACAGCAGGAGTCCTACTTCAGCCAGATCAGGCCTGCAAAGAAACTGCGTTTCACAGGCCTTTGGAAGAGATGTTCCCGGTAGGCTGAAAGAGCACTGTGCAGAGCGAGTTGTTTCTTAGCTTCCCAAAGAGCTGGAAGCAAGATGCTGCGGGGCCCAACTCGCCCTTTGGAAAGAAGCCTGCACGTTGTGCCTTTCAGATCTAGGGCAATGTAGCGCACACAGAGCAGGAGTCCTACTTCAGCCAAATTAGGCCTGCAAAGAAACTGCGTTTCACAGGCCTTTGGAAGAGATGTTCCCGGTAGGCTGTAAGAGCACTGTGCAGAGCGAGTTGTTTCTTAGCTTCCCAAAGAGCTGGAAGCAAGATGCTGTGGGGCCCAACTCGCCCTTTGGAAAGAAGCCTGCACGTTGTGCCTTTCAGCTCTAGGGCAATGTAGCACACCCAGAGCAGAAGTCCTACTTCAGCCAGATCAAGCCAGCAAAGAAACTGCGTTTCACAGGCCTTTGGAAGAGATGTTCCCGGTAGGCTGTAAGAGCACTGTGCAGAGCGAGTTGTTTCTTAGCTTCCCAAAGAGCTGGAAGCAAGATGCTGTGGGGCCCAACTCGCCCTTTGGAAAGAAGCGTGCACGTTGTGCCTTTCAGCTGTAGGCAATGTTGCACACCCAGAGCAGGAGTCCTACTTCAGCCAGATCAGGCCTGCAAAGAAACTGCGTTTCACAGGACTTTGGAAGAGATGTTCCCGGTAGGCTGCAAGAGCACTGTGCAGAGCGAGTTGTTTCTTAGCTTCCCAAAGAGCTGGAAGCAAGATGCTGTGGGGCCCAACTCGCCCTTTGGAAAGAAGACTGCACGTTGTGCCTTTCAGCTCTAGGGCAATGTAGCACACCCAGAGCAGAAGTCCTACTTCAGCCAGATCAGGCCTGCAAAGAAACTGCGTTTCACAGGCCTTTGGAAGAGATGTTCCCGGTAGGCTGTAAGAGCACTGTGCAGAGCGAGTTGTTTCTTAGCTTCCCAAAGAGCTGGAAGCAAGATGCTGTGGGGCCCAACTCGCCCTTTGGAAAGAAGCCTGCACGTTGTGCCTTTCAGCTCTAGGGCAATGTAGCACACCCAGAGCAGAAGTTCTACTTCAGCAAGATCAGGCCTGCAAGGAAGACCGCGTTTCACAGGACTGTGTAAGAGATGTTCTCGGTAGGCTGTAAGAGCACTGTGCACAGCGAGTTTTTCTTAGCTACCCAAATCGCTGGTAGCAAGATTCTTTAGGGCCTCTCTCCAGGTGGATACAAGGTAGGGCCATGTGCATGGAAGTTCTAGGGCAATGCAGCACACCCAGAGCAGAAGTTCTACTTCAGGCAGATCAGGCCTGCAAAGAAACTACTTTTCGCGGGCCTTTGGAAGATATGTTCCCGGTAGTCTGTAAGAGGAATGTGCAGAGCGAGTTGTTTCTTAGCTTCCCAAAGAGCTGGAAGCTAGATGCTTTGCACCCAACTCGCCCTTTGGAAAGAAGACCGCACGTTGTGCCTTTCAGCTCTAGGGCAATGTAGTACACCCAGAGCAGGAGTCCTACTTCAGCCAGATCAGGCCTGCAAAGAAACTGCGTTTCACTGGCCTTTGTAAGAGATGTTCCGGTAGGCTGTAAGAATACTGTGCAGAGCGAGCTGTTTCTTAGCTTCCCAAGGAGCTGGAAGCAAGATGCTTTGGGGCCTCTCTCCCCCTTTTATACAAGGCTGGGCCTTGTGCGTTGAAGCTCTAGGGCAATGTACAACACCCAGAGCAGGAGTCCTACTTCAGCCAGATCTGGCCTGCAAAGAAACTGCGTTTCACAGGCCTTTCGAAGAGATGTTCCCGGTAGGCTGTAAGAGCACTGCGCAGAGCGAGTTGTTTGTTAGCTTCACAAAGAGCTGGAAGCAAGATGCTGTGGGGCCCAACTCGCCCTTTGGAAAGAAGACTGCACGTTGTGCCTTTCAGCTCTAGGGCAATGTAGCACACCCAGAGCAGGAGTCCTACTTGAGCCAGGTCAGGGCTGCAAAGAAACTGCGTTTCACAGGCCTTTGGAAGAGATGTTACCGGTAGGCTGTAAGAGCACTGTGCAGAGCGAGTTGTTTCTTAGCTTCCCAAAGAGCTGGAAGCAAGATGCTGTGGGGCCCAATTCGCCCTTTGGAAAGAAGCGTGCACGCTGTGCCTTGCAGCTCTAGGCAATGTTGCACACCCAGAGCAGAAGTCCTACTTCAGCCAGATCAGGCCTGCAAAGGGACTGCGTTTCACAGGCCTTTGGAAGATATGTTCCCGGTAGGCTATAAGAGCACTGTGCAGAGCGAGTTGATTCTTAGCTTCCCAAAGAGCTGGAAGCAAGATGCTGTGGGGCCCAACTCGCCCTTTGAAAGAAGCCTGCACGTTGTGACTTTCAGCTCTAGGGCAATGTAGCACACCCAGAGCAGAAGTCCTACTTCAGCCAGATCAGGCCTGCAACGAAATTGCGTTTCACAGGCCTTTGGAAGAGATGTTCCCAGTAGGCTGTAAGAGCACTGTGCAGAGCGAGTTGTTTCTTATCTTCCCAAAGAGCTGGTAGCAAGATGCTGTGGGGCCCAACTCGCCCTTTGGAAAGAAGCCTGCACGTTGTGCCTTTCAGCTCTAGGGCAATGTAGCACACCCAGAGCAGAAGTCCTACTTCAGCCAGATCAGGCCTGCAAAGAAACTGCGTTTCACAGGCCTTTGGAAGAGATGTTCCCGGTAGGCTGTAAGAGCACTTTGCAGAGCGAGTTGTTTCTTAGCTTCCCAAAGAGCTGGAAGCAAGATGCTGTGGGGCCCAACTCGCCCTTTGGAAAGAAGCCTGCACGTTTTCCCTTTAAGCTGTAGGCAATGTAGCACACCCAGAGCAGAAGTCCTACTTCAGCCAGATCAGGCCTGCAAAGAAACTGCGTTTCACAGGCCTTTGGAAGAGATGTTCCCGGTAGGCTGTAAGAGCACTGTGCAGAGCGAGTTGTTTCTTAGCTTCCCAAAGAGCTGGAAGCAAGATGCTGTGGGGCCCAATTCGCCCTTTGGAAAGAAGCGTGCACGTTGTGCCTTGCAGCTCTAGGCAATGTTGCACACCCAGAGCAGAAGTCCTACTTCAGCCAGATCAGGCCTGCAAAGGGACTGGGTTTCACAGGCCTTTGGAAGAGATGTTCCCGGTAGGCTGTAAGAGCACTGTGCAGAGCGAGTTGTTTCTTAGCTTCCCAAAGAGCTGGAAGCAAGATGCTGTGGTGCCCAACTCGCCCTTTGGAAAGAAGCCTGCACGTTGTGCCTTTCAGCTCTAGGGCAATGTAGCACACCAAGAGGAGAAGTCCTACTTCAACCAGATCAGGCCTGCAAAGAAACTGCGTTTCACAGGCCTTTGGAAGAGATGTTCCCGGTAGGCTATAAGAGCACTGTGCAGAGCGAGTTGTTTCTTAGCTACCCAAAGAGCTGGAAGCAAGATGCTGTGGGGCCCAACTCGCCCTTTGGAAAGAAGCCTGCACGTTGTGACTTTCAGCTCTAGGGCAATGTAGCACACCCAGAGCAGAAGTCCTACTTCAGCCAGATCAGGCCTGCAAAGAAATTGCGTTTCACAGGCCTTTGGAAGAGATGTTCCCGGTAGGCTGTAAGAGCACTGTGCAGAGCGAGTTGTTTCTTATCTTCCCAAAGAGCTGGTAGCAAGATGCTGTGGGGCCCAACTCGCCCTTTGGAAAGAAGCCTGCACGTTGTGCCTTTCAGCTCTAGGGCAATGTAGCACACCCAGAGCAGAAGTCCTACTTCAGCCAGATAAGGCCTCCAAAGAAACTGCGTTTCACAGGCCTTAGGAAGAGATGTTCCCGGTAGGCTGTAAGAGCACTGTGCAGAGCGAGTTGTTTCTTAGCTTCCCAAAGGGCTGGAAGCAAGATGCTGCGGGGCCCAACTCGCCCTTTGGAAAGAAGCCTGCAAGTTGTGCCTTTCAGCTCTAGGGCAATGTAGCACACCTAGAGCAGTAGTCTTACTTCAGCCAGATCAGGCCTACAAAGAAACTGCGTTTAACAGGCCTTTGGAAGAGATGTTCCCGGTAGGCTGTAAGAGCACTGTGCAGAGCGAGTTGTTTCTTAGCTTCCTAAAGAGCTGGAAGCAAGATGCTGTGGGGCCCAGCTCGCCCTTTGGAAAGAAGCCTGCACGTTGTGCCTTTCAGCTCTAGGGCAATGTAGCACACCCAGAGCAGAAGTGCTACTTCAGCCAGATCAGGCCTGCAAAGAAACTGCGTTTCACAGGTCTTTGGAAGAGATGTTCCCGGTAGGCTGTAAGAGCACTGTGCAGAGCGAGTTGTTTCTTAGCTTCCCAAAGAGCTGGAAGCAAGATGCTGTGGGGCCCAACTCGCCCTTTGGAAAGAAGCCTGCACGTTGTGCCTTTCAGCTCTAGGGCAATGTAGCACACCCAGAGCAGAAGTCCTACTTCAGCCAGATCAGGCCTGCAAAGAAACTGCATTTCACAGGCCTTTGGAAGAGATGTTCCCGGTAGGCTGTAAGAGCACTGTGCAGAGCGAGTTGTTTCTTAGCTTCCCAAAGAGCTGGAAGCAAGATGCTGCGGGGCCCAACTCGCCCTTTGGAAAGAAGCCTGCACGTTGTGCCTTTCAGCTCTAGGGCAATGTAGCACACCCAGAGCAGAAGTCCTACTTAAGCCAGATCAGGCCTGCAAAGAAACTGCGTTTCCCAGGCCTTTGGAAGAGATGCTCCCGGTAGGCTGTAAGAGCACTGTGCAGAGCGAGTTGTTTCTTAGCTTCCCAAAGAGCTGGAAGCAAGATGCTGTGGGGCCCAACTCGCCCTTTGGAAAGAAGCCTGCACGTTGTGCCTTTCAGCTCTAGGCAATGTAGCACACCCAGAGCAGAAGTCCTACTTCAGCCAGATCAGGCCTGCAAAGAAACTGCGTTTCACAGGCCTTTGGAAGAGATGTTCCCGGTAGGCTGTAAGAGCACTGTGCAGAGCGAGTTGTTTCTTAGCTTCCCAAAGAGCTGGAAGCAAGATGCTGTGGGGCCCAACTCGCCCTTTGGAAAGAAGCCTGCACGTTGTGCCTTTCAGCTCTAGGGCAATGTAGCACACCCAGAGCAGAAGTCCTACTTCAGCCAGATCAGGCCTGCAAAGAATCTGCGTTTCACAGGCCTTTGGAAGAGATGTTCCCGGTAGGCTGTAAGAGCACTGTGCAGAGCGAGTTTTTTCTTAGATTCCCAAAGAGCTGGAAGCAAGATGCTTTGGTGCGTATCTCCGTCTTTGGAAATCATTCAGCACTTTGTGCCTTTCAGCTCTAGGGCAATGTAGCACACCCAGAGCAGAAGTTCTACTTCAGCCTGATCAGGCCTGCAAGGAAAACTGCGATTCACAGGACTGTGTAAGAGATGTTCTCGGTAGGCTGTAAGAGCACTGTGCACAGCGAGTTTTTTCTTAGCTTCCCAAATCGCTGGAAGCAAGATTCTTTAGGGCCTCTCTCCAGGTGGATACAAGGTAGGGCCTTGTGCATGGAAGTTCTAGGGCAATGCAGCACACCCAGAGCAGAAGTTCTACTTCAGGCAGATCAGGCCTGCAAAGAAACTACATTTCACGGGCCTTTGGAAGAGATGTTCCCGGTAGTCTGTAAGAGGAATGTGCAGAGCGAGTTGTTTCTTAGCTTGCCAAAGAGCTGGAAGCTAGATGCTTTGCTCCCAACTCGCCCTTTGGAAAGAAGACCGCACGTTGTGCCTTTCAGCTCTAGGGCAATGTAGCACACCCAGAGCAGAAGTTCTACTTCAGGCAGATCAGGCCTGCAAAGAAACTGCGTTTCACTGGCCTTTGAAAGAGATGTTCCGGTAGGCTGTAAGAATACTGTGCAGAGCGAGCTGTTTCTTAGCTTCCCAAGGAGCTGGAAGCAAGATGCTTTGGGGCCTCTCTCCCCCTTTTATACAAGGCTGGGCCTTGTGCGTTGAAGCTCTAGGGCAATGTACAACACCCAGAGCAGGAGTCCTACTTCAGCCAGATCAGGCCTGCAAAGAAACTGCGTTTCACAGGCCTTTGGAAGAGATGTTCCCGGTAGGCTGTAAGAGCACTGTGCAGAGCGAGTTGTTTCTTAGCTTCCCAAAGAGCTGGAAGCAAGATGGTGTGGGGCCCAACTCGCCCTTTGGAAAGAAGCCTGCACGTTGTGCCTTTCAGCTCTAGGGCAATGTAGTACACCCAGAGCAGGAGTCCTACTTCAGCCAGATCAGGCCTGCAAAGAAACTGTGTTTCACAGGCCTTTGGAAGAGATGTTCCCGGTAGGCTGTAAGAGCACTGGGCAGAGCGAGTTGTTTCTTAGCTTCCCAAAGAGCTGGAAGCAAGATGCTGGGGGCCCAACACACCATTTGGAAAGAAGCCTGCACGTTGTGCCTTTCAGCTCTAGGACAATGTAGCACACCCAGAGCAGGAGTCCTACTTCAGCCAGGTCAGGCCTGCAAAGAAACTGCGTTTGACAGGCCTTTGGAAGAGAGGTTCCCGGTAGGCTGTAAGAGCACTGTGCAGAGCGAGTTGTTTCTTAGCTTCCCAAAGAGCTGGAAGCAAGATGCTGTGGGGCCCAACTCGCCCTTTGGAAAGAAGCCTGCACGTTGTGCCTTTCAGCTCTAGGGCAATGAAGCACACACAGAGCAGAAGTTCTACTTCAGCGAGATCATGTCTGCGAGGAAACTGCTTTTCACAGGCCTTTGGAAGAGATGTTCCCGGTAGGCTGTAGGGGAACTGTGCAGAGCGAGTTTTTTCTTAGCTTCCCAAAGAGCTGTAAGCAAGATGCTGTGGGGACCAACTCGCCCTTTGGAAAGAAGCCTGCACGTTGTGCCTTTCAGCTCTAGGCAATGTAGCACACCTAGAGCAGAAGTCCTACTTCAGCCAGATCAGGCCTGCAAAGAAACTGCGTTTCACAGGCCTTTGGAAGAGATGTTCCCGGTAGGCTGTAAGAGCACTGTGCAGAGCGAGTTGTTTCTTAGCTTCCCAAAGAGCTGGAAGCAAGATGCCGTGGGGCCCAACTCGCCCTTTGGAAAGAAGCCTGCACGTTGTACCTTGCAGCTCTAGGCAATGTTGCACACCCAGAGCAGAAGCCCTACTTCAGCCAGATCAGGCCTGCAAAGGGACTGCGTTTCACAGGCCTTTGGAAGAGATGTTCCCGGTAGGCTGTAAGAGCACTGTGCAGAGCGAGTTGTTTCTTAGCTTCCCAAAGAGCTGGAAGCAAGATGCTGTGGGGCCCAACTCGCCCTTTGGAAAGAAGCCTGCACGTTGTGCCTTTCAGCTCTAGGGCAATGTAGCACACCCAGAGCAGAAGTCCTACTTCAGCCAGATCAGGCCTGCAAAGAATCTGCGTTTCACAGGCCTTTGGAAGAGATGTTCCCGGTAGGCTGTAAGAGCACTGTGCAGAGCGAGTTTTTTCTTAGATTCCCAAAGAGCTGGAAGCAAGATGCTTTGGGGCGTATCTCCGTCTTTGGAAATCATTCAGCACTTTGTGCCTTTCAGCTCTAGGGCAATGTAGCACACCCAGAGCAGAAGTTCTACTTCAGCCTGATCAGGCCTGAAAGGAAAACTGCGATTCACAGGACTGTGTAAGAGATGTTCTCGGTAGGCTGTAAGAGCACTGTGCACAGCGAGTTTTTTCTTAGCTTCCCAAATCGCTGGAAGCAAGATTCTTTAGGGCCTCTCTCCAGGTGGATACAAGGTAGGGCCTTGTGCATGGAAGTTCTAGGGCAATGCAGCACACCCAGAGCAGAAGTTCTACTTCAGGCAGATCAGGACTGCAAAGAAACTGCGTTTCACTGGCCTTTGTAAGAGATGTTCCGGTAGGCTGTAAGAATACTGTGCAGAGCGAGATGTTTCTTAGCTTCCCAAGCAGCTGGAAGCAAGATGCTTTGGGGCCTCTCTC